>NC_054824.1:143349684-143649684 GCF_018345385.1 Vulpes lagopus | reverse complement strand
GCCTTTCATAAGGATGTTTCCTCTGCCCGAACACCCTTCCTCCTGGCCTGCCTGGAGACCAGTCTCTGACTAACCTGCCCACATTTGGGTCAAGGTCACTGCCCTTTCTTTCCAGTTAGAGAAGCGCCTCATCCACCTACTTGTGCAAATGTGTGCATACTCACCAGCCCTCTCCCAAGCTGTGGGCAGGGGCCATGTCCTATCAGTCTTTGTATGTCAGCACTTGGCACAGAGCCTGGCACACAGTGGGCTTGGAGTGTGGGGATGAGAGGAGGCAGGGAAAGGATGGGCACAATTGCCCCCAGGCAGAGGGGACAGGGCAGCAGCAGTCCAGCTGGCCCCTCATACGGCAGGGAACCCATCCAGCTCAGAAGGGAGACCATCCCTCTGCAGAGAGGCCAGCACCCCCTGGAAAGAGCTCCAAGAGAGCAACACTGCTGCCACCTCCATCTATGCCCTGGGGACCACTTGGCCGTCTTATAGGAATGGTCAGGAGCCTGTGATTTCAGATCAGTCACATCCACAGACGCTCGGGCCGTCACTGGGCAGGGAACATCTAAACTTTATTCCTGTATCATCTCATCCAAAGCCGTTTTTCTCATGCTCAAAGAGCGTCTAGAGTATGCTGTGCCTCTGGGAGCAGCTGGCCGCGTCTGACGCCAGGGCCGCCTCAGGCTCAGGCCTGGCAGAGTTCTGACACCTTGGTCACCGGCACCTGCTGTCTACACTGCAGCAAAGACCCGTCTCCTTCTTTGTCCGGGTTCGCCTACCGCCTTCACCCCCGCAGGCCTTAGTTCCTGCGACTAAGTCCTGTCTCCCCCTCGGCAGGTACCACGACCAGCAGGACGTCACCAGCAACTTCCTGGGCGCCATGTGGCTCATCTCCATCACATTCCTGTCCATTGGTTACGGGGACATGGTGCCCCACACGTACTGCGGGAAGGGCGTCTGTCTGCTCACGGGCATCATGGTGAGTACCTGCCTTCGCCTGCCCCCCCCGCCCTCCCTCTGATGCTGCGAGGAGTGGAGCCTTTGCGGAGGTGCCCAGGGGTCTGCCAGGCCAGGCGCCCGCACAGGGGAGGGCATATGCTGCTCACAGGCCTAGTTTCCTTCTCTAACACAGGAATACGTTCCGGTGCCGGATACGTAAGGGCCTCTTCAGGGCCCCCCAAGATGGGCCAGGACATGACCCTGCACCCCCAACATGTACCCCCCGCCAGCGTTTGCTTGCCCCCAGGAAGCATCAGGGCTGGCAGTTAACCATCCTCCTTTCTGCCCTGGGACCCCACAGATTTGGCACCATGTCTGAGAAGGTTTTGCTGGAGGTCACAGAGGGGGACCCCCGGGCCCTGTGCTCTCCCTTGGCTGTGGTGGGGCCAGAGGGCAGGGCTGGCAGCAGGGAGGGGCCACAGGCCCCAGTGCCCCAACTCCGTGCACTGGCCAGATGCCCGTGGGGCTGGGCCTTGCTGCTCGCCAGACAGTCCCCTGGAACCACTTTTCGGGAAAGGAACCTGAGGCTCAGAGGGGAGAGCGTGCTGTGAAGCCAGGGTGGCTGCTGTGGGGTGTGGGCATGCGCAGCCCTGCAGCTCTGCTCCAGGTCCTGAGGGCACCTCCCCGGGGGAGGCTCTTACACCCATGCACGTGGGTGACCATTCTTTCCTTCTGGTGCCCCTCAGACTTTTCCCTCTGAAAGAGAATGATTCCTTCCTGCAGCAAAAAGGGCATTAAATCCTTTCCAGGAGTGGGGGGTGCCCCCCCCATAGCCCAGTGGCCCTTCTGGCACTGATCTTGGTGACAAAGAGGCTGAGTGCGAGTGTGGACCCCTCAGAACAGAGCAGGAGAACCAGCACAGTCATTTCCTACTTGGACATAGCCCTGGGCTCTTCTACCTGGAGCCCTCCCCACTAAAGCTCCTCCCCCTGGAGCCCTCTCCCTGAAGCCCTCTACCCCGTAGCCCCTCCCCCCTGCAGCCCTTTCCCCTGGAGTCCCTCCCCCTGCAGCCCTCTAACCCCTGAAGCCCTCCCCCTAGGCAGCCTCTACCCCCTGCAGCCCTCCCCTTGCACCCCCTTCCCCCCAGAGCCTGGTACAGGTGCATGGTAGCAAGCCGGCCCGGAGCAGCAGTTAAGCAGAAGACTGAGCAGGGCCTGGGAAACCCTGGGCAAGTGGAGGCCTTAGAACACACACCTCCCTTCCGCAGTGGGAGTCTGTCTGGTTCCAGTCCAGCTGCCAACACACACTAGGCAATGATCCTTCCTTCGAGAGAGGAGTGAGATGCTGCAGAAGGCCAGTACCTCCCCATCCTAGAGGCTCCCGGGCCTGGGCTGTGCCTCAGGACCAGCTCTTAGCCAGGCGAGCAAAGACCCCTGGGGGACCTGTTACCATAGATGCCCCCCACCCTCCGGCCCCTGCACTTGGAGCAGTGCCCCATCCAGGAAGGCCCCAGATGGGCAGTGCCCAGGATCCTTCCCTCCCTAGCCTGCCCCTTATGGGGGGAGGGGTCTGCGGCACCTGCTGGGAGAGCTGTGTTCTAGAGGGAGGAGTGATGGGGGCAGGAGGGCAGGTGAGGAGGGGCCAACCCTCCCATATCAAAACCACTGCCCAGGCCCTTCCACGGTGCATGCGTAAATCTGTGTGCATCTTTGTAGGCGCTTCACCCCAGGATCACATCAGTGGCAGCCCTCAGGTCAGTCAGCTCAGGAAGAACCCCGCTGGCAATTTTCTAACAGATGTGACTTTTCTAGCTGAGTCATTCTTGTGAGGGTTTCTCTGCCAGCCACCCTCCTGCCCCTCCTCTGTCACCCTCTCTCCTCTCCCCTGCTTCCTTCCCTTCCCCTCCCCTCCCCTCCTCTCCTTTGCCTCCTGACCTACCCCTCAAGGTCAGTGCCCCCCAATACAGGTAGGGCTCCCCATGCCCCAACCCTGTGGTTGCCATGGACACCTGACACCCAGAGGGGCCAAGGGGGGAGGAGCTGTAAATAGTCTTAATCATTGTTTTCTCCTGGTAGTCCCAGAAACCGTGTAATTATCAACCATTAAGCAGTGTGTGTAATTGTCTGAACAACGTGCAGGTTATTGGGCCAGACCCAGTGCATTCAGGGGTTGGGCCGCAGCAGCAGCTCTCTCTGTCCGCTCCTTTCCCTAAAGACCAGGAGAGGGTCACAATCAGAGTCTCCAGAGCTAGAAGGGGCAGCGCCTGCAGGGCTTGAGAGCTTGGGGCCCCCAGGGCAGGGTAGGAGCCCCATCTCAGGATGCTGGGCAGCACTGGCCCTGTGCTCCAAACCCTTCCTGAGTTTGGAGATGAAAACAGATAAAAGCTGGGGACGCTGAGCTGGGCCTGGGGAGATGCTCTGCGACTGCAAAGGGAAGGTGAGGGAGAGGTGACCATGGCTCTGCCAGGAGGCTCAGCAGGACATCAGCTTGGGAAGAGGAGCTGCTCCCTGAAACACCGTTTGCTTTCACACCAGCGGTTACATGGAGTCTGCTGCAGGAGCAGAATCCAGCCTCCAGGCCTCCCTCCTCCATTTGTCACCATCATTTATGCCTTATTTTATTTTATGCCTCTTTAGTTAAGAACGCCTCATCCCTCCCGCCTTGGGATACTTGTTTTTCCAGATTCCAAGGTCTTCCCCACTGGAAAATGTTTCTGGAAATCAAAAAGAGGGAGGACCAAAGCTGTAGATGATTTGGCAGTTTCTTGGCCCTGGGCCGCTCCCTTCTCCTGCTCCCCATGGGCCCCTTCCTTGCAAGGAGCTGGCCCGGGGCAGACCAGGAGCACAGCAGGTGTCATCTGTGACTCAGGATGGGGCACATTTTAAGGCAAAAGTCTGAATCATGGCTTTGCTCTGTAGTGTGACCCCACGGGGGTCATGCCAGCAGCTGCTTGCCCCTGTCTGCTCCACGAGGTCTCCCTCACGTGCCCCTCTGCCCTGTCTCAGCTGTGACACAGCCCTGCCCACTGGTACCTCACCTGGAGAGAGGGCCACTGTCCCAGAGGAACACAGGTGATCATCAGACCACCTATGGAAGCACACGGCAGGGGAACTGGCTTCCTTAGTGCATCCTTCATCTCCACCAAAGAGTCAAAATTGACCATTACCTTCTTTAAAAAAAAAAAGATTTATTTATTGGGGCCCCTGGGGGGCTCAGTCAGTAAATTGTCTGCCTTCAGCTTAGGTCATGATCTCAGGGTCCTGGGATTGAGCCCCATGTTGGGCTCCCTGCTCAGGGAGGAGCCTGCTTCTCCCTCTCCCTCTGCCTCTCCCACTGCTTGTGCATGCTCTCACTATCTCTGTCTCTCTCTGTCTCTCTCAATTTATTTATTTATTTGAGACAGAGAGAGAGAGAGAAAATCTCAAGCAGACACCCCACTGAGCACAGATCCCACGACCTGAGCCAAAATTAAGAGGTGGGCCATTCAATGAACTGAGCTGCCCAGATGCCCCTTGACCATGACCTTCTGCCTCAAGTCTTGCCTGCTCCTCCCTGAACCCTGTCACCGAGTCTTTCCCTCCTCCCTGGCTCCACCCTGGCTGTTCAGGCTACAGCTGGAGCGTGTGCCCTGTCTGCTCTCTGTGCCCTCTTGTGTTCTCGATATGTGCCCCTTCTACTCCCAACCCACCCCCATCCCCCGTCTCTCCTACTTTCTCACATGCACACTGTACCAGCAGTCTGGACTGCAGCACGCTGCCCACTACTTTCTGACCCCATCTTCACAAGGTTGCTTCTTAATGGAAATGACCAACTGAGGCTTTATTGTTGGCGACTTCCCTAATTACATCCAGATGATGGATTTTTCTAAAAGAAAATAAAGTTGAGAGTATTCAGTGCTATCTATTCAAGTTAGACTTAGTGGTTAAGAGCCCAACATCCTCCAGAGAAATATCCACAAGGGAGTCTTGGCATCTTTAAGTCAAAAGAAATTGAAAATGTAATCTAGTCCACCCTCCTGCCTCCATGCAGAAGTTTATCTTTATCTTATAAAATAGATGGTTCCTTAGCAAAAACACTGGCTTCTGATTAGAAGTTCCCTGCATTCAAACAGTGGGGCTGTGAGCCACGGCGAGAGCCAGTGACACTCCATCTGGACCCTGGCCATCCAAGATGGTACATGAGTGACCTTTGGTGGGATCCCCAGTGTGATGAGTGGGGGACCCCCTCCTCTACTCCCCTCACACACTCCCTTTCAGGGGTGACAGGAATGGAGCTCTCCAGGCCCTGGGGAGGTGATGGAGAACAGAGCCTGGGGATGGCCCCTGCTTCTCATGCCCCATTTTTAGCACTGTGATATGTCCCTCTGTTTGGGCTTTGAGCCAAAGTACATTCAGAACTCCCTGTGAGGGAGAGGGATCATACTAGGTCTGGTTGAGGGGAAATGGAACACACCTCTTCCCTCCAGGATAGCTTCTTTTAAGCTATTTTTTGCTTGAGGAGGCTTGATTGAATCAATGACAGCTATAGACCAAGGGTCCAACATTCCGTACATATCCCTTGAAAATTGGGCACAGTCTTCTGCCAGTCACAGATGCCAAGAAAACACAGCCCACCTCTGAACAAGAGGGGAAGGTGAGGTCAGAGAAGTTCACAGACTCAGTCCTTCCAGCTCGTGCTAGAGATGGAGTATACTGCAGTATAGATTGTGTGCCTTTGAAAACACCAATTTCTGTTTCTAACCCATTCTGTTAGACTGATGAGCCAAAGACATCACTGATGGAGCCCTTTAGTCCTGGGACCTAAAGTGCAAACCCAGGCTTTTGGCAACTGCAGTTACAGTTTGGCATCTAGAGTCTTAGACTATTCCTCTCTTCTGTGAGGGAGGGCAGGGCCATCCAGTCCAGTGTGCAGGGCAGAGCAAGGGCAGGGTGAAGGCAAGGCGAGGGTGAGGCAGGGGGAGGGCAAGAGCAGGGTGGGGTGGGGCAGGGCAAAGGGAGACAGGAAGGAGGCAGGACAGGGTGAGGGCAGGGGCAGAGCAGGGCAAGGCAGGGGTGGGGCAGGGCGAGGCAGGGGCGGGGCAGGGTGAGGGCAGGGGCAGGGCAGGGTGAGGGCAGGGGCGAGGCAGGGCAGGGTGAGGGCAGGGGCAGGGTGATGGCAGGGGCAGGGCAAGGTGAGGCAGGGGCAAGGCAAGGCAAGGTGAGGGCAGAGCAGGGTGAGGCAGGGGTGAGGCAGGGCAGGGTGAGGGCAGGACTAACTTCTGCCCCAGCAGAGGGATGAGCAGAGCACAGACCTCTGGGTCCCTGAGCTCACCAGCAGAAGGGAAGCAGGATGTGCAGGGCTGTGCAGGGTTCTGTTTGGGGGGAGGTGGGAACATGTGGTGCTGCGCTCATTTCCCCGATGGTCAGGCTTGCAGCCAGCCCATGGAGAAGCTTCTGTGGGACCCGTGTGGGACCCCTGTATGCCCCGCAGAATCAGGACAGGGCCTCGGGGAAATGCTGGGGCTCTGCAGGCTCCCATAAGCTGTGGTGTAAGGTGGGAGCCTTGTGTCCCCAAGGTGTCTGCAGGGGGAGTCCCTGCAGGAGCTGAGGAGGAGCTGGCTCCTGGTGCTGAGTCACAGCCCAGACTTCTGGTTACAAAGACCCGGGTGTGGAACAAGTGCTGTCCCAGAGCTCATGACCCCCGTGTTCCCCTGGGGTGCAAGTCAGGGTGGACTGTGCCTCGGTTAGATAATTCCAGGAAAACTCTGCGTGGCAGGAGCTGTGTCTGCCCTGCTCTGGTGCCACCGAGCTCTGCCCTCTTCCTGGCCCAGGTCTGGAGCCCCCAGTGGGCTCGGCTTCTCAAGGGGGCAAGAGGGCCCGCTGCCCAGACCCGCCTGTGTGGCCCTGTGGTGCCCGTGGGGCTGTCTACTAGTTTCAAGTCCCCAGAAACACAGCCCCACCTGCCCCATGAGCCACCAGCTGATCCTGGGGAGACTCGGTCCCTGAGGGAGATCAGTCCCAGAACTAAGACCCCGCAGCTCCTCCCAGGGCAGTGGGGATTGGGGGCGGGGGGCGGCAATCAGGGTGAGCATCCACTCCTGGAGCCCCCCAGTCTTCTGCTCACCTTGCCCTGTACTCACATGTGCTGTCTCCCCTCAGGGTGCAGGCTGCACTGCCCTCGTGGTGGCGGTGGTGGCCCGGAAGCTGGAACTCACCAAAGCAGAGAAGCACGTTCACAACTTCATGATGGACACTCAGCTCACCAAACGGGTAAAACACCACTGTTTTAACGTGGGAGCCGATGATAAGGAAACAGCCCCCTGGTTCTCACTGGGGGCGGGAGGGGGGCCAAGGGAGCCCAGGCGCTTGTGAATGGCTTGCATCCAGGGGGCGCAATGTCTCCGCATCCTGGGCTCCCATCCTCTACCAAATCACCATGTGGTTCAGGCAACCAAATAATTTTCCTGATAATTGAATCAATAGCTTTGGGTGGTGTAACCCACCCTCTCCCCTAAGGGCACTGAACCAATCACCCAGCGAGAGGCAGCGTTTTTGTTTAGGCTCAGACATTAGGAAGGGCAGTAGAGTCTGGTCTTTTTTTTTTTTTTTTTAAGTTTGATTTAAGTCATCTCTGCACCCAATGTGGAACTTGAACTCACAACCCTGAGATTGAGAGTCGCTTGCTCTTCTAACAGAGCCAGCCAGGTGCCCCAGGAAGGCCAGTAGAGTCTTAAAAATGGTATTATGTCTAAATCCAATTCTTTAAAAAAAAACCATTAAAGATGATCATCACAGCAGAGCCCACATTTTTAAATGATGTTCATCAAAGTGTCATCATCCAATCCCCCTTTGAGGCTTCCGGATAATGGTTCTCACTTGTGGTAAAGGAGGAGGAACAGGGGAGACGTGCTAGAATGGGGAGAGGGGTCAGCTGCTGGATGTCTGCCGCCCGCTGAACTGTCCGGGATGAAAAGGCTGCCGGAGAAGAGACAGAAACAGGTCCTTCCAGGGGTAGAGCCAGAAGAGCAGAGCAGGAGCTGCTCCTTAATGACTGGCTGTATGGAGAATGCTCTAGAGCTGCAAGCCAAACAAAGGTCAGCAAGAGGATTTCTTGCAAGACTCCTCTTTCTGAGAGGAGCATCAACCCTATGCTGGGGTCTGGGCTGCTGAGGCCAGTCTTCCTCATTTGGGACTGAAGTGTTCGGGGACTCACGAGCAACCAGATGCTGGTTTTTGAACACTGGAGAAAATATTCTGTGGTAACTGTTGCAGGAAAATGGTGTTGGCAACAGAGTCAGGGGCAGGAGGAGAGCCAGCGGCAGGCGGGCAGCCCGGGTGGCCAGCAGTTGTCGAGGCTCTGCACTTCTCAGCAGAATTATTTATGGGGTTTGATTGTCTGGTCTTTGATTACACATACTGGATTCTTTGAAGAGGCTCCACAGACGTGAAAAGGAATGGGCCCAGGCAAATATCCTAGCCTTGTTGGTGTTCAGGAGGCTGGACATGGCACATTGTGGCCCAGCTGTCTGCTGTCCAACAGACAGTGTCATTTAGCATCAAGGTGGCAGAACTGAGGATGTTCCTACAGCTTTCCGTGTGGGATTTACCCAGAACACTGTGACCCAACAGTTCTCATCAGCCCCCTGATATGCATGCAAGTCCAGCTCAGCACTGAGCAAATTATTAAAGTGGCAGGGACACCTGTGGGCACCAACGCAGAGGTGAGGGCGCACGGCTCTGCCTTTAGCACCTTCCCGGAAGCTGCTTCCTTACAGCAGACACATGAATACTTGTTCGGCCCTGCTTTGTGAAACCAAGATATACTTTATATTTCATGCCATTCCCACGCTTCCTCCATTTTCCACCCATGAGTCAGATTGTAGAGGGAAACAAAGCCAAGGAAAGCTGGTTCTCTTACAGGACAGGAAAATAAACGGTGTCTGTAGTCTGATTGTGGAAGGAGTGCACCCCGTGGTCACCAGTTTCCATCGTTCAAAAATAATCCTATAAATCCTGCTCAAGGCCACTTACTTTTTGAAAAGTAGGCCTGAAAACCAAATCAACAAATATCTTTGGCTCATCTGTGAGTGCCAGGTATCTTTTCAACTCATATATCTCACTTTTCTGAGAACACATAAATCTCCCAAAATGTCCCTTTAATGTCTTTTCCCCGAGACCAATGATGCAACGCGGCTTTTACAGAGCGAGGATTCTCAAAGCTTCCAGAGGTTCTTCTCCAGAACCTTGGTTGGAAGGAAGGTGCTGGTGAATTCGTGAGCGCTGGGCTCAGCCCTCCTGAGGGAGTTGCTCCCTGGGGCCCACAGCTCGGTCCCCATCCCCTCCGTGCCTGGGGCCCAGCAGTGGTGAGCACTGCCTCTTGTGACAGCTTAGTGAAGCACCAGAGAAAGACCCAGTCACGCAGGAACTCACTGTGGCATCGTCGCCAACTTCTCAGGAGCTGACATTAGTGTATCTCAAGAGAAAAGCATTCTGTTAGGACAAATTTTTGCAAACTTAATTCTTTAAACACATAAGCAAAGAGAGAGAGAGAGGATTGTAATTATTCATCATAAAAACTCTCAGACTTCTGGTGTTTGTCTGTCCTGCTGGTCGGATGCTGCCGTAAAGGCTGCAGCCCTGCTTTGGCCGTTAGAGTCACATGGGTTTGTGTGTTTCCTGTGTGAGCAGAGAGGGGCTGGTGTTGCAGGGCAGGGATCAGTTTCTGGTTTTCCTGGGTCCACAGCTTTCCTTCTGTACCTCGGTTGGCTTGTCAAGTCCAGGGCAATGTCTTCCTGCATTCACAGCAGTCAGACAATCACCCAGGAGCTTTTACTCCAGAACGGTCCCCTTTGGCTGCCCGCTGGGCTGCAGAAGCCACACACAGGAGCCATAAAAGAGATATTGGACCTTGTTTTTGCCCCCACACGATACTCCATGTCCCCATCCCTCTGTTTTATGTGACTAAACATACCCATCCCCAGATCACTGCTGGATGCCATGTTCTGCTCCAGGGACACCACGGTGGGTGCTGGTGGTTCCTGCCCTCGGGGAGCACCTCTTCTTTCCAGAAGGCAGGGCGGGATGCCCACAGACACGTGGCCCACAGAACAGCACGGACAGGAGGGTTCTATTTCCTGGGTTGGCTCTCCATGTGGGACCTCAGGTGGCACCACATGCACCGCCAGCTGGGGGTCGTGTCTTCTTATCATTGCCATAAGGGGTTCTTGCCCCAAATACTTTATCTGAGCACATTTCCCCACGAGGTCAATGAGTGAAACCAAAAGCAAACCCTGTCTTTCCTACCCCTGTTTCTTCCCTCTGACTTCCCTGGTCTCCAGGCTGGAAACTTACTGCCTTGGGGACTCTTGTGTGCTCTGGACCCACAGGGCCTGAGCAGCTCCCGAGCCTGCTCTCCAACCCTGTCCTGCCTGTCCCCACACACCAGCTTCTCTGGGTCTCTGCTCACCACACTGAATGCTGTCACATGTCCTGTCATGGCCTCCTGACCCCAGTCTTCCTGTGCTTTGCTTCCTTCCCTGTGGGGCCCCTTAGGCTCCAAGACTTAGCTGTGAACATATCACCCACCACCCACTCACACCCTTACCCTTCCTTGGACCTACTGATCAGGGCTAAAGAAACCTTTTCTTTAATTTATGAGCATATGTGAAAGTTTTATCAAATCCTGCTGGAAAAAAACCCTTTTCTTCCAGCAGCAAATTCAAGGATTTACTCATCACTGGTCTTAATCTCTTCAAAACTTACCCAGTAATCGATTGACCAGTTACCAAATACTAATCCTCCCCAGAGAGTGCCCATAAATGGTCTCGGTCACAGAGCTCTGGACAGATTGGGGACAGGTTCTCTTTAGTAAGAGTCCTACAAACACTGAGCTTCTGAGCTGGAGGGAAATCTCAGGGACGAGTCTCAGATCCAGAGACGGGCAAGTGTGGGTGTGCAGCAGCAAACTGTGTCCAAGCTAGGGTGGCTGCACATTCTCAGGCCTGCATATGGACCAGCCACCACCCTGAGGGTTTCCTAGAGCGATCAGCTCCTGAGAACTGGGCATGGTGGTGAGGGTCCCAGGCCTGTGTGTGGGAAAGCCAGTCTGCCTCCACACCAGCTGGATATCATATGGATGGCCCCGGACAACTGAGTACCACCCTTCACCAGGTTGCACGGGGCAAGGAGCTGTAAACGCCAGAGACCACCCCCAGAAACCCACTCTGCCTCAGGGCCCAGCCCAGGCTCCTGCTGGCCATGGGGCAGAAGCCAGTTCCAAGCATTGAGGTGGCTTCCAGGTGCAGGCACAGAAAGCTGAGTGGGGCGTGGACAGGACTGCACTGGACGGAGAGAGGAAAGGAAGCCAGCAGGAAGTCTGTGGGTTGGGGTGAGGGGGCAGTGGAGCTGGCAGGGAAGAGAGAGGCCCCACCCAGTTCTATCCCTAACAGACTCCAGACAGGACGGACCCACAGGGTTTTGGACCGTGATGCTCACCAGCCTTCAGCTCCTCTAAATCCAAGCTGGGAGGCTCCTGGGACTTATTCCTGTCACAGCCACTCCCCAGGCCTGCTCTGTGTCCTCTCCCGTCCCCTTCCCAGGGAGCTTTCTGGCAGCTACTGGGGATACTGGTGACTTCTTCCCTGGAGGGTCGCCAGGGGGCTCCCTGAGGCTTCACAAGGGGGCACGAGGGGGAACAGGGCAGGCAGGCTCCTGTTGTAGGCTGTCCCATGTCCTCCTGCAGCTGACCGCCCTTGGCAATACTGGGCAGGAGCTCACACTGGCAGAGGGATGGCCAGAGCAGGCTGCAGCATGGTGACTGAGTCAGGAGCTCCGGTGACAGACAAGTATGTTCTGTGCTGTTTTCTTTGGAGGGAGCAGGGGACACTCACATGCAACCAGGGACACCCATGGAGCGGCCGTGAGGTACAGGGCCCGTGGGCAGGCTCTGTGCCAAAGAGGAGATAACAATTCCACCCCTTTTGAGCGGCTTCTCTGAGGACTAATGAGACTGTAAACACGGAGCCCAGCACATTGTAGCCCCTCAGCAGGTGTCAGCTGCCACAGCTGCTACCTGCCAGACAGAGATGGAGGTTGGGCCGCTTCCTTGCCCAGGACCTGGGAACCTCAGAGCAGCTCCTAAAGTGTGAGGGTCACCGAGCCCATTCTCTGGCCCCTGCCAGGCTGGAAGCACACAGGTTTAGGGTAGAGAACATGGGGACCCTGGCAAGCCATCAGCTGTGTGCACATCTGCTTGGGGAACAGAAGAGCAGACAGGACCGTGTGAAGAGTCCTCAGGCTCCTGAGCCCTCCTGCCCACCCCACCGCCTCAGGAGCTCAGCGAACCCCAGGAGGGGTACACGACCTCACCCACTCCCACCTGGACTGTGGTCAAAGCCCTCAGCCCCATGACCAGAGGAAGCCCTGGTTGCAGCATGTACTGTCAGCATCAGAGGGCATACTGCGGCTATAGGGCTGTTTCCTTTCCTCCTGCAGACACTGATTCACTTAGCTTTGTGCCAGGCGGTTAGCTGTCAGTCCTGAAGCGGCACCAAGCCTCGTGCCTTCCCGAAGACATGGGCCTCCTGCCCAAACCCACAAAGTCGCTGCGGCTACCCGGCTGTGCCGTGACTTCCCAGCCTCCCACTCGGGCTGAGGGCGCCGTGGGGCCTGGACTCCTTGCCTCCGTTACGTGGCCAAGTGTGGGCCCTGATGAGTGAAAACGAATTGTGAATGTTTTTCCAATTCCTTGACCCTTGATCCTGGGAAACAGAAAACGGTATTTGTGTGGAGATGAAGCCTAGTCAGGAGGAGCTGCAGACCACACGGAAACCGTATGTTCTTCTTGGCCCTGGCTCCCGTTCGGACTTTGCCCTCAGCCAGCTGCGGGACTCTGGCGCTCACGACCTGTCCTGGACACCGTGTCCTCCTATTTTACACAGGGGTCTGGACTGTGTGATGGGAATTCGTGTGTGTGTGCATGGTTTATGGAGCACGGAAATCCACTTTGGCTCAGTTTACCGTTCATAATGTCACGGTGTCACTCTGTGTCTCGGTTTGTTCGTCTGTAAAATGGGGATCATCCTAGCTGCTGCCTGGTGAGTTTATGGGGAGGAGGACCTGAGAGGTGCGGGAGGAACCCAGATCATGGCCGGCACACCATCCGCATCAGGGATCTCCTCCTTCACGCCTCCGGACAACAACTGTAGGGGATGGATTTCTCTCTCTCTCTTGATAGCTATGCATTTATCCCTAACCTACTCAGTAACTGCAATAATGAGCATGACCTGCAGGCTTTCCAGTTTCACCCATTTGCTACCCACCAGCACCACCTTGCGCAGCTCTGCCAGCCTCCCGGAGCAGACATGTGGGCAGTAGGGGCTCTGTGGGCAGCGGGGGCTCTGCCAATCGTCCTAAAAGCTGAGAGGGGTTTTCTTCCATTTTTCTGTGAGGCCGTCCTTGCAGGCTAAGCACCCGGGAAAACCAAAGCTGAGGTGGGAACCTCAGGGGACATGGGCAGAGAGAGTGGGGCAGTGGGGGGCCGTCCTGAGCGTCCCTTGTCTGGGAGGATCCTGTCCAGTCTGGCTGTGGTCAGACCCCACCTGCCCCGCCTCCGCTGCTCACCTGGACCCACCACGGCTTCCTGCCGGGTGAGGAAGCACCAGAAGTGAGCCATTAAGGGATCGAAAACTATTTTCACAGCGGATTTTTACTGAACAAAAAAAGCAGTGTTTATGTCACTTAGACATTTCTGAGAAGACTTAGCTGGCTGTTCTTTTAAAAACATCACTTCAGCGCCAGTGAAAAATATAATCCAGCCTTGGTAATAAATTTTTAAAACACACACACACAAAAGTTATCAGCCTGTGAAACAATGCTTCCTAGCTTCCCACACGCCTCCGCATTTTAACAATGTCCCATCTGTGATGTCAGCCTGACGAAGTGGGCCTGTACTCCCCAGGTTCACTAAAATCTTTTCTGGCTAGGAACCCGGTCTCTCCTGGGCTGTCCCACGGACACCAGGCCCTGGGCCTGTGGGCCTGTGCCAGTTTGCATGGTGTGCAGAAACGGGAACAGTTCATCAAAAATCTGTTCGGCTTGTGCTTAATAAGAAACGTTTCCTCTGGCTCTTGTTACTAATTGCCAAAGACGTCTGTGTTTGGATTAAAACTCTGTCCTGTGCCATCTGGATGCCATCGATACGGCCCCACTCAGCCGGGAGCCCGTGAGATCAGCGGTTTCCATGTCGACGGCAGTTAGCGTCACATGGCATAGAGCGTGGTGGCTGCGCGCACAGAGGCGCCAGCCTTGGCGAGGACACAGCTTTGGCTTCACACCTAAGTATCTTCACTGATTTTCAGACACTGCTTTGAAATCATTTCAGTTTTAAGCCAATTACATTTATGGGTAAAATTACAGTGTAAATGTTTTTGGCCATTTGGGAAAGGACACGATGGGCTGGCTGAGGCCTCTGAGCTCCATTTGTGGGAAAGACGTGTCCTCAAAGAGGCCTTTGAAAATCTCCAGCTGATGGGAAATCTGTTTGGGCTCCAAATCCAAGCAAGGATCCAGGTGTAGTATGTGGCCGTGTCGGGTGAGTGCAGAAGAGTGCAGGTGCACGGGTGGCCTGGCCTCTGAGTCTAGGGCCACAGCTCATCTAGATCTAGCCCAGAAACAGCAGTCAAGGGAAGCAAAACCCTCAAGAAAGAAACGAGAGCAGCTCTCTGGTCTGGCCTGCTGCCGTGTGCAGAACAGGACTCAGAGGAGACGGGTCATAATCATCTTTCTAAGGGTTCATGCGTCAGCGGAGGACGCAGAACCATGTCCTTATAAGGCAGACGGTAGCAGCAAACTTGGAGACACGGTGTGTGAAACACAGAAAATGAGCCTGTTAGCAACTCACCGTATTTGTTCTTCCTCAGATCAAGAATGCAGCGGCCAATGTCCTGCGGGAAACGTGGCTCATCTACAAACACACAAAGCTGCTAAAGAAGATTGACCATGCCAAGGTTAGGAAGCACCAGAGAAAGTTCCTCCAGGCCATTCACCAGTGAGTACGCTGCGCATTCCCCTGCCAGGGCCCTGCACCTGCTCCACCGAACTACAGGGGGAAACCCGCTGCCCACCCCCCAGTACTGGGGCGGGAACTGGGCCCATGTCACTCTGTTCCTCCCACTATTGCACCCACACTGGCCGGCACCATGCATGGGCTGTGGCAGGTGGAGGAGTAAGAGCCTCCAATATCTCCCATCACTCTGACACCCCCCTGTGTCACCATCACGCTGACACCCCCCCATGTTCCCATCACACTGACACACCCCCCATCCCCATCACGCTGAGACACACCCCGTGTCCCCATCACACTGACACACCCATGTCCCTATCACGCTGACACACACACACACACACACCCTGCATGAGTGAACTGCGGTCTGTTGTCTCCAGAAAACAGGGATGTAAAGTGCAGTAGCAGGGATGGGGTTTGGGAGGTGCTGGGGGTGGGAGGGGGGCTTTCCAGAGGCAGGGAGATGATCTGAGAGGAGGAGGCGAGAGGCCAGAAGGCATGCTGCCTGGGGACAGGAGTTTGCTCTCCTGGGACCTGAGCTACACACCATCCTGGTCCATTGTCACAGGTGTGGAGGTCCCCAGTCTGGGGTTCCAAAATCAGGTGAACCGGTACAGCTGCAAATCCACATGCCGGGCTCCACTGTCCGCGCACGTGGAGCGTGGCTGTCACAACTCTTTCCCACAGACTGAGGAGCGTCAAGATGGAGCAGAGGAAGCTGAGTGATCAAGCCAACACCCTGGTGGACCTTTCCAAGGTGAGTGGCAGAGGCTGAGGGGTTCTCAGATGTGGCTGTAGGGACCTGGCCATCCCAGCTCTGTGGTGCAGGCCCAGGAAAGCGAGGCCCAGGCCCCCTTGAGTGGATCCCTGATGGGAAACCTGGTGTGTGGCCTTAGTGTGGGTGATTCCTGAGCCTACAGATCTCTGCAGCGTGCTGCTCATGCTGCTTGGCGGAGTGAGGCCCAAGAATGAGCTGAAGCTGTGCAAGGAGCACCCACAGGGCTCCTGGGGATGGCAGTGGCCAGGCTGCCTGGTCACATGATTATGACTGGAAGCTCGGTTTCTTGCCTCCTCCAATCCTTACACATCAGCTTTTCTGGCCCCAAATCAGTGGTGGGGGCAGGGAGTGCATTTCCAGGCACGAGGCAGTTCATGGTGATGAGTGTGAAGGTACCAAAAAAGAGAACCCTCCCCTGAGAGCCCCAGGACGTGACTGCCACAGGGCCATTCCGCATTTCTGACACTGACCTGCCATAAGTACCAGAGAGAAACTTGGGGCTCCTTCTGTGAACCCTAGAACTGAAGGACTGAAGGCCACGCCACTGGCAGAGCTACGGCTGCTCCTCCCATCCTCAGCCCGGCTGCTCCTCCCATCCTCAGCCCCTCAGGCCTCTCGGTAAAGATTGCACATCAAATGTTCAGCCCAGGGCCAGGCTGGCAGGACATTCCAACAGATGTCGATTATCATAATGGAATTCCTTCGTTCCCTGGGTGAGCAAGAGAAAGTCCCTCAGGCAGATTAGCACCCTTTGAAAAGAGGTGCAATCAGAGAAATTGGGTTTTTGGCCTCGTGCAGGTGCCTGGTTCAACAAAGGATCAGGCCAGAGAGGGGCCTCCCAAGCTCAGGGACTTGTGCTGGCGGCCGGGGGAGGGGGGGGGGGGCGGGGGCACAGGGCTGAGGCGGAGCCAGGGCCCCAGAGCAGGGGAGGGAACCCCCAGGTCTTGGGTGTGGTGTTAACATCCTCAGGTAGGGGAAAGTACTAAAAGGTTTACAAATGGAGGCGTTGATCAGCAGGACAGAAGGAAGCCTCGCTCCAGGCAGAACACGGCCAGACTCCAGGGAGAGGCTACAAGAACAGGGCGCCGGTGGCCTCCATGCCAGAGGGGTCCCCTCACCTCTCTGTGCTGTGCAGGGGCCTGAAGCACCCGCCCACCTCCCACCCCCACTCCACGGTGGCTTCTAAGCTCCTGTCTCCCTGGTGGCCCCAGAGACTGCGTGTTGTTGCTCTGGCCACAGGCAAGCATGAATTGGCGTCTGGTGGTCTGAATTCTCAATTCTCTGAGATGAGGTGACCGGTCAGTCTGCTCCCATGAGTCTGCGCTCTGATGGCTCAGCTGTGGCCTGGAAGGGGGTGGTGCCGGGCCCGCCTGCCCATGTAAGAATGGGCTGGCACCGCACCCCAAGAGTTTCTCTTATGGTAGCAAGCTTTCCCACCTCCCCTCTCACCTGGCAGGACACCCTGTGGCTGATGTCCTCTGGGAACATCAGGCACACGGACTTTCAAGCCTGGGCTGGTTCAGTACCACCCACAGCGTCTCACAGACTTGAGGCCCAGGGAGAAGCAGGCTCGCTGAGGGTCCACATCACTGAGTCACGTGGGGAACTAAACCCCACCAGTAATGGCAGCAGGCTGCCTGGCAGGAAAGGTGTGCAGGGAAGGGCTAAGGGGGCCTCTGCAGGGCTGCCGTGGGGACAGGTGCGAGCCCAGAAGAGGGGGACTTTGGAGTCCACCTGCTCTTCCCTCCCAGAGACTCGCCTAAGTCCTGCCCCCTGCCCCGCCATGCCTTGTCAGCAAGCACAGGGCAGGGGACCCAATACTGACTCCATACAGCCCTCCAAACCCGCCACCTGCCCACCCCTGCTCTCTGGTCCTTGCTAGATTAAGAAAATGGCATGTGGCCTCCAATATTATTTGCTAGATTAAATGGCTATCCCACAGGGTGGCCTCGCTGGGAGGACCTGGGTCTTATTTGCTAGCTTCAATTCCTTTAATTGAAATGTAAAAATAATTCCTAATATCTGAGACTCTAAGTGATAAGATGGTATCTGTGAAAATGCTTTGTAAACTATATGGAGACTTTGCAAATGGTGGTTCTCATTATGAATGTAGATGAGGAAGCCAAGATCTAGAGGAATGAAGTGGCCACCCTAAGGTTGGGCAGCTGACCAGTGGCCACACAGGGACCCAGGTCAAGGGGCCTAGGCTCAGTCCATAGCTCATAGGGCCCTACAGGCTCATCAATGTGTAGTCTGGACATTCCAGGGACAGTGGCCACCTTGATGAGGTTCTGGATTGTTAATTAGTGAAGGCAGCACGATCACTTCCAAAGTCTAGTCCTGGGAACGTTGGGGTGTCGGGGGTATCCTGCACTCCCAGGCAGAGCTGCCTTCATCCTGCCTCTGCAGTGGCTCCTTGGGGGGCCCATCATCGGCCCCTTTCCCACCTCCGCTCTGGCCCTCACACTTTGCCACCTTCCTTTACTCTGCTTTTCCGTCTCTCCTTGGTCCCTGATCCCATGGGTGCCAGGGGTTTCTGCATCTTGCTGGCATAACTCAGACTTTCAGGCAAACAGGGTCAGGATGCTATGGGCAGATGACCAGAAGCCCCAAGGGCCTCATTACCTGGGAGGGGGCAGAGGGGGCATGCAGGACTCACATGGCTCTCGTTCCCAAGGCTGTTGTCACCTGTTAACGTACAGAGGAGGGTAGCTGTCGCATAGATGAGCGCTCTCCAGGCCAACTCGGGAAGCCAGATTATATCCAGAAAGTGTCCTGATAAGAGAGAAGTCAGAGCCATGGACAAGACTGGGAGTGCACCTGTGGAAGGGGCTCAGTGGGGCTTTGTGCTGAAGTCATGCGGGGCTCTCAGCCTGTGGTCCGGTGGCCAGAGGGAATGGCGCCCTGGCCTGAGCCCCTCTGTTAGCTTTCCTCTGATCCAATTTGATGACTTAACTCTCAGAAGGCAAGTTTACTGGATACTTTTAAGTTTCATTTGATTGTCAGGTCTCCAGGGGCTTCCCTGATTGCGCCCCAGCCCCAGGCACCCCCGGGCTCTACTTTCCTTCAGACACAGGGCCTTGTTGGTAAACAGGAAGAAACCTAGGCACCTGGAATAACTTGTGGTGTGAAAGGTCTCTCCCCATCAGTGGATTCCTCCCTGGGGCAGAGGATGGAGGGGACCTGTGCCAGCCTCACTCACCCATCATCCAGCCAATAGCTTTCAGGGACAGTCATGTGACAAACCCTCTGTGAAGCGGATTTGTGTCCATTCATTAGTTGAGCATCTCCTATGTGCCAGGTGCTGTTTTAAGCCCTAGAGACACACCCATGAGCACAGGCAAAGACCCCTGCCTGGACAGCATCCCTCCCTGTGGGTGGTGGTGGATGGTGATACCCAGGTGGAGCAGTTAGCTAGCACAGCAGAAGGTGGTATAAAGGAGGAGAGGTAAGCAGGGAAGCAGGATGGGGAGCAGGGATGAGGATAGGGTACAGTGTTAATCAGGGCACGGGAGACAGGGCAGGTCACCAGGATTCAGGGAGACAGCATGAGGTGGGAGGTTTACGGAGTTGGGGGCAGCATCTGAGAGTGAAGGTGGCAGGACATGGTGGGAGGGGGGCTTAGAACTACCACAGTAGGACAGAGTCCTTAGCCAGCCCACGGGAGCTCTGCAGGTGGACTGGGCCTGCGGGGATGGCCCGATGGGGCAGTGTCTCTCCTTACCAACCAGGCAGGAGAGGGGCTGTGACCCCACAAGGCCACTCCGAGGGGCTGCAGACCAAGGTGAGCAGGGGTGTCTGGCGTCTCTTCCGGCCACTGTGCTAAGAGCAGCCCAGGGGCAATAATGTTATGACCGTGGGTGGTTATTATTAACCCGTTTTGTAAGAAAACTGCGTTTTAGACTCGAACTTGAACCACGGCTGGCCCCCCAAGTCCCTGACCCCATCCACTCCCCAGCATGGTGCCTTTTTGTCAACGAGCGGGCTTGTACAGCCTCTGAGCCAAGAGGTTGGGCTGTCAAGGACCCCAGGAGGGCCAAGACTCACCCATCTAAGAAGTAATACTGCTTATGCATGTTTTCTGATGGGTCACTACCACCCCTATGTACCCCGCACCTCCGGGTCTTTTCCTGGGTCGGCAGGCTGGACACTCCGGTGTGGATGCTGTCCGTTTGTGATTTGGGAGCACTTTGTTTCTCCAGCCACCGGTCCCCATGTGATGACCTGTAGTATACTGTCCCCATCTCTCCCTACAGATGCAGAATGTCATGTATGACCTGATCTCAGAGCTCAACGACCGGAGTGAAGACCTGGAGAAACAGATCGGCAGCCTGGAGTCCAAGCTGGAGCACCTGGCAGCTGGCTTCAGTTCCTTGCCACTCCTCATTGCCGACGCCCTGCGCCAGCAGCAGCAGCTCCTGTCTGCCATTGCCGAGGCCAGGGGCGGCGCGGCGGGCACCACCCACACACCCCCGGCCTCTGACAGCCCCCTCGGGGTCAGCTCCACCTCCTTCCCTACCCCATACACAAGTTCAAGCAGTTGCTAAATAAACCCCCCACTCCAGAAGCATTACCCATAGGTCTTAAGATGCAAATCAACTCTCTCCTGGTCACTTTGCCATCAAGGAACAATCAGACCAGGGAACCTAAAGAGGAGAGACCAAGCTAATTAACTAACTCGGGTTCATTCAGTGTGCTTGGTTCGATATGCCTTGAAACCAGAAATCTAATCTCTGTTTAGGTGCCTCTACTTGGGAGCAGGAAGAGGAGGTGACAGGAAGCGGTGCCTCTGGCAGGGCCGTGGCTGCAGAACTGGTGCAGAACAGAAATCCACGTCAATCTCAGGTCTCGCGTCGGGGGTGGGGGGGGGCGGGGGCACCGAAGCCGCCGATGGAGAAGCAGCCCAGAAGCGGGTACCCCTGGGGGGGGGTGTCAGGCTTAGACATGGGCTCCTCACCACTGGGGTCCCGTGGACTCCCTCTCCCTGCCATTTGTCTTGGGAAGCCTCCGGAAGACAAAAGGCAGGGAGAGCTACACAGCCGCCAGAACTGACATTCTTTCCTCCCAGACCTTAACCAGTCATAAAGCCCAATCCAGACTAAAAACAAAAAAGACAAATAAAAAGCCAGATTTTCTATCCAATATTGACATCCATATAAAGCTGTGTGTCTGCAGGTATATGCACATGCATACTCATCTCCCACGTTCATCCCAGGTCTTTCCTTGCTTGAACTTGACCCGAATAAAAGGGACCTGGTTCCTCACCTGCACGCAGTGGGCACTCCATGCAGGTGCATTGGTTCAAATGTGAAGGTGGGTGCTTTCAGCTCAGGTAGTTTGCTGGTGTTGGGCACGTTCTGAGCTTCACCAAAGGCGCAGGTCCCTTCAGACAGGACACAGCACCCCTGCTTGCTTTGAGATGGATGCCAGGCCACTTGCTGGCACTCTGGAGGGGCACGCAGCCTTCTGAAAGTGGTGGCTGCACAGAAATTCCTTCTTACCTGCAAACTGGCTGTGTTCTGGTGGAGCACGGGAGCTGTGCACATGTGCAAGGGTAGGTGATGTGCAGGCACAGCCCAGGGGTGCCCCAGGGAGGAGGGGTGCTGTCTGGGGATTCGCTTAGCGGTGTGCATCCAGAACAGCCTTCCAGCCTGGGTGTTAGGAGCGCAAAGGGGTCCAGGGCCTCACCTGGACTGCAACAGGTGGTGGTAAGTGGCCCGTGTGGCCCCTTCTACCTGAGGTGAAACCACCTCAGAATGAAAGATTCTGAGGCTAAAGGATCCCCTAGGGAGCCTTGTAGGTGAGATGACAGATCTGTCAGTAGCCTGTTCCTCTTGTGCCATGTTAATCTTGGTGCCAAAACTGTTCAAATACGTCTCAAACTCCAAGAAACTTGAGAAACATCCTGACCCAGTGTGGCAGCCGGTGTCGTGAGGTGAGGCACGTGGATGCCATCTTTCATTGCTCTGTGTCTGACCACATACCACACTCATGTGTGAAGTGACCAGGCCATCATTGTGTCTCCACCGCTCTCCTCATCATGAGGTCTTTGACTTCAGCTCGTGGGGAGCTAAACCGTACTGTACAGAGTGTCTCATCTGTCGAGGGTAAGGCGACAGGGCAATACTTGCGAAGGGCTGTTCTGCTAGGCTTCCCTTTGCACAGGACATTGTCACTTGTCTGAGGCTTGTGTCCAGGTGAGCTGGGTCTTCTAGGGACAAGGGGGTCACTAGACTGCAAAAGGTAGATGACCTTGGAACGCAGTACTCTTTCCAGAAGATTGGGTCTCTTGCTAAACTTCCTCTTTTGTCTCTTCTTACTGCTGTTCCCCCCCTAAACAGTCTTGTTTTCATCTTGGTAACAACCCCTTTAACATCTCCATTGGTGGTTTACACACCACAGATGCCACACTTGATGCTGGCTTTTTTTTTTTTTTTTTTACTTATTCTTTTGAGAAAGTTCACCTTCCTTTCTTATGTCCCAAGAATGGTGCTCCTGTTGCCATGACAGTGTGGCTGCACTGATAAACAGATGTCTACACAGATGAAATTCCGTGCAGTGTCTTTGTGGCATGAATTCCATCTCACAAGTGGAGACCACAGACAGGTCACCCTGCGTGTGCCGATCCTGGTCGCTGACCCATAGCCCTCACCTGTCACCTGTTCACACTTTCCATTCCACGCACACATGTATAGGGACTTAGTCTTAATTTCAAATAAATGATACACAAGACTGCATTGCTACCCCCTGTGCAGACGGTCAACCTGTCAAGGTCTGTGGATAATGCTGTGCACCTAAGTGACCCCTGAAGAACAAGCAGATAACCTTGGGAGGGGGCTGGAGTTACCTCCAGCAGCAGCAGCCACTGGCATCCCAGAAACACACGGGCACTGGTGGCATGACCCAACCTACTGGTAGTGCAATAGCTGTGTGTGGTTTCTTTCCTTGGCGAAAGAATGCTTAGTCCTCAAAAACAGGTGATCAAACCTGCTTACTGACTTGCAGTGGTAAAGGGGAGGCTGCTTCTCTGTACCATGTTTCAGCTTCATGTGGGAAGTTACCCATTCTCCTGTGAACACATTCAACCCTGATGATCCCAGGATGGATCACCAAAGTGCAGGTCCCTCCAGGTTTCCTCTCTGCAGCCCATCTTTTGGCTAATTCCTCAGTGCCTCAGCATCACAGTCAGACAGGAAAGGTGCAGGTTGACTGTCATGCCAGGCCTTCTTCTTCCTTATTCTTGTTTGGTGGTGGAGGAGGTTTAATTAGCTTCTCGAGAATTGGCTCTATGTAAACATGATTCATCACAATAACTTAGCTCTAGTGCTGAACTCATTGCATTCTGCTCACTCCTGGAAGGCGGACCCAGCATCAGAACCCTACTGTCACTTGTCTGATGACTTAGTGACAGGTGAAATACCACAATAGTCCCCCAAAATATCTAGACACTTGAATCAAAACTACAGAGCCACCCCTCATCACATAAGCCATATTCTAGCCTCATGTACTGTAAAGTCAGGGAGGTACTGTGATACTTTAAGACCACTGGTGTCAGTGGAATTTCAGGACATAGCACCAGGTGGTAAATCATGCCAGTCTAGGGGCTCGCTCCTCCTCAGGCTGAAGTCCAAATATCAATCTGTACCTTTGGATCAAAGGACACATGTGCCTGCTCATCATCAATAAACTGCCATAAAGTGTCTGAACTGCTCTTGCCCTGCTTGTAATACGCAGCTTCATGACATCATATCTCTAAAAATGTTAATGCAATGCAAGGGAACAATAGAGGTGAGGCCCTGGGGCACCTTGGGCTTCTGGCCTCCGTGAGTGCCAGTGGCACAGCGGCAAACTCTGAGAATGAGGCGCCAGCAAAGTCCCAGTGGGCATGCATAGGTCTCCTTGCTTATTAAAGGCTGAGAAGGAGCAGCATCAAAGAAATCATTATTTCAATACATTTGAGGACCTCCCCCTTATATTCCTAGTGATTTCTGTGTGAGTAGAGGAAGGAAAAAGGAAGAAAGCTAGAGATACAGAATCAGAGTAAATAAGCTCTAATGCTGGACCCACATCTTTGGCCAATTAGTGTAACCACCTCACCCCTCGGTTTCCATGTGGTGAGAATGAAGATGATAGTTAACATCCTTCAACACAAAGTACTCAGTAGGTTTTACGTGGAGTCACGATCGTCTTCAACAGCAGCCAGACTGCGTTCCCGTCCAGCCCACACTCAGATGTGGCATCTGAATGTCCTCAAGGGTTAGTGGAAGTGACTATGATGTGTCAACTGTGTAGGGAGGAATGTGAGACCGGCACACGGGCCCTCTCTCCTCCCTTACAGTGTCCCCTCCACCATCCATGCACCTCAAATTAGGAATCAGCGTTTCATCCCAGAATTAATGTGTGGCTCTCACAGTACCACAGCATATACACTAGGAAGTCATCGCACTACCAGTAGGTTCTACACTCTTTAAGTTACTGCTTTTAAATCCTAAAATGTGTCCCCAGTTCCACACAGCCATGCTACTTCCCTGAAAGTTGCTTCAAAGCAGAGTAAGGATCTGCTAGTCGTCGTGCTGCCTGTATGAACTTGGCAGCACTGGGTTTCAGTACGTAGACTGCTGTCCTGGGGTCTCCTGGTTGGTGTGGGTCAGCCCCCACCCCATAGTGACCACGCCCTGGACACTGTCCCTACACTGTCCCTTCCTTCTCTGCTGCCACCAAAGTAAGCATGGAATGGGAATGGGGCCATTGATGCCATCAAAAAGGGATGTCCCAGGGACTGCGGCATGAACTGCCTGCTCCTGGTAGTTGAATATAGATGGGTGCCTGTCATCCTGAAAGCTTGTGCCAGGCTGCATAAGTAGAGGTTAACATTAAACTCCTGTCAGATGAGTAATGCGTAGATTTTGTACTGAAATAGATGGAAACTTTTTAAGAAGCACTCAGTGCAGTGGTGTATGAACAGACAGAGAAAACCAGTAGCTGTGACCTACTTTCCTTACACCATTACTGGAAACACCCAAACATCAACTGGAGTTCCTTCTGAACAAAACCATTATCAAAGCTTCAACATGTGACCTCCAAATCTAGGTGCCAAGTGCCGTGCGACAGTTGTTTACACGCCTGAGAAGCAGGCTCAGGAAGCTATATATCTTGGGCCTGGACCATGTGTTGAAACAAAAGAAATGTGCCCAGCGAAGCTGTTGGAGGAAAAGCACAAAATTCAACACCAACCTGTAGTTAGGATCCCAAAGAAATGCTGAATTTATAGCCAAAAACAAAAATCAGTGACTAATCAAACATGAATCTGACTGGAACAGCCAACATCCAGGTTCCCAGAGGAAGGAGAGGGAATAAATGACATTCTCTAGCTGTGTCCCATGGTCTCAACCAGGACCAATCCACCTTCGTCAGACATTTTAATGGCGCAACAACTCACTTTGGTCCCGGACTCCGTGGCCCGCGCTGAGCAGAAGAGAAGAGGAGAGAGCACATTTTCATTGATGAACTCGGAAACTGAAGTGTTTGTGTTCAGAATCATGTGAGCTTCAATAGGAATTTGCATCTAGCCTCTGTACTGCTTGCTATTTTTTAATGATAGGAGAAAGCATAACAGTTTATTTTAAATATGAAATATATTGCTATATTATAAAATATATTGTAACTTTGAACTAACATTTTGTATCACACTAGTGTTTGGCAGGCCCAGTGGCAGCCTGCTCTCCCAACGACTGTTTCTGAGTACACATCACCCAGACTGAGGGGCTTAGCCTCGGGAACTGCCGTCTTGTAATTCCCTAAGACCTGCCCATTAGAGACAAGAATAATGTTCCAGGCTTAGAAGAATAACTCTACCCAAAGCTCTATCAAGCCATTTCAGATGAGATTCTAAAAGCCATGACTACCTTAGTAGCTGTGCAGAGCCAGTTTCATCATGGGCAGGTTCTCCCCATGTAAATGCAAAGTTTCAATATGAAAGTGATAGGAGTCTCAAGCTGAGCCACTGGCTCTTCCTTTGGGAATGTTAGAATTGGGCGAAAGGGAGAGTTCTCCTGTGACACGAAAGACTCAAAATTCTAGGCGCGTGTGTATCTAAGCCAGAGTCAAGCCACTGGGAGCTTCACTTACACAGGCCCAGGGAAACCCCGGATATGATGTGCAGATGTGCGGAGGAGCTCCTCTGAGCCCTCAGGACCCTGCATTTATTCACAGCTGCCAGGGGGAGTAAGGCAGGAAACAGGACACGCACAGCAATACCTGGCAAAGTGCCGGGCTTCCCTTTCTGCTCCTTTAATTCAGCCCTTTAGTGGCAGGAAAGGAGCTTCAAAGGAGGTGTTGTCTTCATTGGCAGAATTGGGGAAATTCTCTACTCGAGCAACTCCTGAACTCCATTCCCTTCCTTGGCTGAGTCGAAATTGAGACTCATGTAGAATTTCTCACTTCCATCCTCTGAGTGATGGAGGGACTATTTCTAGGTGAAAACAGGATGTGTTTAGTTGTAGAACAAAGGTTTTCTAGAATCAGTGGGGCCCTCTTGTTTGTTAGCATCACCCTGGGCTGACACTGCACCCATGGAAACCAAGCAGCATCGGGGCACCTGAGCTCCTGTCTTTTCCCTTCTCAACCTGAAAATTTACACAGACAGAGTGCAAGACAACAGGTTTTTTCCTGGGGAAAAGCTGGTACTGGTAACCTGAAAGAAAAAGATGCCAACGCCCGCTCCAAGCTGCTTGTGTGGCTGAGAGCTCACTTGCACACACAGCTTATTTTTATTGAACGAACTGCTCACAGTGTCTGCTACACCCCCAATTACATGTAAGGGTGGGTTCCACTAAGGACTCCCAGGGCACCAGAACTCCAGGGCACCTGCTTTTAGCAGGTTACTCACTTGCTGGCTAATGGAAATTAGTTTATTCTCAATTTTATATAACTGATGAATGTACTGGTGGTAATTGATTTGTCTTTTAATACTTTTCTGCTACTAAATAGAACTGTCTCTTTTGGCTTTTTCTTCTAGCACTCCTCAGACTCAGACTTTTACATTTATAGAGAGCAAATATATTCTGACTTTCCCCTCAAAGTTATTATTCAGTCTAGACCAAGAAAAACAATGCAAATTCCTGATTTGGGGAAAGCAGACCTCCTGACATTAATTCAGGTATATGGCTGTACACTAATCCTTGCTACTCAAAGTGTGGTCCACAGACCAGCAGTGTCAGCATCACCTAGGAACTTAGAAATGCAGACTCTAGGGCCCCACACCAGATCTGCTTAATCCAATTTGGCATTTTAACGAGATCCCTAAGTGATCTGTATACACATTAAATATTGAAAAGCTCTGGCCTCACCACACAGCAACAGTAACCAACACCATTAATAGCTAGAAAATTAAACCATTTGTTCTTTGACCCTCATTTACAGAATTACTTGATGAAGTAAAGTCCTGTATGATCATAAGGATAAAAACAGATGCATCTCACAATTTCATTTGAGGTCATGTAATGTGGCTGGTGTACAAATAGGAGCAGCCTTTAAAAAAAAAAAAAAGCTTGCTTTGTAACCTTGAGCCCCTTCAAAGTCCCTTTTTAGGTTTCTGGTTTTAGCCTGTGCTGGCAGGGCCATTGGAATATCAAGTGGCCCCCAGGGGAGGTCCCCCTGGAAGGGTACCCAGTCCCTGCTCAGCACAGTACAGAAATAGCTGCATCTGTGCTTCTTCCTTGAGAAATTCAGCAACCTACCAATGAGGACTCTCCTCCCCAGAGGAAACCTAGCAAGAGAAGTTAGTTTAAACTTCTAGAGACATTCCTAATCTCTTTTCAAGCCGGTTCTTTTAATCATTACCCCAACCAGAGACACTCTAAGGTGATCAAGGAAAAATGTGGATTATATTGGCACCACAAATCGATATGTACCCAGAAACAGTTATGTTCTAAATTAATGGCTTTAACCTGTTCATTGTAAAAAGTGCCTTGGACTTCGATCTAAAGAGGTCAGTATAAATATGTGTGTGTGTGTGACATATGTAGGCAAATATTTACATATTTATACATACATAGGTGCACACACATGTACCCGCACATTCATATACAATATACACATACATATATAAACGCTTCATGATATGTCATATTGCTATTCTCAGTTCCATTTATTTTGTCTGGTCCTATGTTATTTGTTTAGTGACACCTTTACACAGAGAGGATCTATTCAGGACATTGATGTATTTTTTTTTGTTTGTTTTTTACTTTTTATTAAAAAGGTAAAGGATATTAAAAAAAAAAAAAAAAGTCAAGTGCCTGAAGGTTTTGAATGGAATTGTGGTAAATTTTCTCAGGTCACCAAAAAGGAAACTGATCTTTCCTTTGGAAAATACTTTTCTGTTGCAGTGACTTTTGTTTTCCCTTGGTGGGAGTTGATAAATACCAACGGTTACAGTAATTTGGTAATTTTGTTGTGATTAACTTTGTGGTCTCCATAAAGCAACAGCAACAATTGCTCAGGCCAGCGCCCACTCTCCTTCACGCATTAGTGTCAGAAGGGATTGGTCTTTCTGTGCCGTGGACAGCGTGGGCATCGGGCCAACTAAATCACAGGGGTGGGGGTTCCAGCAGTTCTAAGTACTGGGTGCTTTCAGTGGCGCTCACAGAAGGACAGGTGGGAACTCCTTTCTGGACCAGGTGGGAACCTGTCCTAGAGGCTGGCAGAAGGGCCCCGGGAAACTTTTGAGGCTCCTGTACCCTTCCTACAACAAAACAACCACCTGGACCAGTCAGGTTCTCTATCTTAGCCAAAGGTCTCATCTTTCTACAGTGTGACAGCTTGTAATGGACCAACTTCCCTGGTTAGAAGCCCCCAGGGATCCAAGGAGAGTCACCAGGTTGTCATTGCTCTGCTCTTGTGCTAGAGGGATTTTACTTCTTGAAGCCAAGAAATAGCTCTAACTCCCTGCCCAGGTGATAACAGCCTCATGACAGCCAGGGCCACTCCAGAGAGGTGATGTCCCCCTCATAGGGGCCAGAAAGACAAAATGTTTCTGCAGCTGCCCCTACAGATGCCCCCCCAGATACCCCACAGCTGTCCTCACAGATGCCCTCCAGATATCCCCATAGCTGTCCCCACAGATGCCCCCACAGCTGCCCCACAGATGTCCCCACAGATATTCCCACAGATGCCCCATAGTTGCCCCACAGATGTACCTACAGATGCCCCCACAGCTGTGCCACAGATGTCCCCACAGATGACCCTACAGATGCGTCCACAGCTGCACCAACCACAGATGCCCCCACAGCTGTTCTACAGCTGTCCTCACAGATGTCCCCACAGATCCCCCACAGCTGCCTCACAGATGCCCCCTCAATAGTTGGCACCCTGGAGGGGATGATAAATAGCACTCCCTGTGCTGTGCTGGGAGTCTGAGCTACAGAAAACCAGCTGTGAGTTGCTGCTCTAAATCAGGGACCAACCATGACCACCCCCCGGAAGCTCTCAGCGCAGCAGGGAGAAGGGACACTTGGCGGCTGGGAGCCTCCCATGGCCACTGTGGGTCCCACGTGGAGACCAGGCTGCGGTGTTCTGACGCTGGGTTGCGGATTCCGAGGCCCGGGTGGGAGTGCACCAGGGAGGCCGGCCTGGGTCTGTGACTCTTGCTCCTTTCTGTCACACTGAGGTGGAGGAACAGGGCATGGAAAGGTTCCAGAAGGCTGGGATGTGAGGGCACTAAACAAACACAAGGGAGCAGCCTCAATTCAACACCAAACGTGCTCACCACGGAGTTCCTCCAATTGTGTCTTCTTCCTGCCCTAGGACGGCAGTTGTGAAAACAGGGATTTTTAAAAGAGGAAATCTTAATTTAGGTGGGAAACAGAGCCCCCTGGCAACACTGCCTCTGCAGGGCCAGGATTGCCCCAGTGTTGACAGAGACGGCCTGCCGGCGTGGACACCCCCAGCTCCACCGCCCTCCGACAGTGCCTGCACAGGCCCTGGGGCAGCAAGCCTGCCCGCGCTGTGTCTACACAGGGGACCCTGCAGGTCAGCGCCCCACTTGTTCCACGGACATGACAAAGCTTTTCAAACTTTGCTTCCCGCTGGGACCCACCCCTCCCAGAAGCTTCTGGAAACGCCAAGGTCAGTCAGTGCCCCCAACCCCTGGTGCTTCAGAAGCCCAGGGGTTCTGAGAGGCACCCCGAGTTGAGTACCGCCCCCAGGCCTGTGAATGAGAGCACCCAGCCTGGCCAGTGCCCCCTGGGATCTCTGAGCCCCGAGCTGGCGAGGAGGTCTGGGGGGCAATCGATACAAAAGGGGGGGTTGCCTGCACCTCCTTCCTTCTCAGGTCCCTACGTGTGTCCCACGCAGAACCCACTGACCTCTGCTGCTCCGCATTCGGACTCTGCAACGCTGCCGGCTGCGTGTGGGCCTGGTTGCCCAGCCTCTGCTTCCTGTGGGCACACAGCCCACCCAGGCAGGCACAGAGTCTTTCCTGGGCCTCTGCCCTGGGCAAGGATGGGGGCATCCCGACATTCTCATTAGGCAAAAAAGGGTTCCGATTCAAAGGAAAGGTCCTAGCTAGCAGGTGTCTCACTAAATCCAACACAAAAATAGGGTCACCTGCCTGCGACCCTCGTCGATCTCTTCCTGACTGCATTTAATTATTAAAGCATTGTCTCCTGTCTTAAAGGAAATTTGATGCATCATTACATCATACATCTCTGTGGAAGCTGGAAACTCAAAGCTGGGCCCAGTTCCCCAAACTAGAGGATTCCCCTAAATCCCGGACCCTCTGAGTAAGACTGCCCCCTGCTGGTCAGACAGCAACACGCGTCCCCTGGCTTGTCTGGGGAAAGGCTTCTTCAGAGCCTACTGCCCTTACCTTACACACAGGAAGTGAAGACAAGTGATCCACCCCGAATCAGAGGATGAGGGCAGACACTGCACTGGAGGGTGGCCACGCCGTGGCAACAATGCTTCTGTGCCAGGTGGAGCACTCAGGCTGCCCAGCACCTCTCCAGTGTCATCTTGGCCTTACCTCAGCACCAGTATTGATTTTGCAAATGTCAGATAAAAATAAAAGGCCCCTGATTCCCCCCAGCACATGTTCACACCACACATAACCCCAAACACACATCATCCATCTCCTAAAAACAAGGATATGCACATTTCTCCTGGCTAAATTAGTTCATCATGTATTTTATGCTCCAGAAGCATTGATCGTTTTCAAATTTATCTGCCTTTCATTTAAAGAATTTAGAGCTAATACTTACAAATCTACAAGACCACCCTCTGGTTAGGAAACATTAAATGAGATTATTAAAATGATGCAATTCTATATCCTGCATTACAGTAGGTTATGCTAATGTGGTCCAGGTCATTAATCTTTATTTCAGCCAGTTCTACAAATAGAATATGAAGATTAGCCAGAATTAGCTTAATCTTTTTTTGTTTGTTTATAGCATGAATTTGAAATTTACACTTTATTTTTCCCAGGGACAAGTCATAACAAATGGCATTTCTTTTTTTTAAGTAGGCTCCATGCCCAGCGTGGAGCCTAGTATGGGGCTTAAACTCATAACCCTGAGATCAAGACCTGAGCTGAGATCCACAGTCCAACACTTAACCAACTGAGCCACCTGGGCGCTTCCTGCAACTCTTGATATGCAATTCTGTCCCCTGGGAAACCAAAGGTTGGAAACATGAACATATTATGTTACCACTGCTTATGGGCAATGTCATCTTAGATGAAGCTTCTTTCTGAAACTATCTTGCCTCCTACTCTGCAACACTGGTGTATCTCTTAGAAGCCATCAAGTGTTTCTTGAGAAGGAATACATACAGCAGGGGGCACCCGCACCTAAGCACTCCTGGGGGGAAATCTCAGGTCCCCTGCAGCTCCTGTAAGCTCCAGTTCAATTGCTCTTTCTTCAAACACCCTACCCTTCTCACCTTCTACCTCTCAGAAGAAGGTAGATACATAATTTTGCCTGAACTTCAGAGTTTAGAAATCCTGTTGTATTTATACCTAGGATTTCTTAGAGAATTTTTTCTAAGAATGGCAATGCAATGTCACTTGACTCACAAGTTTGGGAAAATAGGCCCCTGTTTGGTTTTGGGTTAAATGAGAAAATAATCCTCTGGGATGGTGTGAGCATGAGCAGGAGCTGACATCCTCAGTTCTCTCATCAGGAACATGATGAGGAAAAGCCATGAAAGACATTCACTTACTGCCTTCTGGCTACCCATTCCCCCACCACCTCCACTATGCATTTGGGTGGGATTAATCCCAATTTCAGATCATGGTGGGCTTTGGCAGGCTCAAGTACACACTGCTAAGGGATGGGCAGTTAGCCCAAATCAGGCCAATAGATAAATGGGTCCCAGAGCCAGGGCTCAGGGAGGAGCGACCAGAAAAGATAGTCTGGCCCAGGAACTGCTATGACTGTTTGTGTCATGAGGTGGGAGGTAGGGTTGACAGGGGGCCAATGTACAGAGCACAAGGATGCACCAAGGCTCCAGACGGCAGAGGTAGGGAGCAATGGGTACCTTGGAGCCACTGACTGAATCTTCAAATCACCTGGGCTTTACAGCAAAGCCATTTGGAGGTGGATTTTTTTTCGCCACATCCAACATAACGAGTCCTGGTGGAGAAGAACCAACCTCCTGTGCTCATGTCTGATTTCCCAGAGCAACAATCAGGATGAGAATTAAAGAGAGATGCCTATTCTGCAGTTCCCGCATTTAAAACGCATGGGCGCCCAGCTGGCTCAGCCAGAGGCACTTGTGATGCTCTATCTTGGGGTCATGGGTTTGAGCCCCATGGTGGGCAAAGAGCTTACTTAAAACACAAAAAGTTTAAAACATAAAAGTTAAATCAGATAACAAGAAAACTTGGGATGTCAAAACTGATTCTGGGGTGCCTCTTAACCAGCAAGGTGGACGGATGTTGGAGGAAGGGGAGCCACAGAGAAGCTGGTGAAACAAACCCGCTGGAGTCCACAAGAGACCAAAGCAGGCAACAACAGACTATCACATCATGGCATGTCATATCACATCATGTCATGCCATGCCGTGGAGTGTCACATCACGTCACATCATGCCAGATCAGTTTGTGTTGTGTCATGTCATCATCATGTCATGTCATCATATTGTTGTGTCACGGTGTGTCATAGCTGGAATGAAGAGTGCAATAAAAGTCATTTGATATGATTTGAAAGGAAAGTAAATACTGGTAACTTTAGGATTTTATAATAAAAATTATAAAGTGACAGAAAGAGTTTATATTGAAATAAAGTTATGGGGTGCCTTGCTGGCTCAGTGGGTGCAGTACATGACTCTTGATTTTGGAGTTGTGAGTTTGAGCCCAACACCAGGTGTTAAGAAACAAAAATTTTTTAAAAAATGAAAGAATGTTTATGACTTTCAAATTACCAGAGGTTGAAAAAAATGAGGAAAAATCAATTCAAAAGGAGGAAGAAAAAAACACCAAAAAGGTGGAGAAAAACAAAAGGACAAAATAAAATGGAATAAACATATCCAAATATTTCCATAATCACAATAAGATATTGATCCAGGTACTCCACGTAAAAGGAAAGGATTGTCAGACCAAGCATTGTAAATTTTTGAAATAAATGCTATTTACCAGGGATATGTCTAAATAATAAGGAAAAATTAAAAGTACAGATTTTTTAAGATACACCAAGTATATTATAACCAAAAGAAAGTGGATGCAGCTATATAAATATCAGGGGAGAAACAAAATTTAATATACAAAGCACAGAGTTCACCATGAAAATATAACAATTCTAAATTTATATAATATGTTTAATCATTTGGCCTCAAAATACATGAAATAAACATTTCTGGACTACAGCACAACACAGATAAACATAATAGGAAATTATAACATATCTCTGAATAAGTAGTAGATCAAGCAGACAGAAAAAAGTTGAAAGGACATAATTAATAACCATAAAAGCTAGAGAACACACATTTTCCTAGTATATGGACCATTAATGAAAATTAACCCCTTATAGGACTGGTACCATGCAAATAACACTCTCTGACTACTAGGTAATATATACCAAAAAAACAGTAAAACAAAAAAAAAATCATAACCAAAAAAACTTTCTTTGGAAATTAAGAAACACAAATAATTCACAAATCAAAGAATAAATCACAATGGAAATTTTAAAATATGAAAATACATTTCAAAATGAGTTGAAAGCAATTTTAAGGAAAGCAGAATAAACAAATAGAGACCAGAGAAGAAGTTAATTAAACAGGAAATAAACCTATATTAGAAAAGATTTTTTAAAAGCCAAAAATTGGTCCTCTGAAAACACTGTAATAAAATCTATATACCTCTAGCAAGACTGAACAGAAAGAAAGAAAAAAAAGACTGAACAGAAAGAGACAAAGGAAGGGAGGAGGGGGAGAAAGGGAAAACAAAATAATATTAGGAATGATACCACAAACACTATAAATAAAATAGGAGATTGGGAAATAAATGAAAAAGATTCCTAGAAAAAGATCACTTACCAAAACTGACTCAAGAGGAAATAGAGAAATGGAAGCCATCAAATCAATCAACTAATGGCTCAGCATTTTCCCACAAAGAGAACTCCTGGTCTGGATGGTTTTACCAGCAAATTCCACCAAACTTTCAAGGAGGAAAATAATTCCAATTTTACACATTTTCCCCCCAAAGCACAAGAAGAAAAAAAAGTCTTTCCCCAACTCATTTTATGAGCCTAGCATAACATTGGTATCAGAATACAAGAGAGGAAAGCCACAGACCAGTTTTACTTATGACTCTAGGCACAAACATACTGTTACCACACCACATCTAGAAATGGGTCGGGGAGAAAACAACATGATTAAGCTAGGCTTATACCCAAAAATATGATTGTTTAATATTAGAAAAATAATAAAGTTCACCATGCTAACAGATCAAAAGTGAAAAAATAATAGTAACAGATTTTTATTTATTTATTTATTTATTTATTTTAATTTTTAAAAATATTTTATTTATTTATTCATGACAGACAGACACACACACAGAGAGAGGCAGAGACACAGGCTCCATGCAGGGAGTCCGATGTGGGACTCGATTCCGGGTCTCCAGGATCACTCCCTGGGCCGAAGGCGGTGCTAAACCGCTGAGCCACCGGGGCTGCCCAGTTACACATTTTTAAAGAAGAAGTAAAATCAATATAGGTTAATTTATAAAACACTGAGCAAACTAGGCAGACACTGTGTAGAACCACCCAGTGACTCACACTTTTTAATAACCCCCTCCTGTAGAGCTCAGGCAGGACTCTCTTCTAGCCAACGGAATATGGCAAAGGTGATGGGAAGTCATTCCTGTGTTTAGATCTTATTACAGAAGATGCCTTCTGAGCCGACAAAAGAGATTCTCCTGCTGACAGAGATAAGCTGCAAGCTGCCCACAGAGGGGCGTGTGGCAGGAAGTGCCAACAGCCAGGAAGATGCCGGGGATGGATTCTGTCAACAATCTCAAGGAGTGTGGAGAAAAGAGCCACCCTCCTGGAGCCTCCAGGGGGCAGCAGCCTGGCCATACAATGTGGGGCTCTGAGCAAACCACCCAGCAGGGCAGATCCATGGAAACTGAGGTATGTACGAGATGCATGCTGATGCTGTGGATCACAGGGTGTATGGTAATCTGTTCAGCAGCGATAAGAAATTAATACAAAAGAGCTTCCTTAACCCAAGGCATGACATCTACAAGAGGACGTCTTCCTAAAACACACATCACACTTAATGTGACATCAAGACACCAGCTCTTACCACCTCCCCAGTGGAGGTCCTGGCATTGCAATATGGATAGAAAAATAGAAGGAAAAGGATCAGAAAGGAAGAAAACATCATTATTCACAGTATCACTTGTCTGTCTACCCAAAGCCATCTAAAGAGAAATTATTAGAATTATGACTCTCTGTAAACAAAGTTAGCATAGTTGCTGGATGCAAAGTCAATAGATAAAAATTACATTTTTATATCTTATTAATATGAAACTAAGAAGTGAAATCTTAAAAAAGAAACCAAAAATATTTAAAATGTAGCAATAAACTAACAGCAGGCATACTGGAGTTTTACAAGGAAATTATGGGACAGTATTAACAACAATGGAGAAAACATAAACAAACAGGGAAAATTCGATGTTCAGGTTTTTACATACATTTCTTTCCCCCAAAATTCGTCTATAAACTTAATGTAGTGACAGTCAAAATCCAAATAGGGCTTTTGTGTATGGACCATTACAAGCTGATTGTAAAACTGATACCAAAAAAAAGGGGGCTCAGCACATATCAAGAACGCATGTCACGTAGCTCTAGTAATTAAGGTGATGTGGTCTTTGAACAACGCATGCAACAGAGCTGACAAACAGCCTCACCATTCACGGAAACTTGATTTATTAGAGGGCTGGCTCTGCAAATAAGTTGGGGGGAAAATGGACTTTTCAATCACCAGCATTGAGACAATGATTATCTACATTCATACACAAAAATTAATTCTGGTTGGGTTAAAAACGTAAATGCAAAGAAAACCTGTGACACTCAGAAGACGACAGAAATCACTTCTTAAACAACTCCAAAAACCCAGACCATAGAGGGAATGACTGACAAGTTTGAATACAGGAAGATTAAAACCATCTACTCCATTTTTTTTTTAAGTGAGAAGATGAGCCACAAGTTGGGAGATGTTTACAACCTGTCTAACTTAGAAAATCCAGGAAGCTGGGACGCCTGGGTGGCTCAGTGGTTGAGTGTCTGCTCAGGGCGTGATTCTGGAATTCTGGGATCGAGTCTCACATCGGGCTCCCCACCGGGAGCCTGCTTCTCCCTATGCCTGTGTCTCTGCCTCTGTGTGTGTGTGTGTGTATCTCTCATGAATAAATAAATAAAATATAAAAAGAAAGAAAATCCAGGAAGCCAATTGGGGGGAAACAAGCATAAGATAGGAACAGGAATTTCACAGATAAGGGATCACAAACCGCCATAAACGTGAAAAGATGGTCCGCTTCACTGGTGATGAAGGACATGCAAATGGAAATCCAACTTACTATTTCACACCCACTAGAGTGACAGAAAAAAGTCTGAAAATCGGGGAATGCCAAGTGTTGGGAGTATGCGAGGCAGCTGGCGCTCTTGCCCACTGCCAGTGGGGCTGTGACAGGCACGGCTATTTGGGAAACCATTTGGCATTATTTAGAAAAGTTGAGTATGTGCATATACCCAGCACTATTCGTAAAACAAACAAAATAGCACTAGAACTGACCCAGAAGGAGAGAAGGAGGAGATAAACAGGCCCCATCACACGCGGGGGCCGGAACGCAGAGGGAAGAAGCCAGCCCAGGGAGACCCCGCCCGGTGTGTGCCCGCACTGTGCGGTCGGCCAGAGCTCCACACTCTGGGCTCACGCGGACATGGGTGTGGCGTGGGGAACCAAGGGGTGGGGGACGGCCGCCCTCCAATGCTGAGCTCCTCCTGAACAGTTTCTAAATTTCAGTGTGGGCAGGTAAGACGCGGGTGTTCACCTCCTTCTTCTGCAACCCGTACAAAGACGAGTACACTCGTGCACCTGCCATGGGCACCTGGCCCCCAGGGCTGGCCCAGCCGGCCGCCGGAAAGAGCGGCAGCAACATCTAAGGTGGGCAGGGAGAGTCACCAATGTGTGGACCGCCACAAAGCCACACACACACCATTGTGACGTTGTCTGGGGCTCCAGAATACATAGATGCCCACAGACAACTGTACACCTGCACTTAGGAGCCTGGTGAGCCCCCTGCCACGTGTGCCCCGTCAGGTGTGAAAGTCCTTTTTCTTCTACTCACAGAGAACTCGGGGCCCATGGCAGAATAGCCAGGAAACTGAGACGCCCACTCCCCCAGAGCAGCAAGAGCCCTGCAGAGCTCAGCTCACTTGATCTAGAACAAACCTGGGAGCCCAACACCCAGATCTGGAGCCAGTTCCACGGCAGGTCTGCCGCCGACTTGGGTGTTTCCTAGCTGGTGCCCTCCGATGAGTGGGAACCCTGCACCTCCGCTTTCCCATCTGTAAAATGGGGACAGTGATAGTGTTGTGGTGGGGAGATGGCCGTGAAGATGGGTGCAGTGACGAGTGGGGCCTCCGCCCGCCTCCAGGTACAGGACTCCCGAGTGTCCTCTGCTGGGGTGGAGCCTCTCACACCTCTGGGTGAAGCTTTCTGCTTCACCCAGAGGGAGCAGGCTCATTCCACCATTGTTCCTGTTCATCCGAATGGTGGTGCTTTTTGGTCTCCACCACCTCCATTCGACTGATTCTATCAGCACAAAATAAAGAGGGCTGGGAATCCCAATACCGTGTCCCGGGAGCCCCAAATCAAGTGTGTGGCTCACACAGCTCACACGGCAGCCTGGAGTCTAGAAAGCAGATCCTGCACTGTGATTAAAAACAAGCTTTACTGCCTCAAAAGCACAATCCTGACAATCTTCCCATCACCAAGAATTTGTGGGAGCTGACAAGTACTTCCTCCAAATCTAATTTTACAGAGGTTTGCATTGCTGAGACTGTAGCTTTTCTCGTCCCTGCAGAGGACATGCTGGGAGGTGTCCCACCTCATCCCCAGGCCAGCAGCCCCCCACCCCCCTCCCCAGCAGCTCCAGGCTCATCCCCAGCCTGCAATTGAGGCCCTCCTTGCTGCCCTCTATGGGGTAAGGCCTGGTGTGCCCCCTGTCAGGTGTGAACTTCCTTTTTCTTCCAAAATGAATTCAGAGAAATAACACTTCACAATGCATCCAATTTTCAACAATCTACTCTCTTCTCTCACCAAAAGTGCTGTGATGCAGACTTCTGGCTGAATTAATTATAAATCGCTGTCTTCCTATTCTTGCTCTTTCTCTTCAGTATGCCAAAACTCTTGGAATCAAGAAGACAAGATGCTGCTTTTTTTTTTTTTAGATTTTATTTATTTATCCATGAGAGACACATGGTAGGGGGGGAGGTTGCAGAGACATGGGCAGAGGGAGAAGCAGGCTCCACGCAGGGAGCCCAATGTGGGACTCGATCCTGGGACTCCAGGATCATGCCCTGACCCAAAGGCAGGCACTAAATTGCTGAGCCACCCAGGCGTCCCAAGAAGACAAGCTTCTAAATAAAGACCATCTACAGATCAAACCATGCTATGCCCCACAAGACTGCTGGTCAGGTGCTGCCTGTCAGTGGGACAAAGCCCACATGCTTCACTGTGATCCCTAATTCTGCCCTGGGAGGGGGCAATCCTCTCCACAACCTCCCCTCAGTGCAATTCCCAGCTCACACTTACACACACACTCCTGGGGCCCACTAGCTTGAGTTTCGCTGACCTAAGTTCCCCATGGGCTCATGTGCTCCTTCAGCCTAGAGAGCCCTCACCCACGTTTTGCCGAGGAAACCCCGCCATATCCTTCAAGAGTAGCTTTTGGTCTCCATGTTCCTGACTCCAATGATAATGACCACCCTGAATTCAAACACCTGCCTGTCAGGATCACCCAAAGAGCTCTCTCAAACTACATATTCCTGGACCTCACCCAGACCTACTGAGTTAGAATCTCTCAGGGTGAGCACGTTCTCAAGGCCCCACAGATGGCACTGAGAAGTCGAGTGGGGCCGCAAGGGAGACCACAGGATGGGATCCAAATACTCTAGATTTGGAGCCCAGCTCTGCTGCAAGCTAGCTGCCTGGTCCTGCCTGGTCAGTCTGCTCAGCATCTCTGGGTCTCTGGACGCAGGGGCCACGGTGGTAGTAGTACCTGCCTCACAGGGTTGTTGTGAGTTTTAACTGAGTGGGTATAGAAAACCTGCCCAGCACACAAAGTCAGCGTTCAGTAAGTGTTAACTGCTGTTGCGTCCTTCTGGCACACATTTCCAGTAAACTTCACCAGACAGTTACCACTAATCGCAGTAATGAGACTCGGGTAGCCCAAGCAGAGCAGCACGTGTGCCCACATGTGCCGGCCCTCAGAGCTCATGTCTGCTCCTGTAAACCAAGCTGGGCTTTATTTCTGTGGCGGGTGGGCCATGCTGAGGCCGCCCTTGGGGAGGGCTGCCTTGACACTGGGAGCCAAGTGGCAGCAAGTAGGGCCCACGTTTTGGGCCTCTCTGTATCCCCTTGGGGAGGGCTGCCTGACACTGGGAGCCAAGTGGCAGCAAGTAGGGCCAACGTTTTGGGCCTCTCTGTATCCCCAACACCTAGCACAATGCACACTGTCTGGCAGGCCCCGGACAAATACTGGCAGAAATAGGAGTCAGTCAAGAAGAGATGGAAGGCAGGATGGACCAGAAGCCACCAGGCAGCGGTTCAGAGTCTGTGAGCTGCTCCCAGGGCTGTGAGCTGTCCCCCGCTGTCCACAAAGGGGGCAAGGACAGCAACGACACCAATGTGACCTTCTCTACTCACCAGGCCGTTGCACAATCATGGAATCCACCTGATTTTAAAGATAACAATATGGCTATGGCTCCTAATTCACCTGATCTCCTACCTACATTTTATACATTCTATGTGTATTTTTAATTAATTTTTATGAAGGTATAATTGACATACAACATATCAGTTTGAGGTGTTCAGCATAGTAATTCAGTATTTGTGTACAATGTGAAATAGACACATGTCGTTACAGTTTTGTTTCTTGAGATGCGAACTTTCCAGATCGGCTCTCTCCACGACTCTCACATCTGAAAGTGCTGCCACCAGCCATGGCCGCCATGCTGGCCCTCACGTGCCCAGGGCTGGCTTACTTCCTAACTGAGGATGTGTTTCCTTTGACTGTCTTGACCCATTCCACTCACCCCCAAACCATACCTCTGCCACCACCAATCTGTTCTCTGTATCTCTGAGCTTGGTGGTTTGGGGTTTGGCTTGGTTTTTGTTTCAATTCCATATGTGAGACCATGGGGTATTTGCCTTTCCCTGACTTCCTTCGCCGAGTGTGGTGGCCTCAGGATCTAACCATGTGGTCGCAAATGGTAGGGGTAGGACTTCCTTCTTTTCGATGTCTGAACAACATTCCATTGTGTCTAGAATTTTCTTTATCCAGTCTTCCACCAGTGGACACTTGGGTTATTTCAAAGTCTTGGCTATGATAAGTAATGCTGCAGTGAACACAAGGGTGCAGATATCTTTTCCAGGTAATATTTTTGTTTCCTGTGGGTAAATATCCAGAAGTGAAGTTACTGGGTTGTATGGTAATTCTTTTTTTTTCCCTAAAGATTGATTTATTTATTTTAGAGAGAGAGAGCACAAGCTCAGGGGGAGGGGCAGAGTCTGGAGGCAGACTCTCCACTGAGCAGGGAGCCTGACGCAGGACTGGATCCCAGGACCTCATGACCTCATGACCTCAGCTGAAGGCCAGTGCTTCACCAACCAAGCCACTCAGGTGCCCCTGGCTTTTTTTTTTTTTTTTTTTAAGGCAGACGTGTCCAATAGAGGCAGGTGGGGGAGTCCTGGAGTCTTTGCTCACCCAGGGGAGTCTGGGGAGGCAATGGTCAAGGCAACAGCAGCACAAATGGAATTTATTGAAGAAGAACCATCCCCCAGTACTTGGAAGTGATAGAACTGCAGCTCTCTCACCTTGGAGGGGAAACCTGGAAGGAGCTCGGAGTCCCTGGCCTCACCCAGCAGAGCCCCTGAGCTCTGAGCTCCTGAGAACTGGCAGACCAGAGGGGGAGCTCAGCTGATCGGAAAGGAAAATCAGGAGTCAGGATCACACCCCATTGTCGCAGCCCATGAAGCCATGGCTCCCAACCTCCAGACAGAAGAATACTTTCATACGTTATTTTTGCTTTGTCTGTTATGAGGAGCTCCTCAGTTGACAGTCTTCCTTTATGGCGTCTTTTCTCCAAAGCCTCCGTGTTTCCCTGTGAGCTCATAGTCCCTGGGAAGTGCAGTGCGTAAGGGCGAAAGCCTGAGGCCCAGCCCCAGACCTGTGCCCCGGGTGAGCTGCAGTGGGAGATGCTCTTTGTCATCCCTGTGACACTGCTCCTTGGGGGACTGCTCTGTGCCGTGTGCTTCATTGTGACTCTTTGCAAGGAACATTCAGAAGCCCTCAGACCTGGGGCACGCTCTGGAAGTGCAGAACACACAGGTTGTAATAACCAAGTTCCTCTGTAGAGACAGCTATCTGAGGGAGCAGGTGACACTCACCTGGGGCTGGGCGGCACGATGGTATCCTCTCTAAATGTAAAAGTTCCCAGAGGCCCCACCTCTGCCCCTCCACAAACCATTAGGAAGGCCTCTTTGGCTGCATTTAAAAGCCCAGGGTGAGCAAGCCTGTTGGATTTGGACCAGACAGGTGAGACCCTACTGCAGAGAAGAAACAGGCCAAGCAGGAGCCTGGCCAAAGTGAGGAGGCCAGGCTGGAAACCTAGCCAAGAGCATCTCTCTCCTTCCTTTTCCTCTGTGTCCCAGCCCTCTTCACATTTAGAATAAAACCCATCCCTGCCTCTGAGAGGTCAGATTTAATTTTTTAAACCTAATTAAACCGTATGGTGGGGAGGAGAGGGCGAGTTAGAGACCATTGTGCCTAATAAATATAGAACAGGTTCTCGTAAACCATGGGCGGACACACCCAAGACTCAACTGCCAGAGCCTGGAGCTGAGTCGTGGATTTGCTGATTCACTCCTAGAGAAAGCTGACCAGCTTTTCTTTTTTTATTTCCATGGACAAACTGTGTCTTCTCTCTCCATGGCAAGCTAATAGATTTTATAATTACTTACTTGTGCCTTTTTTTTTCATGTCCTATTCTAGTTTCAAAGTTGGAGTTTGGTGATTAAAATACCTATAACATGGATATTTTGTTTCCAAAGACATTTTAATTTTAAATGAGTTAGTGCAAAGCATCATGTCCCTTCATGCACAAGCGCATCTGCCTATTCTGCTTCGACAGCCTCCTTCATCCCTTGAGCATGAGGAATCACAAAGATTGACTGCTGTGGCTAAACTCTTAAAAATTAAATGCATCACTGGAATGGGGGCATTGTTACCATATATTTGGAGCCATAGGATTCCAAAAATCCCCCAAGTACAGATTTATTCCCTTTTCCCTAGAGAATGGTGCAGTGGACATAGCCAGGGCTTGGGGTGGCGCTGAACAGGGTCTTCGTGTCAGGTCCCCCTTCCTGGGTTAGGGCCAGTAGCTAAGCTTCTGTGCCTGTTTGCTTGTCTGAAAAACAGAGACAGTAATGCCTATGTCAAAGGGCTGCTTAAAACAGCATCAGGGGCACCTGGGAACTTGACAAAATGCAAATTCTCAGGCCCCATCCTACCACACCTACTGAGTCAGAAGCTGTGGGGATGGGCCAGTAGCATGAGATAAACCAGTCCTCCGGGTGACCGGGATGCCCACTCACTCACACACGACAGCCCCTGGTTCAAAGCACACAACATATAGCAAGTGCTCCATAGTTGGGATCTTCATTCCTCTTTAAATAACAATTCTTTGCACCTAATGACTTGTGCATGAAATGAGCTAGTGATTTCAGCCTGCTAGCTCAGTTTTAGCTACTACAAACTCTAGCCCCAGAGAGTCACTCCAGAATGGATGCCAAGCCCCAAACCACCACCTAACTCACCCGAAAGAGGTCATCCTCCTGGAAGCAGGTGGAAGAGAGTATGGACAGGTAACAATGTGTGTTATTTTATGGAGGGTTTCCTTACAGGAAAAGTACTTCAGTACTCTCTTCATTTCAGGGAGAAACCAGGTAATTTCAGATTCCCAAATAGCCAGGCCACTGATGGGGCTGAAGCCTTGACTAGATGCTGCCATCCTGTGGGCAGAAGCGAGACAGAGCCATGACCACCTGGCCACACAACCAGCACTGCTGGGCCAGGCCGCAGACTGGGTCCAGGCAGCTACAGGGGTGTGCACATCAGAGCCCCTGCCCTGGGAACTGGCCAAAGGCTCATGGATGAGACAAGCCTGCAAGCAAATCGCTTATGTACCGGGTGCAGGAGCCAAGCAGGGGAGATGCTCACCATCAAGAGCCTGGAGAAACTGCTCACTTATGCAATGTGTTCCCTTAGGGCAGCAGAGAATTTGCAGAACTATCAATAAAATTTCACAGAACAACAAATACACAGATTTTTTTTGAAATAAACTAAAAAATAAGAGTGACAAAAAATGCTATTCAAACCTTCAATTTTTAATTACAGTCTCCTGATGGAGAAAAGCATGGAACCAATTCATTTCTCCTGATGTAAGACACTTAGCAAGCACTCCATTGATAAATTGGTGCCCTCGTCTGTATCTGTTCAATTACTCTGTGGATACTTCATTTTAACACAAAATTCCACCCTTTGAGTGAATGCAGTTAACTTAAGTTGCACATGGGACACCTGGGTGGCTCAGCAGTTGAGCATCTGCCTTCAGCTCAGGTCGTGTTCTTGGAGTCCTGGGATTGAGTCCCACATCGGGCTCCCAGCATGGAGCCTGCTTCTCCCTCTGCCTATGTCTCTGCCTCTCTCTGTGTCTCTCATGAATAAATAAAATCTTAAAAAATAAATAAATAAACTTAAGTTGCACATATACCTAATTCAGTCTTTCAGATAAGTAAAAGATACTTCTCTCTCCACCAAAGCAACAAAATGTGTGCAAGAACAAGAGAGTGCCAGGAGAATTTGAAGGCATCTTGAATACGAGGCCAAAGCTAGAAAAATCAGTACATCAAAATAAATAATGAAGTAGCAAATTACAACCCATTGAATAAAATAGGAAACATGAATCTAAGCTATGTAAGTAAATAAATGAATGGAACGTTTGAGGAAGGAACGTTTGCATACTGCTCCACAGAATGCAAACTGGTGTAGTAAACAATATGGAAGTTCCTCAAAAAATGAAGATGAGACCCACCCCATGACCTTGCTCCCATTCCTGAGTACGTGTCCAATGGAAGCATCCATATCTTGATGACACGTGTGCCCTCCCATGTCCACCATACCCAAGATGTGCAAACAGGCTAAGGATTGGCCCGGTAAAGAGACATGGTGTGGACAGGCCCTGGGCCTTTCTCCAGCCGGGAGTCATTTGTGACCACTCAGGATGTGTGGAGGACGAGCAGCTGAGTGCAACAACCCTGAAAGGATGGGCCAGGTGCCACAAGGGCTCAGTTCCGTGGGACAAGTACATCCTGGAAGCTGATGTGGAGCACAGTGACCATACTTAGTAACCCCGTATTATGTACTCAAAATCTGAGAGTAGCTCAGGGTTTGTTTGTTTGTTTTTTTCTTTTTCTTGAATTCCAGGATAATTAAGGCAGTGTTATATGGCTTCTGTGTGTTGAGAGCAGCCCTGACCTGACTGTGCCCCACTCCTGGAGCAGTAACAGTGGGAGGTGATGAATCGTGGTGACCACCTCACACAGTGTTCCTGCATCAACATATATCCTGTACCAAATTACATCACACAAGCGGCTTAAATACACACACTTTCTTTTTGCCAATTATACTTAAGGAAAGCTGGGGGTGTGGTAGGAAGAAAGTCAAAACAACAATAATCCAAAATCAAATGAAACACTGCCCCATGAAATATTACAAACAGGAAAAGAATGGCTTTACAGGGAAATGGCCCGGCAGACACCACCTGAGTCAGGTGAGGGAAGGACCCATTATCATAAAGAATGAATCTGAAACTTGTCCCCTGAGACAGGGAGCCCTGGGGGTGCAGCACCACCTTGCCACCCCGCATCTACACAAATGGCAAACATGCCGGGAGGCTTGTTGTACAAAGTACCCAGGAATCTCCAAACAGGTCAAGGTCACCACAGGCAAGGGAAGCCTGAGGAAAGTCGTGAGATCTGATCTGACCTGGACTCCAGCTCTGCAGATCACGGTAGCAGTGACCAGGATAACCGGCAAAATGGGAAAGATCTGACGCTCAGACAGTGGGTCTTTGTCAGCGTCAACCTCCCAACCTGCACAGCCATGTAGCAGTTGTGCAGAACGTCCTGGCATCTATGGCAAATGCTGATGTTTTGGAGGGAATGGGGCATCAGAGTGACAACGTGCCCTGCAATGTTGGGGAGGAGGGCTTTGTACTTTTAACTTCTCTGTACATTTGTGATTTTAAAATAAAAAGGAAAACTACTTTTTTAAAAAAAGAACACCAGTTCTGGAGTCAGATTCCTTGGGTTGTAACCCAGTCTCTGACAGTACTTATGGGATCTTGGATTGGTTCCTGAACTTTGGTCTTCATGCTTGTATCTGTACAAGCACAGCATAGTAATATCTCCTCTGTGAGGTTATTATAAAGATTAAATGAGAACAATAAATATTATATATAATATAATAAACATTATATGTATTATAAATATAACAATATTTATAATGGGAATCATTTAATTTATCACCCAAACTGGGATTGTTTTCAGAGTGAAAGGGGGTGTCAACTACTGATTCTTCAAAGAGATCATCAAAATGATGTTGCCTGATGTGGGAAGGGTGACTCGTGTTCCAACAAACTGCTTCCCCAGTAGGGTCTTAGGAGGGCAGCCATGGGTGCTAGTCAAGGTTCGGAGGCTGGTTTCCAGAATGATCAGGATTGAACAGAATCGTGACCTCACAGTCAGGGTTGGTAAGCAGAGGAATGCTGGTGTTGGAAGGGAACCTCAAGATGTTAACAGGCCTCCAACAAGCTGTTGAGTAATCTGAGCTGTGAGAGGTGCCCTGACCCTAAGAGGACCTGCTGGGCAGTCCACATTCAGATGCATAGATTCTCTAAGTGCCTGAAACACGCAACGAAGTTATTTGCTACTTCATCTTCCTGGGCACGACTTCCTGGAGTTCAAGTCACATTAATGCAGTTTTGGTGGTTAATCCTAGCATTTTTTTAAAGATTATTTATTTATTCATGAGACAGAGAGAGAGAGAGACAGAGACAGAGACACAGGCAGAGGGAGAAGCAGGGTCCCTGAGGGGAACCCAATGCAGGACTCGATCCCAGGACCCCGGGGTCACGACCGACGTGGTTGAGCAGAAGGCAGATGCTCAACCATGGAGCCACCCAGGCATCCCTCTGGTTAATCCTATTAAACTACGCAGGGCTGCAACTGGTCTCCACATTTGTTGGCCACCAACCAGACATAGGCACAAACTAGGATATGTGATAACCCTACCTGCCTCCAGACAGATACCAAATCCATATACTAGAGGGAGAATCATCCCCATGTGGCAGACAGAGGAGAACTTCCTGGATGGATCAGAGTAGTTCAGTTGTGAATAGTCAACAGGAGCTCATGGGGTGATAGAGGGAAGGAGGAAGGAAGGGGTGAGGCGGGCAGGAAGAAGTGAACCTGGCATAAGGAGCTAGGGCCACAGAGCTGTCTGTGGGGGTAAGTGGAACAGGAGGGGGAGGCACCTGGGAGCCTCACTGTGCAGTCTGGGCTCCATCCTGAGGATGATGCTAGATCACTGGACAGTCACGAGCAGGGTGCGTGTCCACACAAGGGCTCGGGAAGTCATATGGCCACGCTGTGGGAAGATGGGCTGCAGAGATGCAACAGTAAAGAGGAGTTTTGGTAATTTGGGAGGGAAGTGGGAGCCTGAAACACGTTTAAATCAGTGAGAGTGGTGGATGAAAGAGAAGTTGGCAGAGCTGGGGGCTTGTGTTTGGAGTCACAGCAGGACCAGTGAGAGGAAGAAGGGGATTTTGTTGGAATTGCAACTGACGTGATGGGGTTGCCCTATCCATGAACACGTTTCATCTTTTTTTGAAAAATGATCGTTCGATCACATTGTTCAATTTTCTTCATAGAGAGCTTACATTTGTCTATTCCTGTATATGACATATTGCTTTGCCATTATTACATGGTATCTCAAAGCCTCAATCCCTATCCCAAGGGGATGGGTTAAAGGCAACTATGAGCAAAGTGGCCACATGCCCAGCCACTTTGGGAAGCCAGTGTTTAACCAGAAAACTGTACTCCCCGGGGTGGCAGGCCAGTGGCCAAATAGGAAACGGAGTGGTTCCCTGGCTTCTCCTCGAAGACAGCAAGATCACCTCTCACTGAAGCTGCAGTGTGGGCAGTAGGGGAGCCCTGACCAAACCTGCAGTGGGGAAAACTGCAGCACCACAAGGCAGCAGGACAACTACCCCTCTAGTACGCCACATGCTGCCTGTCGAAATGCAATGACCAGAAGCAGCAGGTGAGGAGGGAGGCCTGTGGCTCACCCCCACGTCCAAGTCCATAGGGAAACATCATCCCTAGATGTCTGACACTGCATATTTTCATGTCCCATGAACTGAATTTGTACGCTGGTGGCAGCAGTAGCAGTGGTGGTGTTCCCAGGGGCTGAGTAAGGAACTCACTATTGAACCCGCAGGAAGTGGTTAAGTCTTAGATTGGGGGATTTTGGTGATTAGGAGCAAAAGTTAGAATGAACGAAGGAACATTTCATAAACAGCTCAGATGCTCATGGGTGACAGGCAACAGTTCTGTCTGGCCCCCTTTCACTCCCAAAGGCCTTTCCTATTATTTCATGCACTCCTCCCAACAACTCTATGAGGTGAGCACAAAGGATATTATTATAGTAGTTATAGCGGTGTGGATACCGAGACCCTGGCAATTTAAGGACGTGGCCTTGGAGGGTCCCCAGGGGCACCCATCAGACCCTCGACACCAGCACACTGCCCTTCACCTTTGCCTGTCTACAGAAATCTCTTCTCAGTTATCCAAGGGGACTGGCCAGTTGGGAAACAGAACATGAAGATTTGCTGGGGTGGAGAACAAGAAATAAACAAGGACAGATATAACCACAATTTTTATACTCACCCAGTGACATGTTCTACTCCATTTATTATAGAGCCATAGGGAAGCTTATGGTGAAAAGGATGCTCAGCATAGCTGACCCGGCCCAAGGGACACAAGTGTGAATACTTCCTCACCTGGCATTGTGGGCTGATAACAACTGCTGAGCGCGGGCCTCCCTGAAGCCACACACGACTGCCCATTTGGGGACAATCCTTCAAAGCTGATGGAACCGTAAACAGGTCACACTTCCATTGGGAAGCATCCTGCATCCTTGGGCTGGGAGGACAGCTCTGTAAAACATGTTTTACTTGTATTAACTATGCTATTAGACTTAAGATGGGCTCTTCACTGTGATAACTACATGTCTTCCAACAGAGGATACACAAAATGGTTCTTCCTGGAAAGAAGTGCACTGGGGAATATTTTGGTGCCAGCAGCTAAATTCGCTTACATGTTCCTCCAAAAATTCTGAAGACTCTAAGAAGAATTGTGTTTCATAACCATTGGGGCACATTGAAAAAATTGGATACAAAGAACGTAATAAGAACTGGCTTTGGGCAGCCCCGGTGGCGCAGCGGTTTAGCGCCACCTGCAGCCCGGGGTGTGATCCTGGAGACCTGGGATTGAGTCCCACATCAGGCTCCCTGCATGGAGCCTGCTTCTCCCTCTGCCTCTCTGTCTCTGTCTCTGTCTCTCTCTCTCTATATATATATATAAATAAAATCTTTAAAAAAAAGAACTGGCTTTAGGGGAACACCTGGGTGGCTCAAAGGTTGAGTGTCTGTCTTTGGCTCAGGGCGTGGTCCTGAAGTTCCCGGATTGAGTCCCACATCCCTGCATGGAGCCTGCTTCTTCCTCTGCTTGTGTCTCTGCCTGTCTCTCATGAATAAATAAATACAATCTTAAAAAAAAAAAAAAAAAAAAAACTGGCTTTAATCTACAGTGGCTGAGGACAGGAGAGCCTCCTAACACCAAGAAGGTACTGTGTGCAGTGAGCAAGTCCAGTTTGAATCTTTCAGCCCAACGCTGCCATGACTTCTCCTGTTTGGGATTTCTTTTCTTTTACATAAAAGAATATTCTGCTTAGAGCTCCGTCTCCTCATGAATTTCTCCCCTAGTAACTTAGAGTGACCCTAAAGGCAGGCCTAGCGCTTACATTTTTACATTTCAAAAGATGTTTGTTCTGCTTTAAAACAAAAATGTGAAGGAATACGTTTGGTTGCTTGACTGCTTAGACCTCAGAGATGGCTTAGTTTTTGAGACAATTGGCTAAACTGTTCTAGAAACATGACCTTCTGTTCATTGACACACTTCACATTAAACCACAAAGCACACTTACCTCCACCTTGAAATGTTTTCATTCTATGTCTTCTTTAACTTTAAAGGATCTTTTAGAAATTATGTTTCAAAGAAGGCTTTATCTCAATCAAGGTCAGTATTTCTTCCACTTTCAATTTTGTTTTGTTTCTGTCAAATTCAAATGAAGGCCAATAGAATGCTGGTACAAGGTGAGGCTCGAGGACAGGTCAGGCTCACCTTCATCTCTTCCCCCTGGGCTCACTCGCCCCTCGCCTAGATAGTAGCCTGTGGAAGGCCTCTCCTCAGCCTCACACAACCCCCAGGATTGGGATCGGGATCGGGATGATAGCACTCAGGAGGAAGCACTTCCTCTCCCCTAACCCCTCTGCTCTGCTGCAGGCAGCAGCCCAGTCTCACCTCCTCAGACACATTCCTCCCAGAAAGGGGGGTCTGCTGTGAGAAGAGACCTCAGGGCACATGGGACACGCCAAAGCAGAAATTGGATTCCCTACTTCCAAAGCATCTCTCTGAGTGGTAGAAGTAGAAGTAAATTACGTTTCTGTTTTTCTGTATAGGATAAATTTTCAGGTAAGACCGTATGTTATTTTCACAAACAACAAAATGCAATGAATGTCCTTTATATTTCTAAAAGTGGTGTGTAGCTATAAGGAAACATGGGTTAAGTAAAGCAAAGGAACATGGTAGGACGACATGTGTAGTACCATTTGTGGTGAGCACTTTGAAAGGATGAAGGATTCAGGATGCGGGAAGGAATGGTGGGTCACATCTGCCCTGAAGGGTAGACAGAGCAGCAGTGAGAGAGGTGAGGTCTCAGCATCCCTGGAACCTCCCAGAGTCTGAAAAATGTAATCTGTGGAGACTTAGTTTGTGGTCGTCAACGACATGTGAGTGTGACCCTTGCAATGGGCGGGGGCAGGGAGGACAGACTGAGATGGACCAGCTAAACAGGAAACACCAGATTTGGACAGATGTGACCTCGTTGTAATTAAAAACGTCTAGGCAATGAATGACAGAATGGCAAAGTTGAAAGGTGAGACAGATGTGGAGAAAATACATGTGAGGAGGCAGATGTGCACCATCCCCCCAAACTCAGCAGCCAGGGCCCAGGGTGGGGGTGCCGCTGTGGGAGAGGGTAAGAGCGGGGCTAAATGAGATCCTGATGGAGCCGCAGTGTGCTCCCTTCCTACCGGGGCTTTGGTGTCTTGGGGTCACCAGGTCCACCAGAGGGTGAGCACTTCTGGTAGGAGGACAGAAGGACAAAGTGAGGGCTTCTTTTTTGAATAGTAAGATACCACCCCCTCCCCACCCCGCCCCCAGCCCTCTTCTGCTTAGTTTCCAGAAAGCTATGAACCAGGTTGACACCTCTGGGAAGGAAACTGGAAGATTCTTCGCCAACGGAATCTGGAGAGCTCAAGAGAGACAGGAATCCAAAGATGCCAACACAAGGGGTTCTGCAGATCACCCCATAACTGAGGTCCTTTGCCTTAGATGCACGTTAGATCTCTACGGACCTTTTGAAAACTCACAGCTCTGTTCCATTTTCTGCGCTGGCTATTTGTGCCTCTGCTCTTCCGTGCTTGATGTCTGACCAGGACTTTTTCTATTTTATCAGTTATTTCAAAGAACCAACTTGTACCTTTACTGAGTCTGTTGTGAACTTGTGTTCTGCTTCATCGTACTTTGTATTATCTCCTTCCTTCTACCTTCTGTGTTTAGTTTGTTGCTCTAACTCCCTAAGATGGATACTTATATCACTAATTTTCAGCTTTTTTCCCTTTTTTTAAAAAAGATTTTATTTATTTATTCATGAGAGAGAGAGAGAGGCAGAGACACAGGCAGAGGGAGAAGCAGGCTCCACGCAAGGAACCTAATGTGGGACTCGATCCCAGGACCTCAGGATCACACCCTGAAGGCAGATGCTCAACTGTTGAGCCTGCCACCCAGGCGTCCTGCCTTTTTTTCCTATTTTGTATATTGTGGTATATATCCAATATATGGTAAACAGTCTATATTTCATTGATAAATGATCGATTGTAAGGCTATAAATTTCCCTCTAAGCAAGCACAGCTTTTTCTGCATCATATAAGCTTAGGTATTTTCAATAGATTTCGTTCAAAATATGTGTTCAGGGATCCCTGGGTGGCGCAGCGGTTTGGTGCCTGCCTTTGGCCCAGGGCGGGATCCTGGAGACCCGGGATCCAATCCCACGTCGGGCTCCCGGTGCATGGAGCCTGCTTCTTCCTCTGCCTGTGTCTCTGCCTCTCTCTCTCTCTGTGTGGGACTATCATAAAAAAAAAAAAAAAAAAAAAATGTGTTCATCTCCATTGTGACTGGATCACTCCATCAGGTGTTCAGGTGTTGCTTGATTTCTAAACATTTGGGGTATTTCAGTTCTTGTGCATTACTCATTTCTAAACTAATCCCACTGCAGCCAGGGGATGTTCTCAGTTTGATTCCAGTCATTCAACAATTGCTGAATTGCTTTATGGTCGAACATGTAGCCAACTCTGGTGAATGTTTCAGCACTTGAAAGTACGTGTGTCCTGCAGCTGTTGCAGGACATCTACCTACTAGGCCTTGCCTTCTGGTGAATGGCAGAGCTATGTTGGAGCTTCCGACTATAATGGACAACTTCTCTCTCACTGTAGTCAGTCCACTGTTTTTGCTTTATATATTCTGACACTTTGTTCTTAGATACTTGCTAATTATATATTGTATCTTCTTAATGGACTGACCTCATTATCATTATGAAGTATCCTTTTTCATTCCTTTCTATTTTGCTCTTGACATTAAAATCTCCTTTATGGACTATTAATGTTACTACATTTGCATTCTTTTATTTTGTATATGCAGACCAATGATTAAACCCATCTGTTATTATTAGTGTCCATCATGATATTGTTCAGTTCTAGAGCTTCCATTTGGTTCTCATATTATAGTTTCTGGTTCTCCTGAAATTGTCCATCTTGTAATTTAATTTCTGAAACATATGAATTACAGTTAAAGTCTGGGCGTGATAACTCTATAATCTGCATCACCTGAAGGACTCCCTCCTTATGCAATTGGTCTCCAAAGTTTTGGTAAAAGTTCCTGTTTTATAGATCTATTTTTCATGAAGTGCTAGACCTCATGTACAAAAAAAAGTATAGAGATCATTTGAAGTACTAGACTGTCTTCACCTAGAGAGAATTTATTCTTGTTTATAGGAGAGATGAGGACAGTGGCAAACCACCTGAATAAACCTGAGATTGGGTTTGATTCCAGCTAGATTCCAGTCTTTGTGAAAGGAGGCTGTTTTGTTCATCATTACTTCTGGGTCCAACCTGGAGTGTTTCCTGGGACCCCTTCTCACTGATGAGCCCTGAGCTTCAGGTATCATTTCCCTTGTGAAACTTCCAGAAGCTCTTCTCATCCTCTCAGCTTCAACACTAGAATGGGCAGAGAGCTCAAACGAGACCGAGTGTAGGTCTGCTCCATGGGACCCCCTCTCCTGCAGCATCTTGGCCCACACGTGCTTTCCATGCTTTCAGACAGACATGCTAGAAATACTTCACCCAGCCTTTCTAACTGTGCTTGACCTGATACAACGTGGTTTGAGACATGTCTGCATGATTTTTAGAAATACTTCACCCAGCCTTTCTAACTGTGCTTGACCTGATACAACGTGGTTTGAGACATGTCTGCATGATTTTTATTTATTCTACCTACCTCAATGAGTCTGAAAAAGGAAGCCCTTAAGAGCACTCGGGTATTTCTCAAACTTCCTCTCAAATGAAAAATTCTTCTGCCAGTAATAACTTAAAGAACCCATCAGAAAATAAGAGAACACTCTGATCTGGCTCTCTTAGATGTCCTAACATATTTAGTAATGTTCCTGGAGGGCTGCTGAGACAGGCCACTTCAAAGACTTTGCTTTGCTTTCGTTTTGTCTCTCCCAAACCACCACAGCAGAAATATCCGTGCCCACACACACTCCCAGCAGCCTGCTTTCTCTACTTCTAGTTATTCCCAACACTAGGGGTTCAAACTCATGTATACCCAACCTCAGAATACAGAAAAGTCTCACAAAAGTTGGAGCACCTGGGTGGCTCAGTCAGTGAAGTGTCTGCCTTCAGCTCAAGTCATGACCCTGGGGTCCTGGGATCAAGCCCCCCATCAGGCTCCCCACTCAGTGGAGAGTCTGCTTCTCCCTTCCCCAGATTGTACTCTCTCTCAAATAAATAAAATCTTTTTAAAAACGCTCATAAAAGTAAAAACACATTTACAAAAGTTCACACAAAGAGAATCCTCATTTGGAGAAATTGCTATTCCAGCATCTCTTAAAGGACTAGTGCTTTTTCTCCCACATCTGTGCCTCTGAAATGCTGTTCTTTCCTTTGAGAACATTTTCCCTCTTTAGTTCTTCTCATGTGCTCTACTTCAGGGTCTCTTGACCTCACCTTTCACCAGAACCCTTAATTTTCAGCTCTAGCCACCACGCTGGGACCACTTGTGCAGGACTCCAAGGACTTTCATGCAGGTGCATACTGACGGGCCTCCATCCACACCAACACTATCGGACCTCTGCTTGTCCCAGGACTCCTTTGAGGTGGTGTGACACCTTCTTGTGAGACTCTGAGGAACCCCCAGTCCCCAGCCCCAGCAGTGAGTCTCTAACCTCTGCTCTGTGGTTACCCCTTGCTGCTGAATCATTAGATGCCAAAGGACACATGAACAAGCACAGAAGGGCAGGAGAATGAACCCTCACAACCGGAGTCTGTAGGAAAATCCCTCTTTTCTTTCCCCTAGAGAGTTTATTGAATGATTGAAGATATCTTTAAAATAATCCCCCAGGCAGACTTTCCTGAGACATTTTACCTGGCTTCTTGGAGGATGGCCCCATAAGACTGAGCTATCACCCTTGCACTAAAGTGGCAGCTAGTTTGTAAACACATCTGCATACTGGCTCTACTTCTTTCTCTGTGTATGAACCCAAACAAACATATGATAATGGCCAATTCGTGGAGTTAGAAAAGACAGAAACAAAAAATTAGATAACAGTCTGTATTAATCAGAAGGGATAAGCAAAGAGCTAAAGTATTATGGAGCTCATGTACTGTCCAGAAGAGTCAACTTTTTGCTTAAACTTTAGACCTTGTTAAATTAAAATACATGATAAATTTAAAGAATAGTCACTAAAAAAAGAAGCATCATTCCGAATCTTTAGAAAGAAAAACACAGAATAGGAAAAAAGTTTCAAAAAGAACTCAATTAGGTACACCTGGGTGGATCAGTCAGTTAAGCATCACTCTTGATTTCAGCTCAAGTCATGATTTCAGGGTCATGAGACAATCCCTGCACTCAGCACTCAGTGTGGAACCTGCTTGAGATTCTACTTCTCCCTCTGCCTCTGCTCTCCCCATTCCATGCTAGCTTGCTTGTTCTCTCCAAAATAAATAAATCTTAAAAAAAAAAAAAAGAATCCAAAAATAAGAATGCAAGAAAGAAAAAAAATCCAGAAACAAAATACATGGAACAAATAGAAATCAAAAAGTAAAATAGAATCAAAGACTAAATATATCAAGTGTCAGGGCAGCCTGGGTGGCTCAGCGGTTTAGCACCGCCTTCAGTCCAGGGTATGAAACTGGAAGCCCGGGATCGAATCCCACATCGGGCTCCCTGCACGCAGCCTGCTTCTCCCTCTGCCTGTCTCTGCCTCTCTCTCTGTGTCTCTCGTGAATTAAATAAAATCTTAAAAAAAAAATTACAGTACATTTATGTGAACCAAAAATTGACAGTTACAAAGCAGAGATTGTCAGAAAAATTTTTCAAAAATCTGGCTATAGGGGCAGCCTGGGTGGCTCAGCAGTTTGGCACCTCCTTCAGCCCAGGGCCTGATCCTGGAGGCCCAGGATTGAGTTCCACGTCAGGCTCCCTGCACAGAGCCTGCTTCTACCTCTGCCTGTGTCTCTGCCTCTCACTCTCTGTTTCTCATGAATAAATAAATAAAATCTTAAAAAAAAAAAAAAATCTGGCTATCTATGTGAGTGCATCTAAAGCAAAAGAATGTGATCAGCGGGAGCAGCCGGGTGGTGGGAAGGGCCGTTACAGGAGCCAGAGCTGCCCATTAAGCTCATCAAGATGACCATCTCCCAAAAGCATAGAGACTTCATAGCAGAGCCCGGGGTAGGGGCACCCCCCCCCCCCCGGGGAAGCCAGTGGGGAGCCTGGCCAGGACTGGTGAAGTGTTGGACAAGACCCTGGAGGAAGGGGCTTTGACAAGGCCTATGTGGTCCTGGGCCAGTTTCTGGTGCTAAAGAAAGATGAAGATCTCTTCCGGGAAAGGCTGACACATGTGGTGCCAACGCCAAGCAGTCCCGGGACTCCTTTGAGGTGGTGTGACACCTTCTTGTGAGACTCTGAGGAACCCCCAGTCCCCAGCCCCAGCAGTGAGTCTCCAGTTTGCAGCCACGTGGAGACTCCTCCCCTGTCCTCTACAAAGGAGGAGGCTGCTGCTGTTCTACTCACTTTTGACATACTTCAAGGTCTTTGGGGTATTCTCTTCCCTCACCATTTCAACTTTTTTGAAATTCATGCTCTTGCATGCATCTCCCATCTCCTTCCCCTGTCAATTTCATGTCAACAATTACTAGTTTTTCCAAGTCGATTCCTGGACCTTCCCTCACCCCACCCCCCACCCTCACTGGTCTGTTTTATGCTATTTGACTCCTTTTTTGGCAGAACAGTCACTGCCCTTGTAAGGTTTTTTAAGTCAATAAAGTCAGTGGCCTTCTAAATAAATAAATAAATAAATAAACAAACAAATAAAGCAAAACAACTTACGCTGAAAACAACAGGATCAAAAAGGTACTATAAGCAAATTTTCACTAAAAGAAAGTTGGTTTGGCCATGTTAAGATGAAACAATATAAGCCTTAAGATAAAGAGAATTAAAGGAACATTTGGGTGGCTCAGTGGTTGAGCATCTGCCTTCCCCTCAGGACATTATCTCAGGGTCCTGGGATGGAGTCCTACATCAGCCTCTCCGCAGGGAGCCTGCTTCTCCCTCTGCCTCAGTTTCTGCTTCTCTCTGTGTCTCTCACGAATAAATAAATAAAACCTTTAAAAAAAATAAAGAGCATTAAAGAAATAGAGATAACTGTATAATGACAAGATTTAATTAACCAAAAATCATAATAACACAATTCTAAACATATAAGCACCTAACAAAATATATTTAAAATATGCAAAGTATAAATTGATAAAAACTACAAGGAGAAATCAACAAATCTACCACTGTGGGAGATTTTGCAACATGCCTTTACCTATGACTGGTGATCCAAGCAGACAGAAACCCACAAATTTCAAAGAAGAGTATTACAGAAACTACATTCTGACCACAATGCGAAGATTTAGAATTTAAAATTTCCATAGATTTTGAAATTAAAGAACATGCTTTTTAAATAACTCATGAGTCAAAGAGGAAACCATAATAAAAACTTAAATACAGGGCAGCCCCGGTGGCACAGCGGTTTAGCACCGCCTGCAGCCCAGGGTGGTGATCCTGGAGGCCTGGGATCGAGTCCCACATCAGGCTCCTTGCATGGAGCCTGCTTCTCCCTCTCCCTCTGCCTGTGTCTCTGCCTCTCTGTGTGTGTGTGTTTGTGTGTGTCTCATGAATAAATACATAAAATCTTAAAAAAAAAAACTTAAATATATCTTGATAATGAAACAATGATAATGAAAACAGTATCTATCAAAACTTGTGGGAGGGGCACCTAGCTGGCTCAGGTAGTGGAGTACATGACTCTCTATCTCAAGGTCATGAATTCAAGCCCCATCCACACTGAACACAAAACCAAACCTGTGGGATATGAAAAGTAGTGCTTTGAAGGAAACTTATTTCCTTAAATGCTTTTTCTATAAGGAGGAAAGGCTAAAAATTAATGAACTAGAAACAAAACTTAAGCAGAAAATAAACAGAATAAACTCAAAGAAAGTGGAAGGAAAGAGATGATAATTGTAAGAGTAGAAACAGAAATAGAAAATGAAATAGAGGGACACCTGGGTGGCTCAGCAGTTGAGCGTCTGCCTTTGGCTTGGGGCGTGACGCTGGAGACCCAGGATCGAGTCCCACATCAGTCTCCCTATATGGAGAGACTCTCTGCCTATGTCTCTGCCTCTCTTTCTGTGTCTCTCATGAATAAATAAATAAAATCTTAAAAAAAAAAAAAAAGGAAATGAAATAGAAATAGAAAAATGAAATAGAGAAAAATCAAGAAAGTTGAAAGCTGGTTCTGTGAAAAGTCCAACAAAATAACATAAATCTGCAATGATTTATCTAAGAAAAGAAATAATAGAAGCTATAGATAAATAATTCATCAGTCAATTTTCACTATTAATATACTGTGGTAAATGACGAAATCCCAAATCTTGGGATGCCTGGGTGGCTCAGTGGTTGGGCATCTGACTTTGGCTCAGGTCATGATCCTGGGGTCCCAGGATTGAATCCCACATCGGGGTCGCTGCAGGGAGCCTGCTTCTTCCTCTGCCTCTCTCTGTGTCTCTCATGAATAAATAAATAAAATCTTTAAAAAAAATCCCATATCTCACTTGTTTTTTGCCTGCTGCATAAGTCAACTACAGATCCACCATCAGGTTTTCCTCCACATGTCCTCTCCCTTCTGAGACCCCAGGTACAGATGTGCTACTTTCATGGAAGAGGGAAAGATCAAGAGAGCTAGGGCAAACACACATGCTATCTTTTAAAGTTTCTGCTTGTGTATGATGACACTTTGACCAGAGTCATTGTCAGCTGAATGGGCATACACATCCCTCACACAAGAGGCACTTCAAATCACATGACAACAGGTGGGAATGTCTAGTCCTCTTACAAGAAGGGGAACAAATATTGAAGGAATAGTAACACAATCCACTACAAGCATATCATAAATGAAAAAGGAGAAATAACTGCAAACATAGCAGAGATTAAGAGAACACTACCAACAACTATATGTCAATAAATTTTAAATCTTAGATGAGATGGAAAATTTCATAGGAATCTATTACTTACTAAACCACTTCAAGGAGAAATAAGATATCTAAACAATCCCATAAGTATTGAAGAAATGAAAGCAGTATTTTAAAATCTTCCCACAGGGGCACTCAGCTGGCTCAGTCAGTAGACTGTGCAATTCTTGGTCTTGAGGTCATGAGTCTGAGCCCCACACTGGGCACAGTTTACTTAAAAAAATAAATTAAAAAAAAAATCTTCCCACACAGAAAATGCTCAGCCTAGACAGTTTGATAGGTAAATTCTACTGGAACTTGAAGGGAAAGAGCATTCCAATCTTATTCAAATTCTTCCAGAGGATATATACATAGAAGTAATACTCCTTGGGGAACCTGGGTGGTACAGTTAAGCATCTGCCTTCAGCTCAGGTCATGATCTCAGGGTCCTAGGATCAAGTCCTGTGTAAGGCTCCCTGCTCAGTGGGGAGTCTGTTTCTCCCTCTGCCCCTCCCCCTGCTTGTGCTCCTTCTCTCAAAAAAATAAATATTTCTTTAAAAAGTTATACTCCTTGTATTATTCCTTGAGCCTTATGACACAGATGAAGGCAGAATGAAAAAGGAAAATCACAAGCCCATGTTGTTCATTAACACAAATGCAAAAATCCTACACAGCATATAAGCTGAGTACAATAGCATACAAAATTGGTCATACTCTATGGTCATGTAGTTTAACCTAAAAATGCAAGGATAATTTAATATAAGAAAGTCTATAAACGTCATTTATCATATTAATACATTAAAACATGAGAAAAATATGATCATCTCAATAGACAAACTGATTAAATTCAATATCCATTCAAAATAAAAAAATTTCAGTAAACTAGGAGTAAAAGGACCCTTCTTTGACAAAGGGGATTTACAAAAAGCCTACCAAAATGTCATTCTAAATTTATTTACCAAAAAAGCCTGCAAAATAATTCTAAATTTCCTTTTGAAAAATCAGGATCAAGGAAAGAGTGCCCAAATCAAGAATGTGAAGAAGGCATCACCATTTCTATTGACATTATATGAGAGGTCCTAACCAGTGTTATACTTTAAGGAAAATAAAAAGCAAAATGACTGGAACTGACATTATTTTCATGATTATTTATATAGAAAACCCAAAAAGAATCAATAAACAAATGATTAGAAAGAATGGACAATTTATTAAAATCAATGACAAACTGTTGTATCCAACAAGGGGGCTAGATACAATATCAATTTACAAAACTCCTATTTATTTCTACCCTAGCAACAAACTATTACAAAGTATAAATTTAAAGGATATCACAACAGCAACAAAAGTTACAAGGTATCTAGGAATAAACCCAACAAAAACTGTGTAAAATGTGGACACAGAAAATAGTAAACCTTTACTGAAAAGACATTAATGAAGACCTAATAAAAAGATAGCTATGAATTAAGATTCAGAGTCATAAAGGTGCAAATTCTACCCAAACTGATCTGTATATTCAAAGCAATGCTAATTAAAATCCCAACAAGTTTTGTGTAGTGTCTGTGCAACCAGAGAAGCTTGTTCTAAAACATGTATGGAAAAATACAGGACCAAGAATAGCCCACGCAGAAGATGCAGAAGAAAAATAAGGAAGATTTTTCCTACTAAGTAATCAAGACTTTTTTCTATAGCTGTGGTAATTAAACAGTGTAGTGTAGACACTAATATCCACAAATCATACAGTAGAACAGACAGTTTAGAAGTACAGCCATGTTAATGTTAATACATTACCACGTTGGCACAACAGTTAGGAAAGGTGGGGCTAAGTCAAAAAACAAACCTGGGCGAGGGGAGTCATTTGTAAAAAGTAAAACCATAAACTAAATTCCAGAGAGCGTAAGAATTGAAGTGTCAAAAACAAAACTAAATATTTTTAGAAGAGTAAGTTAATATATATTAAGGTTGGAAAAAAGACAGTAAACATTTATAAACTGAAAGTTAAGAATGTGTATTTATCAAAACAGAAAGTGAAAAGACAAGCCATATATGAGATTAGAAACTTGCAACACACAGAAGTAACAAAGAAGTAGTGTTCGGTACAATTCACTAAAAAAAAAAAAAAAAAAAAAAAGCGCAAAAGACATGAACCGGCTATTATAAGTGAGCCAAAGATGGCCTCTGTATACAGCCCCACGGTTATTTCTATACCCGGAATGGGATCTCTAAGCTCAAAGTCTGCCAGTAAGTACCACACTTAGATGTTTACACAGGGATGCCTGGGTGGCTCAGTGGTTTAGCGCCACCTTCAGCCCAGGTCGTGATCCTGGAGTCCCGGGATCCAGTCCCACGTTGGGCTCCCAGCATGGAGCCTGCTTCTCCCTCTGCCTGTATTTCTGACTGTCTCTCATGAATAAATAAAAAAAAAAAAAAAATATTTAAACCCTGCAGAGCTTTCTGACCCAGAGACTTCCCGCTGGGCTGCAGGGCAAGGTCACCTAACAACCTGGGAATTTCCTTGCCCTCCGCTCCTTCTAGATGCCCCAGGGTCTCCGCAGGGTCTAGTTGTGAGGGACTTCAGCACACATACGTCAGAGCCGGCAAGAAGAAACGTGTGTGTGTGTGACTGCCACCTCGTGGTCATATCTTTTTGATCGTCTGCCTTGAAATCCCTCAAGTCTTGGCCAATAAATACACGAGACGCTTCACCTCAGGGATGTGCCAAGAAGGCTGGGATGAGACTATTTAACTCCCATTTCATTGCCCCAAATGCAGAAGTCTAAAGCATTAGGGAAGAAAATACGGATGCAGGTAGAAGTGTAAACTGCATAGCCACTTTGAATAAAGATGGCAGTATCATAAGAAGGTAAGCACTAACACCCCCAAGACCCATCAATTCTACTCCTAGGTAATTGGACCCAAGAAGTTTTTAGCACCAAAAGGCAATGCCTCATAACAGCACTGTTGGAAATAGAAAAAAAAAAAAAACAACAACAACAGAAACGGCAGAGCTGTTCAAGAGCTGGAGAATGAATAAATGACACGTTCACATAGTGGACCGCCACGTAGCCGTGACTCTGCGGGGGGGCCGCGAGGGTGAATCTCAGGTCTGACCGAGAACGCCCGCCCAGGGTCCCTCGGTGACACCCTAGCGCCCAAGCAGATAGTATGGGGCGCACTGGCGCTCAAGAGTGGGAGTGGGTGCCTAGGAGGGAGCCGGCTGGGAGGTGCCCAGGCCCCTGCCATCCCAGAAGCCTACCCAGGCCGGGATCTCGCTTCCGGCCTTCAGAGCGCCCAGAAGAGGGGCGCCTGGCGGCTCAGCCCCTGCAGCACCCGACGCTTGGTTGCAGCTCAGGTCGTGACCTCGGATCCCGGGAACAGCTTCACCCCCCCGCCCCCCGCCCCGGGACTCCAGGCTCAGGGCTCAGCTTGAAGAGTCTCCCCCGCCCCTCCCCCCCCTCCGCTCGGAAATAAATCGATCCAAAACAAAAGAACTGTGAGAAGTAAATTGCTGTTGTTTCTAAGCCTGCGGTAGTTTGTGGGGGCGGCCTGGATGAACTGGACATTTAGTAACGCGCTTGTGAACGTGCGTCCAGAACACCAGACGGTTCACCAACACAGAAACCACCATATTGCTTAATAGGGACTCTAGATTGAAAGTAAAGCGCTGGAAGAGCGATGCGGACAGTCAGGCAACAACGTGAGGGGCACCGACCCCACAGGAAAGTCACCGGGCGGCCCGGCGGCCGGTCACAGGGGGTCACCTCGCGGCCCGCGGTGCAGAGCCGGCAGAGACCAGCCCTCCTCCCTCCCCCCGCCCCCCGGCGGCCCTCACTACGGGGCTTTCTAGGTAAACTGACCGGCAGTCCTAGGACCACGTCTGAGCAAGGAATTCCGGGTCCCCGAGGCCGTCCGAACACCCCCGGAGCTACACACCGCGCCGGGCGTCGGCGAGCACCTCCCCCCACGTCGATCCCGCTGACCCGCACCCCCGCCCCCGCCCCCCAGCGAGCCCCCCACAACACCCACAGCAAAACCCCGGCGGCCACCTCGCAGACAAAAGAGGCGGTGGTCACGTGGTGCGGCCGCCCACGCCCGGCGCGCCGTGACATCAGCACTCGGCGACCCGGCCATTGATTCCCGGCGGCAGCGGCGGCGGCGGCTACGTGGTGGGGGCGGGCGGGGAGGGTCCGCGGCCGTGGCAGCCTCTGGGGTCGCGCCGCGGCCCGGAGGATCACTGCACCCGGTAAGGAGGCTGTTTCCTTCCCCGCACCACCTTCCCGACCCGAGCTGCGGCAGGAGGGTGTGTTGCGGCTGGGGGGCGGGAGGGCCGGGGACGCGCACCGGGGGTGTGCGTGCGCGTGCGTCCGGGCGCGTGCTCGTGCGCGCGCGCGCGCGTGTGTGTGCGGGGCGCGCGGATGCTCTGGCTCGCGTGCGGTCGCAGCCCAGCGGCTGGGTACCACCGGCGCTGCTGCCTTAGGCGCGGACCGCGGCTGGCGCGGGGCTCCTGGGGCTCGTCCGGGGCCGCGCCGTCCTGCGCCTCCCCGCCGGGACCGCTGGCGCCCGTACCGCAGCCCGGAGCGGCCTCCCGCGGGGCAGGCGTGGGCGTCCGCCGCCGACAGCCCGCAGCGGGTTGCGGCCAGCGCGGTGCCGGGTGCCTCGGCCTGGCGGTGCTGCAGGAGGCCTGGTTGCGTCACCGCCGGCCCTCCGCCGGCTCGGCGTGATTCTTGGGCCCGGCTAGAGGGTAAGCCTGCCGCAGGTGTGTGATATCAGAGTTTGGGAGACCTGCCTGTCCGGGGCAGGGCGGGGGGCCCCCACAAGCGCTCGGCCGGGGCGGCGGAGGCCGCGCTGCCGGAGTGGCGGACTTGGCACACAGGCCTGTGCGGTGGCTGCTGCCGGAGGGGGAGGCCGGGAGGTCACGGGCAGCGCAGCGCGCAGGAGCATCGGATGGCCGAGCTCCTCTCTTTACCTAAGGAGGCTCGTGCCCATCGTTTCAGAGCCCCGGAAAGGTCTTTTCCCTGACTTAATGAGCAGTGGCGTGCTTGCTATATGGGAAGCGGAGGACTAGGTGGAAATGGGCATGAAGGGTGCAGTCAGGTCTGCCGTTTGCCGTCTGTGTGACGTTCAGTGAGTTAACTTCTTCTCACCTGGGAAGCGAGGGTCATTATATCTACTTTGCAGGGCTATTGTCAGAATTTGAAGTGTCAAGCTATTATTAGGAAGGGCACAGCACCGAGGCACTTGAATTTGCTCCCTTGCTGAAGGCTTCCCATTGGCACAGCTGATGGAGAAGAGAGGGAACTTTTTGCTGTTTTGGGTATTTGCTATTCTGCCGGATGTGATGAAGCAGACGCGGGTGGGGGGGTCGAAGAAGGAGGAATCTCAAAACCCATAATCTCTCTACTAGAGATCTTGTAAAATTTTAGAACTGGAAAGAGGCTAAGGCCTCATGTTCTGAATTATAGCTTCTTTTTGTTGAGCACTTGTTATGTGCATGACACTGTATCAAACACTTTATATCCGCTAATGTAATACTTCCAGCAACACAGTACAATAACTAAGCATATCCCCATTTTCCAGATGCAGAAGATGAGTCTTGGTCCAAATCCTGACACTAGTTGATAGCAGAACTGGAACTTGAACCCAGGCTTCTCAGGCTGTGTGGAATTTGGGTCTTGTTATTTATCAGAGACTAGAATCCTAGCAGTGTGAATCTGCTGTAGTGGGGCAAGGGAAGCATAAGCAGAGTTTAGAGAGCCAATATTTGCTGCAAGAATAATATTTCAAATTGTTCAGTGATAAATTATCTTTTATTTTACATTTTACCCAGCATTGTCCAGATGTGAACCAAGATTTGGCCTTTTCACCCAGAGAAAAAGGAAAGGCTCATGGGCACACAGTGCTGGGATCGTGGGCACACAGTAGGTATTTGGCAAATACCTGTGGAAAGAAGAAAAAACTTGAGGTATTGTTATTTCTGCCAGAATGAGACCCATTGCTTCCTTAAGCTAGCCATTCTTATACCGTAACAGTATAATATTACCATCTTTCTTAAACGTGGGTTTAAAGATTTGAAGCTGTATTTCAGACCAAGATTGGTCTTATTATCTATGATCAACTGATTAGAGTTTTCAAAAATATGAACAAGAGGATCTGAGCTTTCGGCATCTGTAGTGATCTCTTGAGACACAGCAGTTTATTTTGCATTAACATCTGTTATAATTGGACCATAATGGGTCCAGCTGCCTGGTGAGTTTTCTGGAGAACACTGGATGATTTTTTGGTACAGGCTGAATAGTTCAAAATATTAAGGTGGTGGCAACATGGCAACATTAAATATTTAGGAGACACCTGTGACCAAGGTGCATTAATGTGGGGATAGTAAACTGGTGTTAAACAGATGATATTCTTGGTGTCTTTGATCAGCTGTTCTGTGTTAGTTCTCTGTTTGAAGATGACTTAAGGCTATAGAGTGGGTTATACAAACTCAGGTTTATGTTACTCATCCATATAGACTGACTTACACACACATATCCCAGGACCTGTTATTGCTGCTCTGTACCCTCCCAGATGCCTGAAAGCCCCCTATTTCACTGTCTTTATCAAACTTAGTGGGAAAAACTCTAACATAATCTAGGCTCCCATTCCCCTGTACACTATCACAACCACACGCACAGTGAATCTCTTTCCCCCCAAAAAAGGTATGTTAATCAAGTTGCAAATGGTAGAAACCCAACATAAACTAACTTAAGCAAAAAAAGAGTTCCCCTTCCCTCACTTTGATAATGTAACCAGGAAGTCCAAAGATGTGCTTCAGGCATGGCTGGATCATGAGGCTGAGATAATGTCATGAAGACTCTCCTGGTCCTGCCTTTCTCTGCTCCTTTTTGCTTATTATTATCATCCTCATTTTATCCTGCTGCTTTCTTTACACACACTAAAAAAAGCTGAGCACCGGCAGCCCCAAGCCAGTGACTTTACAGTTAGTTCTCTTCTGCCTTGTAACTAATCACAATGGCCAGGGCAACAGGAATGCCATGGTTGGAGAGATCTGTGTCACAGGTCCACTCCTGGGATGAAGCAGCAATCTGCTCCTCCATAACCACATGGGATGACTACTGTATGCATGCCTGTGCACAGCCACACTCATAGCCACTTGGAAGCCCTTCCAGAGCCCTCCGACTAGAACTAAACCCCCCTGGTTTTGTCCGTTGAGTTGTTGCTGTGTTGTGGAACTGATCCTGAGCCTTCTAGCCATCACACACTTATGCGGTGACTGCATCCGCCCTGCCCCACTGCTTCGTCCGATGACTGCCTTCTGAACTCAGGGCATGCTTCTCCCGGAAGCCTTGCTTGACCTCCATCAATGAGTTAGGCTTCTTCCCTGTTCATGGGTAAACACCTGAACACAGCCCTGTTGTCGATTTGATTACTCCCATCCTTAGTTGGCATCATTTCTCTTTTTAACAGTTGTAACCAATTGGTGTGTATTTATTTGTTTATTGCCTATCTCTCCTCATTAAAACATCAACTTATGAAAATAATGAGGATAAGAATTTTTGTTTCATTTACTGCTATATCTTTAGGACCTAGGACAGTGCCTGACACGTACTATGTGCTTAATAAATGTTTATTAAATGAACAAATGAAAATCTGCCCACAGGGAGAAAATGCTGACATCGTGTTGATGAGGACTCCAGTCTGCATGATAGATACAGTTCTCATATAAATGTCTGTAAACTCCAATCCTGCGGGTCCACCGTGGAAAGGCAGAACCTGTCCCCAAGTGCCTGCAGAGGCCAAGGGTCAGGCCCCAAGGAGAAGCCACCTTGAAGCTCAACCCCATGAAATGTTTCCCTCCCCACCCAAACCTCTTTAAGCTATGATGGGTTGTATACGGAGGATTTTCCCAATTTATTTTTAAAACATTAATTTGAGCACTTACAATGTGCCAGGCACTGTTCTAAGCCTTTTATAAATAACTCATTCTTCAACTGGAGTTTTGGGAACAAGGGTTGTGAACTTTAAAACTTTTTTAAAATACCAAAACACTCAAGAAAGGCTAAAAAATACCAATTAGAGGGATGCCTGGCTGGCTCAGTCGGAGGAGCAGGTGACTCCTGATCTTGAGGGTGAGTGCAAGTCCCAGGTTGGATGTAGAGTACTTAAAATCTTAAAAAAAAAAAAAAAAACCCAGTTAGGAAATTCTGAAAGCAGTGAGACCCCTCCATGCAGCCCATCTCACCCTCTAGAGGTAGAGCTACCACCTCTGCTGTGTGTCTCCTTCCTGACCTTACAGTTTTAATTGCAGCCATTAAAGAAATGAAATTATATGTACAAATCCATATGTGTATACGTGTATGGGTACAGAGACCTCCGTCTGTACTGTGTCTGGTGGGTTTGGTTGTCACCCAATGCAGCCAGGCTCTGTGTGCCCCTCCGCCTTTCCCCTTCTGCCACCTGCACCACTGCTCCCTAAGATGCAAAGCTGCCCTGCCATGGGGGCTGCAGCACAGTGGCTCAGGGGACCTTCAAGACAGGGGTTGTTCAGGGGTTGCCCCTCCGCCCACATCTGTACCCAGCGCCCCGCAGAGCACATCCGTTTTTCCTGGTTACTGCACCTTCCCTGGCAGAAACCCTACCCAAGCTATGCCCACTCCCTCGAGTTTCTTCTTGTAACACAAACAAGTAGTTCTGGTAGCAGGAGAGACTTGAGGGGGGAGGGCTCTTTTTTAAGCCCCCACTTAACCTCCACGTGCAGCACCCCACCCCTGCAGGTGTCATCCTGACGCCCTTCTAGAAAAGTGAGTGCAGGTGCCCCAGGCTGCCCACCCTCCAGGATTGGGTATTTTAACTAAAGAAGGAAAATCTTCACCACATTGAAAAATAGTGTCTAGCTTTAATTTGCATCTTTTGTTATGATGAGTTTGAATTCTTTTTGCATATGCTTACCATTTTTATTTCTATTTTTAAGTTCTCAGTTAATATTTGTCTATTAATTGCATTTTTTAAATAAATTATACAGATTCCCTAAAAAACCTGAGTATGTGCTCATGAGAAAAACAAACAAAAAACTTCATTTACTGTGAATATTTTTCTAATTTGTTTGCCATCTACTTTTGGCTTTTTCATTAAACATGCAAAACCTATTTTTCATTATTCTGTAGACAAACTTTGTACTTTTTTATTTCTTCTTTTGCTTGTAAGCTTTAAAATGTTTTTCTTCATTCTGTATTCTAGTATTTTATGTTTTGCTTTTTTTATTACCTTAAAAAGCTAATATTCAGTTTTATTTCCCATTTTAACGAAATATTTGATGCAAATATGTGTAATGTCTTAAATAAAATCAGTTTGAATTAGATGAAGGTCTATGTTTTATTTTACATTACATTAGTGTATATATCATTTTAAAATGATTTGTCAGAATATCAAAGCTTGTTTCTTGAAGCTGAGGTTGAAATGTATGTATGATTCTCATAATTGATGTTGTTAGCACACCCATGAACTGCCATGTGGGTGGTGTTTACCTGTGGCTGCTGCTCTAGTTCCACTGGCAGCTTTTCCCTGTGGAGCCGCAATAATGAGTTTACCCCCTTCCAGTTCCCTCATCCCACTATTTCCCTAAGACTCTTTTATTATGATATAATTCTATTCAATAGACAGATGTTTCAATGAATATTGACAAATACATCTAGCCATTTAATCACAATCCAGATCAGGAAAATAAAGCACTTCCATCACCCCCAGAAGGTTCCCTTATGCCCCTCTATAGTCATCAGTGTCCCCAAAGGTCTGTCATCAGCACAGATGAGTTGTGCTGCTCTGAAGCCTCTCGTGGTGGAATCCTGCAACACACTTCTGTGTGTGGCTTCCTTCAGCAGGGCTCAAACCTTGCCCTCTGTGTAAACATGCACCAGCGTGTGTGCTCATCACATGACGGACATTTGGTTTGTGTCCAGTTGAAGACTTTTAAGAATAAAGCTCTATGAATATTTTTCTTTCTTTCTTTCTTTCTTTCTTTCTTTCTTTCTTTCTTTCTTTCTTCCTTCCTTCCTTCCTTCCTTCCTTTCTTTCTTTCTTCCTTTCTTTCTTTCTTTTTTTCTTTCTTTCTTTCTTTCTTTCTTTCTTTCTTCCTTTCTTTCCTTTCTTTCCTTTCTTTTCTTTTTTTTCTTTCTTTCTCTTTCTTTCTTTCTTTCTTTCTTTCTTTCTTTCTTTCTTTCTTTCTTTCTTTCTTTCTTTCTTTAATTGAGGTACAGAACATGTAACCTGAAATTTATGTCTTACTGTTTCCAAGCTTACTGTTTGGAACTTTTCCATGGTGCAACAGTATATCTACATTTGCATCATGAAACATCGGGAACTTTTTCTCTTGCAAATTCGAAACTCTGTACCCATTAGACCACACAGCTCCCACTTTCCTCTTTTACCCCTGGCTCTGGGAACATTCTTACAGAAGCCTCTCTGTGGCTGTTTCTTTGTATTTTCCTTGCTAAGTATGCAGGAGTACAGTAGCTGAGTGTGAGGGCAGTTGCATGCCGTGCCTTAGGAGGAGCTGCCAAACCACTTCCAAAGTGGTGGCCATTCGTGTCACAACCAACAGTGTCCGAGAGCCTCGCTGCCCTGTGTCCTCACCCAATTTAGCTTTTGTGGGTTTTCTTATTTTAGCTCTACTGAGAACTATGAAGTGCTGCCTTACAGTGTTAGCACCAAGTATTTTAATCCTTTATTTACATGGCTGCTTCCATTACGAGACTGTGCTTCTTTTTAAGGGCAAGTTTCATGCCATTTGTATTTATCTCTTTATTCTTACTGATTCCCCACCCCCATTTTGGGGGTGATAGATGCTTTAGAACAAAAAACTTGAAAATTGTAGGAAACTATAAAATTGAGTAAGATCACTTGGTGATCTTCCCTCTCGACGTCCATACACATTGGTGTCTCTTGTACTGTGCTGTATTACTTGACCCACACATTTGTCGCATCCGGCGTGGGGCACCTCAGCCGCTCAGCTGTGTCCTGTGTCCTTGCGTCCGCTGTGCTCTCTCAGGGCACCACCTCTTCACGGCAAGGAATCCAGTCAGCTGGGTGTGTTTCATTAACCAGAACTGTCACATGCATTCTTGGCAAGAAAATGGAATCGCCAAGAGGAGATTATTAGACTAATTACAGTCCTCCCTCTGGGTCTGGGGAGGGACCCTGGCCTCAGAGAAAGGTGCACCGAGTCAGGGCTGTCTCGGAGGACAGGCGGTCAGCAGTACCTGCTGCTTAGGCCTGTTGTTTCCCAAAGCTAAAATTGTTCTCTAGTTACAAGTTTATGTTATGTTCCTTTACTATGATTTACACATTCTCCGTGGCATTAACTGTCTATACCACTTTTGTGTGTTGTGTAATTTATACTGTTCCAGCGTCTACACGATCATGTCTGCAGTTAGAGACATTAAAGCTGTTCTCAGTGGTTTCCTATTGTAAACAATGCTATAGCAAACTTAAGTCTTCATACTAGATTTCAAATTCTCTTTTCAAGGTAGATTTTTATGATTTTATTATTTTTACTAATAATAACTAGTAATAGGATTACTTTTTTTTAAAGTAGGCTCCACACCCAGCATGGAGCCCACTATGGGGCTTGAACTCATAACCCTGAGATCAAGACCTGAGCTGAGATCAAGAGTTGGACGTACAACTGACAGAGCCACCCAGGAGCCCCTATGATTACATTATTAATAATAATGGTTTAAAAAATATAATGGTTTTGACTATGAACTGAGGTTATGGACATTGAAGACATTGGACATACAGTGTCCAATTTCTTCATTAAACAGTGGAACCCATCATTGGTCTTACCGCCAGTATAGTCAAGTGTCTATTGCTCCTCCTCTCCTCACTGTTTCCTTTTCTCCCTCTATTCCACAAATATTTGTTGAGCACCATCTATTGCCAGAGGACTGAGCTGGGTCATGGAAGTATGAGACATTTGCTCAGGAGAGGCAGACATGATGAGTAATTAAGTGATCATGCAAATATGTGATTTGTGATAAAGACTGTGAAGAAAGCTTTCCTATGGTTATGGGTACTATAGATTTTATATGGCTTCTGCCCTCTGGCATAGGGACAGGACTAGAGGAGAAAACTGTGACTTGGCTTTTTCAAGGCTGCAAAAGTACTCTGTGGCTGTTGGACAAACAGAATGGAAGGTATCTTTTGTGAAGCCTGATTAGGGGAGGTTTGGCCAGGAAGTGGGGGCATTCTGCAGACCTGGTTATGACCTTGGGTCTTGATCCAAAAACCAGTGGGTAGCCATAAAAGGTTTAAAGAAGGGAGATGGCAATGACTCAATCATAGCTGAGAATATTTTAGATAGAGCCAGAGTAGATTCCTAGAGTCCAACATTAGATTGTGAAGGTAAGTAAGCGTGGAGTCCCCAACTAGCACTGAGTAATCTCATTTTTTTATTACCAATTTTATGAATGATGATGTAAGTAAATCATACTACATTTTCATGTTGTTAGTTATTAGTATAATTGAATATTTTCCCAGGTGTTTGATAGGCATTTGTACTTTGGTATATTTGTGTGATTACCTTTTTTATTGACTGTAGTTTTAGTGGGGACAGCTTAGTGTAGTGGCCAAGACCACCTGCTTTGGAGCCAAAATGCCTGACTCTGAGTCCTGGCTCTGCCAGCTGCTGGCTGTATTGCCTTGAACAACCTCTGTGGCCTTTGGTCTGTCTCTGTTTCCTCTTCTGTTACATGGGGTCAACAGTAGTGTACCTCTCTCATAGATGATTTTGGGGATTAAAGGATAAACTACAGTGTTGGACCCTCTAAGCACTGTGTCTGTATGTGCTATCTTGTTTCAGTACCGGACACACACACACACACACACAAGCTCTACCTTGCATGTGTATTGTAATAGTGGTTCCCTTTTCTCATTTTTAGTTAGTGTATATATAAATATATATATATGTATATAAAGATTTTATTAATTTATTCATGAGAGACACAGAGGGAGAGGCAGAGACATAGGCAGAGGGAGAAGTAGGCTCCCTGGGGGACCCCGATGAGGGACTCGATCCCAGGACCCCAGGATCACAACCTGAGCCAAAGGCAGACGCTCAACCACTGAGACACCAGGCACTCTTATTAATACATTTTTAAACTTATTTTCGAACAGTGTCATATCTTTTGAAGTACAAAACTTATCTGCAGTGAAGAGATGTCCTTCTCTTTTCTGATATCTTCCATTGCTATGAAATAAACCCTACATACTTTGTTTTTTAGTGTTTTTATTTAAAATACAGATAATCCTTTAATCCATTTGTAATTTATTCTGGCTGATTAATGTAAGGCAAGGCTCTAAATAGATTGTTTCCCCAAAAAAGCCTCTGAATTGGCTGAGCTCCATGTTTTGACATACCCTTCCTCCCCTGCAGTGCTTTTGGCATCCTGTCCTGCATTGGGCCCATACATACAATGAGGTCTATTTAGGGAATATGGTTCTGCTCTGTCAGTCTTTAGCTCCATTCTTATATGATACCGGTACTGCCATGAATTAATTAGTGTAACTGTCTTCATTTTGTCAAATAGTGACTCCTTACTGCTCCTTAGATTTTGCAGTAAACTGTTATTTAATTTGGCTCTACTTGGCATTCATAGGCTGTTCCACTGTCCTATTTGGGGTTGGCATATCCTACTTAAGATATATATTCTTCAGCAGAGTTTTATACCTTTCCACATGTAGATTGTTCACATTTCTTGAGAGTATTCCTAGATGTTTCTCTCTCCTTTTTTTTTTTGATGTTTTATTTGCTATTAAGAATATAGTATTTTTATCCTACATATAAGGAACAGGTTGTGTTTTGTGTATTTTTCTTATATCCAGCCATATTCCTTGACTGCTGTTGTTTCTAAGAGTTTTTCATTCTGCTGATCAGTTAGTTTTGATATTATCTGCACATAATCTGTTTTTTCTTTATATTTTAATTTACCTCATATTTCTGTTTTCCATTACAAAATACGCTAGAATCTCCAAAGTAATTTTAATAACATATTTTTTTCATTCTAAGACTGTTGAACATAGAACATACTACTGATTCAATAATAGCTTTTGGGGGCTACCATATGAAATGTACTGCACATTGTAATTCACATTACAATATCAGAAACGTTAGGAGTGCATCTCAGAATTGAAGAAATAAGATAATAGTAGTAATGGTGGCCCTCCTTATCTTATTTCTCATTTTAGCGGGAATGCTTAACCCATTTTATTTTTTCTTTAAGATTTTATTTATTTATTTGGCAGAGAGAGAACACAAGCGGGGGAACAGCAGAGAAACAGAGAGAAGCAGACTCTCCACTGAGCAGGGAGCCTGACATGGGCTCATAGGATCATAACCTGAGCTGAAGGCAGACACTTAACCAACTAAGCTACCCACTCAGCCCTTTACCAATTTTAAATATGATATTGGCTATTGGTTTATTGTATTTTTTCAAATGAAACAAAAGATGCTATTTGTGCTGCACAGTAATGAGAAAAGTAAACTGTTTGGTTGAACTACAAAGTGGAGATCATGGCTATGCACGTCGTCTCTGACAGCTGGTCTGTTTCAGTTTTTTCCTTTGACAGCCCCAGGCATACAAGTCCCTGGCTGCAGAGAGCGAGGTCTGTGCTCATTTTGCACTTGGAGCTCCCTGGCTTGCCTCAACCATCAAGGATGGTGTAGTAATTTCCTGGAGCTGTAGTACAAGTTACCACAAATTTGTGGCTCAAAACAACAGAAAACTGTTCTCACAGTTCTGGAGGCCAGAAATCAAATTAAATCACTGTGCTGAAATCACAGTGTCATAGGGCTGTGCCCCCTACAGAGGCTCTAGATGAGAATCCCCTTCCGGTGGCTGGTGGCTGCCTGCATTGCTTGCCTTGTGGGTGTAGCACTCCTGTCCTCAAGGTCAGCCTCTTCAAATCTCTCTCCACATCCCTTCTCTTGTGAGTTTGTCAATGCTGAAGGCCAGGCTGGCAAAGCCTTATTTATGTCTTCTGGGAATGACCCTGTAGACACCTGCAAAGGGCTCTAGTGCAGTGTCCAGAAAGTCAGTCCACTGAGCGTCTACAAGAACCTCTCAAGCTTGGCCCCTTTGGTTCCCAGTCTCCTCCTCAGTCTTCAGCTCTACAGCAACAGGAGGCGGGCAGAGTACATTTCTTCTAAGACTATTATGAAGATGGAATTAAAAACTGCTCAGCTAAGACTAGAGAGCTTAAAGAAAAAAGTGAAGTCAGCATATTGCTTATTTAGTAAATTGGTCATTCAGGGAATTGACCATTCGGCAAAGGACTGCTCAGCAATTGGCTGTTGGTAACTAGGCTTCTTCCCCACGAAACAATGCAGAACTGAGGGGCATCGTGGGTCTGCCTAAGCACAAGCCTGCACCTGTCTCCTCTGCCTCATACAGGCAGTGAGATGGGGATATAACCTTTGCTGGGAGCTGGGACTGAGTCCGTCCACTTATAGGCTGGCTGCTAGGGAAGAAGAGAAGTCAGAAGTGAATGGGAGCCCCCCCTTCTGCCATGGACCCTGACTTAGAAGAGCCCAGATGGGGGCCAGTAGCTGAAACTCTCTGTGTCAGCCAGAGCCAGACTGGAAGTCAGTCACATGGCATGTGCCAGGACAGTCTGGCATGGGAGAGACAGATTGAGAGTGTCAGGAACTGATGCATAAAGTCACAAGAAGGTTATCTTGTGGAGTTTTAGAAGACTAAATATACATGAATGGTTTAAACTTCCATGTGAAATATTTAGCACAGGCCTGGTAGCCTTTATTCTTATACGGTTTTGACATTATTACTAATGTTGTATCTTTCATGTATGAGAACACCTGCTATCACAATGCCTGGTGCCTGTAGATAGTTGATAAATACCACTTTTCTTTCATTTACCCAACTTTGATTTGGTACAGGCAGTTCCTGCTAGTGGAAGTGCTATTAGAGACGTCCGTGTCTTCTGGGGTACTTGAGACATCTCTTAACCTTATTGCAACTTCAAAAGCCAGTCTAGTCATTAACATCAGATGTCAGCATAAATACAGTTGCGGAGCACTGCTCAGCTGTTGGACAAGTCACCGATCTACAAGCAGAAAGTCTTACAGGTTATCAAAGCAAGTGGGTTATTTTGAATAAACACTAGCACATCCATGCATAAATGTGCATAAAGCCCAAATGTGTAACTCAATGAACTATGGGAAATCAGCTAGTATTCGTAGCTCTGTGAATTACTTACTATGGATTTCCTAGGACTTAAGAACAGGAGTTTATTTATGTGCATGTCCTGTTGGGAAATAAATGATGCGGTAGTAGTTAAAAGTAACTTAGTAATTTATTACTTTTTTAAAATAACATGTTTGTAAGCTAAGTAGCATACATTCACAGGCAGTACATTTGTGTGGCAGCATGGCTATATGAGCAAATATTGAAGGAGTTTGCAGATGTCTGCCATACAAAAGGGACATAGATGGTTCAGTTAGATGCTACATCTATGCACCTATATATGCATAAAGTCTAGCTATAGGAAATGACGGAGTAAAAGGACTGTTGGAAATATGCCTCCCTGCACACAGTCAGGTTATACATAATAAGCCAAATTAATCATTTCAAAGCCAGACTAACATTTATAGTTCAAAAACAAAGACAGCAGAGATTGGAGACTAAAGCCAGCCCAGCAGACCAACCAATAACACCTCCTTCCCCATCGCTGGGGAAGTACAACCCACAGAGGCACACAGGGAGCCAGCAGCCAGATGGGGAAGCCAGACTTTCAGATGCTGAGGGAGGGGCTTTTTTACGCATACCTTATTTTCTATGGTAACTCATTTAGGTGGTTGCTAGAAAATAGCCCTAGGTGGTATGTGCAGAGGAAGACTTGCATTTGGGGTACTTCCCAAGCAGACATTCATGGGCCCCAGAGGGAGCACCTGGGTGTTCATGGTGCTCTTTTCCCAGAGGAGGCATGGGAAAGGTAGGCGCCTATGAATTACCGTTACAGGATTGAGGGCAGGTTTTTGGCTTGTTTGTATTTTGGTTAATTTTTTAAAAGTGCTTCATCCAACTTGTCTAGTCCGTACAATAGGGTAGCACAAAGATTGACATCACCGCCTCACAACTGTGTGGGAGCCAAAGCAGTCACTGAGGGGTGATGGATACTCATGAGGTAAACTGTCTGCAGGTGCTGGAGCTGCTGGGGGTGAAGGACAGTGCATGCTCAGCCTCTCCGGGAGCGGGGAGCGGGGAGCACATCTTCCCTTCTGCACCGCAGCCTGTGGCAGGTAAAAGGGATGGAGATGGCAGTGGGGATTGCACAGTAGTTGCGATGGAGGCTTTTCTAGACCATTATTGTGGACGGATCAAAGGCTGTGGGATTGCTTAGCCCAAGGCAGGAAAACAGAGGTAAGACCTACCACATTTTACTTATGTGGAAAATAGAACATAGGGAGACAGGCTGGAAACACACTAGGGAGACTCTATTGTTGTTTTTAACCTTTTCCAGTTGTGAAATGTATCACATACATGCATAAATGTGCATAAAGCCCAAGTGTGTAACTCAATGAACTATGGGAAAGCAGCCAGTATTCGTAGCCACCACCCATGTCAAGAACTAGAGTATCACCAGCACCCAGGATATTCCTTCCTCCTTGGAGGTAATCCCATCCTGGCTTTTGTGCGGTGCCTACTATAGGTTTGCCCCATTTGGGACTTCATGTGGGTAGAACCAGTGTGTACATGATTTCTTTCGCTCACTGTCACGTTTTCATAATTACCCACTTTACTGCTTGGGGTTACAGTTCTTTCACATTTGCTGCTGTATAATACTCTGTCATCAGCATGTGCCACCATTCAGCCATTTAACTTTTCATGGACATTTGGGATGTTTCCAGGCTGGGAGCTGTTACAAGTAAGGTAACTCTGAACTCTGTGTACACGTATCCAGGTCTGGAAGTGGAACTGCTGAACTGTAGGGAGTGAATCTTCACACCTTCCTACATTGTGGGAAACTGGTTTCCCATAGTGATAAGGGGCTGCTCTGCACCCTGGCCCCTGCCTGGCCTGGTCCAATCCGACAGTGGAGGTGCCTCTCTAGGGGACAGGCAGTCACTCTCTGTGGCCTTTCTTGTATTTCCCCGACACAGTGAGATTGTACCGCTTTGTCGGTTTGCCCGTCTTTACAGTTTCTTCTTAGGAAATTCCTTTCTTTCTACCCAGTAGTCTGTTAGTCACCTAACCAGCCCTCTAAAGGTCACTGTGTGTGGGGGGGTGTGAGGATGTAGAACACCCATTCCCTGCTTGGAGAAGAAGTCGCTCAAGGCAGATACATAACCATAGCATTGTGATCCTTGCTGAGGGCCATTCTTCACCACCAGGCTGTTAGCAGAGAAGGCATATCCTCAGTGCCAAACGCTTCACATGGCACACACTAGGTGCTTTGGCAAGTTCTGTTAAATGAGGCATTTTCAGAGGATGGCAGAAGTGCTCTAGTAGGGTAAGTGCTGAGTCATGGGGAAGCACAAAACAAGGAACTACAGACTGCACCCACTCCTCAACCCAGAGTAGGTGAGGCTTTCCTAGGAGGTAATAGCTTCATCAAGCAGATCTTGAAAGACTGCTTCATCAGGAGTTTAAGACGTACATTCTAGGCCAAGGAATAAAGGTGCAAAGGCACAGAATGGAGAAAGCACAGCACACAGGAAATGTGAAATTGGGATGATGAATACTTGGAAGGTGGATGCTCAGAGTGGACCAGCTGGACCTGATGCTGGGAAGGGCTGCCTTGTGAATCTCACAGACAGTGGGGACGAAGTGGAAGTCAAACACAGAGAATCAGTTCCTCACTGGGGAGGGATGGGGACTATCTATCACCAGAATTGATGGCTTGGACAAAATAGAGCAAATATATAAGCCTATCATGAAATCACTTTGGGAAGTCATGGCCAGAGTGATGCAGAATAAGGCCTGGATTTATCAGCAGCACATCTTAAGCCTCAGTTTCTACATCTGTAATTTGGGAATCATGCCTCTCTGGCAGAGCTGTGACCAGGAAGGAGGTAGTGCCTGGAGAGTACTTAACCCTTGCCTGAGGAGAAAGGAACATGTGCTGGGCCTGTTTCATGATGTAGACCCTAAAATGTGCCCATGCTGTTGTTGGTTTAAGTTCGTTTATAACATGCTGGGAATGTGAACAAATGGTCCAGAGTGGGAACTAGTCATCTGAAGAGAGCTGCCCCCACCCCGTCATCACCACACTAGTGCTGGACTCACAGGCAGAGGCCAGAGCCTCAGGCTGTTTCTGCAGAGCCGAGGCACAGCAAGGCTTTGTTTCCTTCTGCTCTGTGCCTTGTACTCCTGCGTGGGGCAATGCATGCATTTAGCTGCTTTCCTATAGAAAGGCTATCTTGTCCCAATGTCCTGCAAGAAAAGGATTAGATTGGAATAGGTGTGAAAGCAGATGGCTCTGGCTGGCTCGGTTCAAGCCCCTCCTCCCTGCTAAACTTTCCAAAGGGGAAGTCCTTCAGAAGAAACGAAAGTGAAATTGAACCTGGGCCATTTCGCCTCCCCACCAGGCCGCCTGCCCAGGCTGTTTACTACGCTGCTGACCCCCAGTGGGGCACTTGGTGTCTGCTCAGCAGGCGGGTGGCCAGCCCACCTGGGGAGGGCCACCTGGGTGGGGTGGGGGGGAGGGAGGTCTCCAGCTCTGCCCCGGGACATGCATCCAGGAAGCCATGGACCCCAGACAGGTAAGCCAGCCAGGCCGCCTCAGTGCAGACCTTGCTGGCCTGCGCGTCTCGGACCTGAGTGTGCTGTGCCTGTGTGCGTGGGCTTGTGTGCGTATATGTTTGTGTGTGCGCGTGCTTGTGTGAGCATGCGCCATGTTCTAGGAATTTGCCTCCTGCCTGTTAATCCTTCGGAGCTGAGCAGTACGGGGAAGGACGCTTTAGGGGAGGTTGCGCAGGGGTCAGAGGAGCAGAGCCCCGGCCTAGGCAGCCCTCTCCCTTTCTGCAAGGGCCCAGTGTTAGCGCCTCTTGGGCAACACGCTTCATTCTTACCCACCCCCTCTCTGCACCCTTTCCACTTCCTTTAGGCTTCTGGGAAAGGAAAAATAGCCCTTCTTACCTATAGGAGAAGGTTTGTACAGAGCAGCTGTATTCATTATTCTAAAACCTGGAAAAGCCTACTTGCCCTTCACCAGATGATTGGATTAGCAGAGTGGGTAGTACAATGGTATACTGCTAGGCCAGAAAGGAGGAGGAAGCTGCTGGTCCCACGACTAGAACTTCACATTCACTCTGCGCTGCAGAAGAGGCCAGGCTCAAAGACAATAAGCTTACGGGTCCTTTTACACGACACTGTAGGAAGAACAAAGCTAGAGGCATAGAAACAGGAGGCAGCTGGGGGAAGGACTGATGGCATAGTGCATGAGAACCTTCTGGGGAGATGGAAACTGATGAAGTTTTGGAATATAGGCGAGGCTCAAAGCTGACGACCAGGAAAGAATTCTTGAGATGTCTTTGGTGCAAAATGGTGGTTTTATTAAAGCCCTGGGACGGGACCCGTGGGCAGGAAGAGCTGCTGCCCCAGGCTTATGAGGGGTGGCTGATTATATACCTGGGAGTTGGAGGGGTTTGGCGATAGCGTACTCTCTGAGGAATTTTGGAAGCAAGGTTTCCAGGACCTTGAGGGGCTAGCTGTTGTTGGGGAAAGGTTATTACCATCTAATAAACCCTGAGTCATGAGACCCTTCAGATGGATATCGGTGGGTCATGTGCTTGGGGGATGATTGCCAACATGTATCTTGGGGGGTAGAGATAAAGGAAATTTCTAAAGGAATTTTTATATGTTAAAGTAGACTTACAGGCTTCTGGGGGTCAGGCTAAGATTGCCTTTTGCCCTCAGCAAAGTATGAACATCGAGGCAGTGAAGTCCTCCATAGAGGAATGTCCCTTTGCCTGTTTCAAAGACTTGTCAATATGCTGTCTTAGGCTCATGCCTTGTCCTCAGCTAGCCCTATGTTCCCCATCAGAAACGTCCTGTACTTTGATGGTGGCGGTAGTTACAGGGCTGTATATGCTTGGACTCCATACAGTCAAAACTCAGAGTAATACATTAAAAAGGATAAACTTTATTATGTAAATTATACTTCCATTTTTAGATGCTATATCCCTTCCTTGAGAGGATTAGGGACACCTGACCGGAAGGAAAAGCATTTCTTCACACATACCCATATATGAGCCTGTGTGGTAAAAGTGGAGGCTCAGCTCTTGATCCTAAATGTGTGAGATTAGATAAAAGTGAAATGGGTAGGGCCATGAATGTGAAGTGACTGGGAGATGTTGAGGGATTTAGGAAGGATCCCCACGGGCTCACTCTTCCATTCAGTGGCTTTCCACGTGGCTGTTCTCAAGCCACGCTTTGGCTTGGCTTTCAGGAGACCTAAGGGGTAGAAAGACAGCATTCACCCTGTAAATTCCTTAAAATAACTGTTGTAAACAGTTTGTTGTAAACAAATACACATACACTCTTCTTCCTTCTGTCTCTGTGTTCACTGTGGTGTGCTCACACATGCACATAAGGTGGGGCTTTTCCTTTTGGTTCCAAAATGAGCTTATAGCCTATCTGTTCTTTTTCAACTTGCTTCTTTGTTGTTATTTAACATTGTATCATTCCTAAATTTTCTCCAGGTGAATATGAAACACATTGTTTAGAAAAAAAATACTGTTCCATAACATAAATGTGTCATAAGACGATTCGGCTCCTCTTCTATAGTTGGACATTCAAATATTTTGCAGGTTTTAGCCAAATAGCAGCAGTTTAAATTGACATTTAGCAAGAAGCTGACTTTAACCACTTTGCAAAACAATTGTTTTACCAGAGTTACTCCAACAGCTAGTGGGAAAATCCCAAAAGTCCCTGTGATGATGCTGTTAGATGGAAGAGTTGCACCTCTGGGGCATCTTGTTTCCCCAGATGTTGGGTCAAGATCATGCTAGAGGTGCAGAGATAACATAGACATGTCCTCACGCCCCTGGGAGCTCACTGTGAAGTAGACTGCCCCCACCCCCACCCCCATCCCCAACTCGATCCCTGATGGAGACTTTCGGGAGTGGAGGCTCGAGTATAATTTCTGCAGCACTTAATATTGGTAATCACCTTGCAGGTACACCACAATCTATATGTGCTGTTAAAAGAAAAAAGCAGGGATCCCTGGGTGGCGCAGCGGTTTGGCGCCTGCCTTTGGCCCAGGGCGCGATCCTGGAGACCCGGGATCGAATCCCACGTCGGGCTCCCGGTGCATGGAGCCTGCTTCTCCCTCCGTCTGTGTCTCTGCCTCTCTCTCTCTCTGTGTGACTATCATAAATAAATAGAAATTTTAAAAAAAAAATTATTTAAAAAAAAAAAAAGAAATTAAAGCTGAGAACTTTAAAAAAAAAAAAAAAAAAGAAAAAAGCAGTAGTAAAGTAAAGATAAAAGGTAAAGTAAGTGGTATAATAGGAATTGAGAGGGAGGGGTTCAAGGAGAGGAAACTCCCATGGGCTGCAAGTCAGAAAAGTCTCCAGAAGGAGTAGCAGTGAAGGAGATCTCTAAGGGAAGGGTCAGAGCTGCCCTGGGGCAGCAGAGACATGGTTGGGCACGCTGGGTTGGAGCAGAGGTGTGCAGAGATGAAGGCTTTGTGCAGCCTTATGAGAAGTAATTAGGGGCTGGCGCTGGAAAAAGACACATTTATGAGAAACTACGGGGTGGGGGCAAACAAGATCATGCTTAGCAACTACATAGTGGACGTGGGAGGCAAGGGAGGAAGGCCAGGGGCAGAGCTGGCTCCGGTTTCCACGTAACAACCACGAGGGGAATCCTGCCATCAGCAGTCGTAATAGAAGGGCTGGGTTGAGGGGAAAGGTTAGTTTGGTTCAGATTATGTGTGTTTGAGGTCATGAGGGGTATCTACGTGGACAGATTGGGCGTTTAGAAATTTGAGTTTTAGCTTTACAAGGTGGTGGCTGGAGGGAGGAGATTTGAACACTGGAAGGCTGATAACCCGGGGAAGGAGGAAGGAGCCTTAGACAAAATCTTGGGGACCAATGATACAGAAGGGAAGAAAGGAACTTGGACAGACAGATAAGGGATGGGAGACCTGGGGGCCATGTAGCCAGGCCATGGGAGAGGCGTCTGTAAACACACTGTTCATCCACTGTAAGCCCTTGTACGCTTGCCAAACTGAGCTGACCTCCGAGTGAGGACCAGAGCTTCCACACTGTCCGCATCCTCCCACAGTGTGTGGGGACCCCAGAGTAAGCAGAGGGGACAGGGCCTTAGGGTAGGAGGGAGCTGGCCATAAGGATATGGAAGCCTTGGGAACAGCTGAGCCCCAGTCACGGTAGCCACTGGCACAGCAGTCCCTCCAGAGCACAGATGGAAGCTGTAGAAACACAGGGAAGTCACTGTCAGAAAAGAGCAGGACTCCCCAGACTGCAGCCCCCACGCGGGGCTTTGTTTGACAAGTTGTGTGCCACGGCCTTGCCACTGCCCCTGGACATCTGTGTGGTCCTTTCCTGGAAAGAGCTCCAGGGTCTGAGGAGTGGGGGTGGCCCCAGCTAGAGGAGCAGGGAGATAGAATGAAGGGCCCAACCTAACTGAGAGCCTAATTGACGGGGTGGGGGTGGTGGCTGAAGTTCTAGTAGGCAGGGCACAGCTGCCTGCTGGTCCCTAGAGCCTTCAGAAATTCCAACAGGGGAGGGGACAAGCCTGAGGAAACACTGTTGCTCCCTGTCACCCCTGCCCCCTGGGTCCCTTAAATGCCTCCTGCCACTACCCCTCACACACACACACACACACAGCACCTGGGAAAGAGGACAAGAACTGGTCCATGTGGTAGCAGAAGAGGTCGCAGGTGCTCAGTGTCCTGGGGGAGCTGTGACAGTGCCACAGCCTGTGCTCCAGAGAATGGGAGGCTGGGCGACATGAGGTGAAAGCTGTCCTTGGAGGCGGTAAAGGGAGTGTGCGGGAGGGGACAGCCACAGTACACATCCCAGGGAGGCCAGGGTGGTTTGGGTGACAGTGGGTCTGCCCTTCTAAGCCTTCTAAGCCTGGGTGCTGCGCTGAAGCATGAGGACAGTGTGTGCTTTTTCCCTGAGGATACTGTAATCTGGGCCTCCTGGGGCCGGGGGGGTGACACGTGAAGCTGCGAGGTCTGGTTGTCCTTCCCCAGCTGGAAGGAGGCTCTGTGGTGGCCTCAGAGGACTGGGGATCCGGCCATCCCACCCATGTGCATCTTTCCATTGTCCCCGCCATCCAGATGCTGGATTCAGGAGACCTGGGGCCCCATGGAGACTGCTTCCTCATCCCTTGACTCCCTTGGCATTTTGAGGTGGTTGTTCTGCTTTGTGTTTAAAACAAAATGGTACTTATTTGTTTTTATCTTAAAAGGTTAATTACTTTGCAGAGTGGACAGCTTCATTCTCAACCCCCTAAAATCCTGGGAAGAGGGAGAGAATGCTTGAGGGTAGCTTGAGAGGCCCTGCAGCGGTGACAGCGCCCCGCGTGCTCCTGGCAGCTTTGCCTCCTGCCCCCCATTCTTCCCTGTGGTGGTCCCAGGCAATGCTGGGGGGGGGGCCCAGGCCCCCCGTTGCTGGTTCCCATGGCCACCTCTGCGCCCACCAGGAGTCCGATATGGTGCCCTTAGACTGAGAAGGGACAGGCACACTACTGTGGTCCAGATTCACTTTCTTTTCCATCTTCTCGTTCTGCAGGGGTGTCCCCTCAACAGATACCAACCCCATCCATTTCAAGGCTATGAGCACAGCAAGCCCAGACTCCAATGGCCAGGCCCGAGATCTTATCCAAATAGTTTCCAGGTCCAGCAAATAGAGTTTCTCAAGGGGCTGCTCCCTGCAGCACCCCTAACTGGAAGACAGGTGCCGTCACTGCCACCATTTGTCCCTGGACTTGGGCCCAGGTTTCCAGGACCACCTTCCAGAAGCAGGGAACTGGGGACCTCAGGTATCCCCAGGGGCGTGCCTCCCAGAAGTCAGGAGCTCCAGAGGGAGTCCCCGTGTCTTTCCCCACACAGCAGGACTGTACCGTGGAGAGGTGTCGACTGGCTCTCTTCACATTTCCAGGAACTAGGCATCAGCCAGGGCAAGGAGGAGAGAGTCTTAGAGCTCTTGCGGGGGCTCGGAGAAGGGAAGGCTGCCACAGCCCATGACCTGGCTGCAAAGTTCAGAGTCCCGAAGAGGGAAATCAATCGAGTTTTATATTCTCTGGCAAAGAAGGGTCAGCTGCATCGGGAGGCAGGAATACCCCCTCTGTGGAGAATCGCCACGCAGGCTGGGAACCGGCACAGCCAAGTAGCCAGTGTAGACGCTCGTCGACAGGAAGCTCCAGACTCAGAGCCCAGTTTGGAGACTGAAGACAGAAGCTTCAAGTCTGCCTCAGAAGCTCCTCCTGAGCCTTTTGACATGGCTGAGCTCAAGGAGAAAGTTTGCGACTACCTGTTTAACGTGTGCAGCTCCTCTGCCCTGAACTTGGCTAAAAATATTGGCCTCACCAGGGCCCGAGACGTAAATGCCGTGCTGATTGACCTGGAAAGGCAGGGCGATGTCTACAGGCAAGGGACAACGCCCCCCATATGGTATCTGACTGATAAGAAGCGAGAGCGGATACAAATGAAGAGAAATGCAGACCTCGGCCCCGAGACCATCCCAGCTGCTGTGCCTGAGACCAAAGGAGATGCTGTGGCCTCCCGTCACGTAGCCGCGCCAGCCACCTCGGACGGTGTGGCGGCCGTAGAAGTGCAGAATGGGCAGGAACCTGTCATAAAGCTGGAGGAGAACAGGCAGGAGGCTGTGCCAGAGCCAGTAAAACCGAAGCCGCCTGCCCATGACAATGGCCCCTCAAAAACAGGGTATGTTGACTTTGAAAATGGCCAGTGGGCCACAGACGACATCCCAGATGACTTGAATAGTATCCACGCGGCACCAGGTGAGTTTCGAGCCATCATGGAGATGCCCTCCTTCTACAGCCACGGCTGGCCACGGTGCTCACCCTACAAGAAACTGACAGAGTGCCAGCTGAAGAACCCCATCAGCGGGCTGCTAGAGTATGCTCAGTTCGCTAGTCAGACCTGTGAGTTCAACCTGCTAGAGCAGAGCGGACCGCCCCATGAGCCTCGGTAAGAGACCGCCCAGGAGCCGTCCGGGGTCGGGGTCAGGTGCTCCTGCCCCTGACGCCAGAGTAGCCTCTCGACTCGGGGTGGCCCCCACCTCTTCGCTTTGCCTCTCTGCCTTTTGGCTAAACTGCCCCCCTTGGCCCTCCCTCCAGATCTGGAGCAGGAAACGTAGGCCTTGCACCAGCTGGAATGCTGGCTGAGCAGTAAGGAGGCTGACCCTTGGGCTGGGAGGCAGTTTACTGGACTAGCTTCCGTACCTCCAGGTGTCAGCCTGGAGGGAATGAAGCCTGGACCCCCTCCCACCCTCTTCCATGGACCTTTCTCTAATTGGAGTTACCCAGAGGGCACAGGAGCTGGTGGGTCAGGGCAGGGCCCAGCCACCCACTGCTCAGCTCCTGCCAGGAAAGGGTAGCATCACAAGTTGACGGGCCTATTAAAGGTGGCAATTCGAGTGCACCATGCTTTTCTCCTTTGAACAGCCGGCTCATGCCTACACCCCTGCAGGCCTGCAAACAGATAGGGCTGCCAAAGGGCCTAGGGCAGGGCTGGCAGCATAGGATAGAGGCTGTACACCACTACCACCAGAGAGCAGGCCAGGGGGGTGGTGTGCAGTTCCATGAACCTTTACGTTAGCCACGGGCTGGTTTCCAAGGGCATGGCTTCCCGGCTGTGACCCCCGTTCCTTATGTCAACCGTCTTCATGACAGGGATGGCATTGCAGGAGACCTGTTCCAAGAAGGGTGTGTCTGTGTGGAGACCAGGCCAGGACTGACTCTTCTGGATAGAGGTTGGGTGGCACTTGTGCTGTTTTTTCCCTCCACACCTTCCCCACAACTGAGGGAGAGTAGTAGGTATTGTAGGTAACCTTTCTTTGGACTCCAGCTGTAAGAAACATTGGTGCCATATTCAGATATTTCAGAAGACCCAGGAAATGAGAAATGTGACCTACTTTTTAAATGAGATCCCAGATTGAACGGAGAGCCAAACAAATTTGAAACCTTGAGCACAGGAAGTCCAAGCTAAGTCCAGAGGCCTAAACCGGAGGCTTCTTGGTTTCCTACCTAACAAGGGGAGACGCCATTCAGCTCAGGCTGCAGACACGGAACTGTAGTGGGACTCAACTAGACAGTGAGAGTGCCGGGGCTGGGAGCAGGTGCCAAGGATGGGCAGGTGCCTGATGTCTGGGGCATCTGGGGCATGAGGCTCAGGAACCCTCACTCCCTCTAGGAGCTGCCCTAGAGGTGGCCAGTCGACCACAGCTGCTTTAGAACCAAGACCGTAGTGGTGATTTTAGCTCATCATCTTCTGTATGGTTTCTATCTTAACTCATTGCTAAGAGGTAGCAGGTCTCCCCTGCATTGTGTCTGCTCTCGAGAGCTCTGGGGAGAGAGTCCCTGGCTGCTTTGTTTCCGGAAGGCAGGGACTGAGCCCCTCTGTATCAGGGGAGGCTCCAGGGTGCAGGGCCCTGTGGAGAGGGCGGCAGGGATGGCTGGGCCTGTGCTCACACGTCTACTCACTTTCTGTCAAGATTTAAATTCCAAGTCATCATTGGTGGCCGAGAGTTCCCCCCAGCTGAAGCTGGCAGCAAGAAGGTAGCCAAGCAGGATGCAGCCCTCAAAGCCATGACAATCCTGCTTGAGGAAGCGAGAGCCAAGGACAGTGGAAGACCAGAAGAACCCTACGACTGCTCCACGGAGAAGGGATCTGAGAAGGTAGGCATCCTGCCCTCTGGGAGGCTGCTGTGTGCTGCCCACATCCCCAATGTAGTGGCATGTCAACTGACTGCCACAGGTGGTCTGAACGCAAGCAGCTGTTCCCCTCCAGCCTCGGCCCCATTTCAGCTGCACTCCCCCCTCACACCCAGCATTCCTGTTTGCCCACCTCCCAGCCCAACTGGAATTACAGGTTCCAGGCTTAGAAACAAACTTAACGATGACCCAATCCAAGTTCCATTGTTAGCAGATAAGACATGAGACCCAAAATGTTCCAGTAGCTCACCCTTTCCTGCCCAGAAACCCCCTCAACCCCCTTCCCTTGGAAAGCTAGCCCTTCCGGGTAGCTCAGCCCTCACCATTCTCTACCAGGATGGCCTGGCCTGTGGTTTCTCAGCTCTTTCTCCTGTGTCTCGTTCTCTCCAGACTGCAGAGGCCCAGCCCAGCACCCCTTCAGCGACATCCTTCTTTTCTGGGAAGAATCCCGTCACTACCTTGCTTGAGTGTGTGCACAAGCTGGGGAGTTCCTGTGAATTCCGCCTCCTGTCCAGAGAAGGCCCTGCCCATGACCCCAAGTACATCTCTTGTGTCATGTATCTCCACTGAGGTTTTCTCAGATGAGAGATACATTCTTCTGCTTGCCTCCTGAGAGATGGCAGATTAACCCACTGAGCAGCCACACCTGTTTGCAGTATGGAAAGTGGGGAGCCGCAAGGCATGCTTGCTGCTGTGGAGCAGACAGTCTGGGATTAGGAACTCAGAGGGCAAAGCAGGGACCAAGCACTAGGGAGACTCTCAGCTTGGCAGTTATGGTGGCGAGTCTGAAAGGCAGCCTCGGCTCCGCACACCAACGTGTTCACGAGGAGGGCTCCCCGGAGGAGGCACAGCCAGCTTGATGCTCACATGTTACATTGGGGTCAGCCAGGCTGAGAGGCCGGGGGCAGAAGAGGGTGGAGGGTGCTGACTCGTCAAGGCAGAGGGGCTGTGTGGCCAAGGCCCAGGGGCGATGGGTGTGAAGCCGTGCCAGGTGGTAGAGGATGGCCCAGCGGGGGTGAGGTGGGTCTTTCCTGTCAGCACCTCTTTAACCCTGGCCTTTCTGCTCTCTTGCCAGGTTCCAGTACTGTGTCGCCATGGGAGCCCATACTTTCCCCACCGTGAGTGCCCCCAGCAAGAAGGTGGCCAAGCAGATGGCCGCAGAGGAAGCCATGAAGGCTCTGCATGGAGAGGCAACCAGCTCGGCCACTTCTGAAACCCAGGTGGGCCGTTGGAGTGACCGCGCAGCTCAGGCCCGCCCGTGCGTCCCTCTTCATGTCCGAGAGTGCTCATGGCTCCTCTCTGTGTGACCAATTCTCCTTCAGCCCGGGGGCACGAACACAGAGTCGTTTGATAACCTGGAGTCCGGGATGCCCAACAAGGTCAGGAGGATTGGTGAGCTGGTCAGATACCTGAACACCAACCCCGTGGGTGGCCTGTTAGAGTACGCCCGCTCCCACGGCTTTGCAGCTGAGTTCAAGTTGGTCGACCAGTCCGGCCCTCCACATGAGCCCAAGTGAGTGTCCAGGCCCCAACACGGCCACATGCACCCCGGGGAGGGGGCGAGGAAGGGCAGTGGGACCACGGTGCCGGGAGGGTGGGCCCCAGAGGACCCGCAGTGGCCGTCCAGAGAGTAGTCACTCTTGCAGCAAGTATGCTCCTTTTTAATGTTTCTAGCTAATTTTAGTTTTTAAAGGAATATGTATATGCATAGAAAATCATTGAGGCTGGTTGAAATCGTCTGCAGAGAAAGTGCCCTTTCTATCTCAGTGCTGGTTCCTCCCTAGACTCATCCTGGTACCAGTTTCTTGAGTACTTCTAGAAGTTTCCATGCATATATTGGTACATTTTCTTTTCGTTTTGCTTTTGAAACAAAAATAAGCATCAGTCCATTCTCCATCCTATACCCCAAGTACACACCTGCCCCCTTACTTACCACTGAGACTTAAGGTCATCACGTATCTCAGATACACACACCTATCAGACTTCTTTTATAACTACATACTTCTGTATTTTTCCTGAATTTTTTTTTTAAACCTATACTCTACACCCATAGTGGGCTCATTGTGAGCCCAAGATCAAGAGTCACACGCCCCGTGGACTGATCTGGCCAAGCACCGCCTACAGCCACATGTTTTGTTGAATAGATACTTTTACAGCTTTTAAAGTTGTTTTATCAAACAAGAGGTCTTTCCTAAAACAGACGCCCATGTATCCACCACCTAGTTTAAGAAAGAGAACATTGCTATTTGGTGTCGAAGGCTTTTCATTACGGATTTAAGCAGCATCTAGCACCATGTGGGTTGGACAATGTCTTGCTCCTAGAAGCACTCTCCGTGCTGAGTCTGCTCGCATGTGCAGGCATGTCCAAGGCAGACATTTTCAGGAGAGGGATTTCTGGGCAATAGGGCACGTACAGTTTTTCTAAGGGTTTTGTTTGCTCTCCCCTCCTAGGTGTCCCAACACAACAAAATGTGATAACTTCACATGTCTGTGCATCCTTCCAGAGCATCTTCGTACAAACGCCAGCCAAGCTGGCACATTTCCCCTTTTGTTACAGGGAAGCACATATGTGCATTCATACCTGCCTTGCTTTTTTGTATCTAACAGAATAATCTCAGGATGTTTTCCATAGCACCTTCTGTTCCTTGTATGAAATTGCTCCTGTAGCGTCCCAGGGCACAGGCATATGCTGCCACTAGCCCCAGTGACCAATATGTGGATCCTTTCCACGCTTCGCTATTACAGACAGTGCTGCTGTGAATAACATCTTCAGATGCAGCTAAACTTTGGTAAACATTACCGAATTTTCCTCTAATGAGGTTATACCAGTTTATGCTTCCATCGGCAGTAAAGAATGGCCCGTCCCCTTGGCCATGATCACTATGGAACCACAGGTCTCCCCCGCAGTCAACAAAGAGAGCATTCCTTTGAAATTGCTGTCCAACCAGCACTGAATGCTATTTTCACTTCTTGCCTTTTTCCATAAAAGCAAAAACCGTCTTCAGATTTCTTTTGGTTGTGGTGGAAACAAGTACTTCTGTAGGTCTTTAGTAAAAGGGGAGTGGCGTAACACAGACTTTTGGAGACGGGATTTCTGAATCAAAATTTTTATTTTGCCATTGTAAAATGTGAGAGGTGGTGTCTCAGTGCCATGCAAAGATTAGTCTGTATGGGTTGGACAATGGTAAAAAAGTGCATCTGAAGTCAAAAGCCAGCAGCTTACTTCATGGTGAACCAGAGCTGTTCCCAGTAGCCAGGGGACACGTGGATACCCGTGTCCTTGTTACTTCTCAGTGCGCTGGCACCACCATCTGATGCCATCTGTTAAGACAGAGGACATGGGGATGGGAAGCTTCCGTCATTTGCAAATGCTGTGATCGAGTACCTGAACTGTATGTGAGAAGCGGGAAGAAATATCAGAGCCAGAGGGGAAGTCAGGAAAGCAGGGAATTGTGAAATAACTATAAACTTCGGAACTTCTCCACAGGCAGCAGTAGTCAGCAATTCGAAGATAAAGTAGAAGAAAGCCTATTTGCAATAGCAACTAAGCAGATATAAGACCTTGGCACATTCTGAGCAGGAAACATGCAGGCTCTGATGCTCTGTGATCAGATAGGAGAGCACAGCTGTCCCCAGGTTAGTCTTTGCCTTTCACATGATCCCAGTAAAGTCAGTGGCAGAATTAATTTCTTTATTTTAGACCTGGAAGACCTGATTCCCAGATTCATATGAAAAGTTCATGTGGGAGAGTAGCCAGAAAGTTCTGATGGAGGGATGAGCTGCACGGTCTGTGGCGCATTGGCCGGTGGGCGGAAGCAGGGAGAGCTCAGCCTCATGGAGCCCCTCACAGCAGACACAGATGCAGACAGGGCTGTGGGCGGGGGCTGGGGAAGCTGCCTGCCGCATCTCAACAAAAGATGTCGCATGGTGTGGTGTCTCCAGCTGCACGGGAGCGCCTGGCCAGCTCGGTTGGTGGAGCGCATTACTCTCGATCTTGGTGTTATGCGTTCGAGCCCTATGTTGGGTGTAGAAATTGCTTAATAATAAAATCTTAAAAATATATACATAGAATCATAAAGTCTCTAGGTAAAAGCAGGGCTTTTAGTTTTAGAGTTTTCGAGCAGCAAAGCCTTTCCACTCAAGATATAAAGTCAGAAGGAAAAATATGGAGGTGTGGCTGTCAGGAGACTTGGTGTGTCTACAAAGAACTGCTTGAGGATGAAACATTAGGGGCTCATTTCTTTCAGAAGGAGTTCTTTTCCAATTCAGTGGGAGAACCAAGTGTGCGAACTGTATGCTCCCAGGAAAGCTTGGAGATGTATTAACAGGGGAGGTGCTCAGCCTCACCCTGTAAGGGAGGCAACTGTCTGCAAGCTCACAGTGTCTATGATGTCTCTCGTCCTGGCGCTTCGGCCGAGGGTGGTGAGGGTGCTGTCTGTAAGGGCACCTCTGGCCTCTGCCATCTGCAGGCCTGCTGGACCGGGCACCCACCTGGCATGGAGCAGCACGTGGCACCGAGCCAGAGCCGTACGTGTGAGTGTACGCATGCGTGTGCCGCCGTCTGGGCCGCGGTGCTTAGAAGCAGCAGGCTGGGTGTGCACAGGGCGGTGACCAGAGTCCTCTCTGCAGGGGTGGAAAGCAGCCACAGCATTTGCTTCAGGAAATGAGGGACATTCTCCTGACATGTTCTTCACTGTTTGAATTTTTACCTGTGTGGTAACAAACTGCTTGATTTTGAAAGGTCGTTGAAGGAGAGAAGCTCACAAAGTGGTCTTATTTTAAATTTGTCTTCATAGTAAAGGGATGTTACTCATTTCTTCATGTGTGTACGTTATCTGTTTCTGTTGACATGAACTTCCATTCATGTCCTGTGGCTTTTACTAACCTTGCATGTAAGAGCATCACCATGATGAGAAGGGCATCTCGCACATGGACCCGAGGCACCAGGGAAGGCCCTTGTGCCCCTGTTGTGGGTGCGCAGGCTCCGCGAGGCCTGCCCCCCGCCTGCCCTTGGCACTCGGAGGCCCTCCCAGGTCATCATCCTCACTCTGCATGCATGCGTGCTGTTTATCTCCTCTTTGCCTTCCGTGAAACCCTGCCAAGGACTTCCTGTGAGCCAGGTGGAGGCATGGGGACTGCCCCTGAACATGGCAGATGTCCCCCGGCCCTGCACCCCGCACCCTGCAGCAGTGCCCAGGCTCCTCAGGGCAGGGGCCGGGCACTGCCCCTGTGGCCACCGTCACTGGCCCACTGGCAGAACACACACACTCACCCTCTGTCTTCCCTTCTCTGTATCCTTCTTGGCAACCTGGACATCAGGACTTTGGCACGTCCCTGCCAGAAAGCACGAGGTGTATAGTGTGGCCCCGGGCTCCCTTCCAGCTTCCTGGCGCTTCCCCTGGACCTGTCTGGTCTGACATGCCCCAAATAGAGCTCTTGGGCTCTTGGGTTTGTCCCTTTATCCTCTTTTCCCCTGGTCCTTCCCATCTCCATAGGTGACCTCACTATCCACCCAGTTGCTCAGGCCAAAAACCTAGGTGTGAATCATCATCTCTACCCCCTTCACATCCTGCAAGCAAACCAGCCTTGGGTTCTGTGTGTTGGATGCATGGTTCTCCAGACCCTCCCCTCCTCTGTTCACTCAGAGAATGTTTATGGACTATGTTCCCTTTGGACAGGAGCCAGATTTGAATCAGTAAGGTCTCCTATGTTGCATGTTGAAAAGACCTCAAGTCAAGAATCCGCTTGGTGTGGCCTGACCTAGGAAGGACCTGGGGATGGCGAAGAGAAAGCCAGAGGTCGTGGGAAGGGGCTGGTTAACCCCAAAGCCTGTGGCGGGAGGCTGGGTGTCTATACTGGCCGCAGAAAGCCTTCCTGGGAACTGTCTTTTTTTTTTTTTCTTTATGGGGACTGTCTCTTGCTCCCCATCCCCACTGGCCCCCTTCAGCGTTTTCGCTATTTTCATTACTAAATTCTCTTTCCCACTGTAAGAAAACCATTGTTGACCCTTTGCTCTCTTCGGATTCCCACCAAAACCCCCCTTCCTTACTCTAAACAATGACTCCCATCACACTTGAGAAATAGCAACGATGATATGACAGATACCTTATCTTTCCATGGTCAAACCCTCCTGCCTGCATCTGCACAGGTGTGAGGGACCCAGCCCCCTCCCCATGCCTTGTGCCCTCTTCCATGCACCACCTCCCTCCCTCACCCCTGCATGCCACAGCCATTCCCACAGCCATTCCCACTGCGCCCCTCACCACCACACCTCTCCTCGCCTTCTGTGTCTTTGCTTCTTGAGCTCACTGTCCCCCTCAGTCCAGGAAAAGGTTAACCTTGGGTTCCCTGCGGCTGCTGTAGAGCCCAGTGCAGTTTGAAGGGTTCCAGCTCCATGACCACAACCTGTACCGTGTATAGTTCGGTACACATACAGGCACACCTCATTTTACTGCACTTTGCTTATCACAGCTTCACAGGCGCTGGGATCTTTTATGGATGGAAGGTTTGTGGCAAGTCTGCATCGAGCAGTCCAACAGCATTTGCTCACTCTGTGTCTCTGTGTCACATTGTGGTGATTCTCCCAATAATTTCCATTATTACAGTGAGTAATCTGATCAGTGATTACAACGTGCTAAAAGTGCAATTGATGGTTAGCCTTTTTTTTTCTTAGCAATAAAGTTCTTTTGAATTAAGGAATATATATTGTTTTTTTAGAACTAAAGCTATTGCACACCTGAGAGACTCAGTGTAGTGTAAATATGACTTTTATGGGTACCCAGAAGCCAAAACATTTATTTGACTTGCTTTATTGTGATACTGGCTTTATTGCCATGGTCTGGAGCTGAGCCCACGAGGTCTCTGTGGGGAGCCTGCCTCTGTATATGTGTGTGTGTGTGTGTGTGTGTATCTTTGTGTGTAGAATTCATGTTCGTTTCAAACACGTGGAACAGGCATGAGGTTCCCTCGAGTCTCAGGCAAAGGTCCTGCCCAGTTTGGCCCCCACTGCTTTCTGGCCTTTCTCATGCCACGTCCCTCTCCTTCATGGAGCCTCCTGCAGCCACCAGCCCCCACACACCTGCTGGCAGAGGAAGGTGCACAGGCACGCAGCCACGTAGGATGAGCAGGGCATCGTGGGAAGCTTCGTGTGAACATGAAGGTTGATTCCTTTTACAGCCTGAGCCAGTGAATGTCGAAAATGAAGCCTCACATGCAGGTGGATTATCCAAAGTGGGCTTCCCCCCCAGCAGTTCAGGATGTGGTTGTACTCTAGGATTCTGAGACCTTGGGTGGTGGAAAGCTGAGGTCCTTCTGTATAGCAGATCATGACCTTTCGACCACTCCACGTTGCATCCTGTCGGGAAGTGAATAGGGAAAAGAATCTGGCACCTTCGGAGGTAGGGCAGTAGACAGCAGTGATTCGAGTGCGGAGAGAGCATCCCGTTCCTTTCTGCTTAGGGTACAAAGAAAAGTCTGCACTTGGCATTATCTCTAAACCCCTCCTGGTACTTGAGAACCTCCTTTACAGCGGAGGCTTAGAGCCTCTGCGGGCTGGCGCCTTGTCCACATTGAAGGGCACAATGATGTCACCCAGTTCTGGAGCCACCCTTGATTTGTTGCAGGTGACTTATTGGCGCTCAAAGTTTCCTTTTGAAATGTGTTGACGTTTGAGCAAAGTCATTTTAGAGATAAATACTCAGTAGATAAGAGAGCAGGTGGTATCTGATCTATCAGAAGTGTCAGGCACCGGTGCCCTGAGTCTGGGAAACGCTGCCTTAGAAACAGCTGTCGGGTCGGGTGCTTGTCTTTATCCCCTGCTTCTCATCCCAAAGGTTCGTTTACCAGGCAAAAGTTGGGGGTCGCTGGTTCCCAGCCGTCTGCGCACACAGCAAGAAGCAAGGCAAGCAGGAAGCAGCAGATGCGGCCCTCCGCGTCTTGATTGGGGAGAACGAGAAGGCAGAGCGCATGGGTTTCACAGAGGTAACCCCAGTGACAGGGGCCAGTCTCAGAAGAACTATGCTCCTCCTCTCCAGGTCCCCAGAAGCACAGCCAAAGACAGTTAAGACGTCTACTTTTGGTGCTATCTTTTTTTTGGGGGTCCTGCTAACTCCTCTCTGGGTAGAGTTGGCTCTTAACTTGCTGTCCTGTGACATAGTCCTGGGCTTTCATTTGTGCCTCGGTGGTACGCAGAGCTGGGACAAGCACAGCGAGAGGGAAAGGCGGCTCGGCTGAGAGCTCTCGGCCCGCCGGGCCCCAGCACAGCGGCCCTGACACAGCCTTGTGCCCACAGCTCCCCCTCACCGGCAGCACCTTCCACGACCAGATAGCCATGCTGAGCCACCGCTGCTTCAACGCCCTCACTAATAGCTTCCAGCCTTCCCTGCTGGGCCGCAAGATCCTGGCCGCCGTCATCATGAAGAAGGCCTCTGATGACCTGGGGGTGGTGGTCAGCCTGGGGACAGGTCAGTGAGGGCCTCCTGGAGGGCCATGAGGGTGCATCTGGGGTGCAGGAGGCCCACTCCGACTTCAGCCCCTAACCAATAGCCTCTGTCCCCAGGGCGCCTGGGCACAGGTCTGTGATCCCTGCAGGTGGGACAGAGCCCCTGGGATCCTGGGTGCTCTCTGTGCTCAGCAGGGCATCTGCTTCTCCCTCCCCCATGCACACTCCCGTTCTCTCCCAAAGAGAAAAACAAAGAGCCTGCCCTGTTCAGCCTCTCTTCCCTTGGAAATATGACATTTGCTTTGCACGCCTTCCAGGGAACCGCTGTGTGAAGGGGGACTCTCTCAGCCTGAAGGGGGAGACTGTCAACGACTGTCACGCAGAGATCATCTCCCGGAGGGGCTTCATCAGGTGGGCAAGTGGGGCCCCACCAGAGCCTTGGACTGCCCCTGCCGTGGAACCCGCCGTCTGCAGCCTCCCTCCTCCCTCCACCTCTGCTTCAGCCCCTTTCTCAAAAACCGCACAGTAACCTGGTCCTCAGGGCTGTAGGGGTAAAGAGGCCATGCACTGGCCCATCTGGCCCTGTAGGTTACCTTGGGAGGCATCAGCCCTGTGGGCCTGGAACCCCCTAGAGCCCCCAGGTTGGGCACTGGGATCCCTACGGCTGCCAGAGCGAGACACTCTTAGACATGAACTGGTTGAGAGGCTGGCTTCACTGGACAAGGGGTCCCCAACACCTATCCCCCGTGAGAACCCGCGGACGGCCAGCACCTCTCAGGCTTCCTTTTTGGGGCCACATCCCTGAACTGGGGCTGTTGTCCTAGCCAGAGCTCCCCTCGTAGGTTTCTCTACAGTGAGCTGATGAAGTACAACCCCCAGACCGCAAAGGAGAGCATCTTTGAGCCTGCCAAGGGAGGAGAAAAGCTCCAAATAAAAAAGAGCGTCTCGTTCCATCTGTACATCAGGTCTGTATAGTCTGTGGCTGCCATGTGGGCCCTGCCAGGCTCCAGGGTTGGGTCTCCAAACACGCTCCTGGCCCAGAGCCATTCACTGGGCCACTCTCAGCTCTGTGATCAAGGTAATATCACTGGGTACAGCCCGTGGGAGGTTTCTGGAAAGGCCCCTCGTGTCCACCACACCTGGCTGTTCTCAAGCCCCTGGGAACTGGAGGGACCCACTCCACAGGCGAACTTTGACGGATGCCCCTATTCTATAGCACGGCCCCATGCGGGGATGGCGCCCTCTTTGACAAGTCCTGCAGTGACCGAGCTGTGGAGAGCACAGATTCCCGCCATTACCCTGTCTTTGAGAACCCCAAACAAGGCAAGCTTCGTACCAAGGTGGAGAATGGTGAGTGACACTCGCCCGCCCTATTTCCCTCAGGAAGGCTCCACGGAGCCCCAGGCCCATCACAGGCATGTGGCATAGCTGCCAGGCTTTTGCTGTTGGTTGCTAGAGCTTGAGGATCTGTTTGCTGGGAGGGAGCTGACCCGGGGTCAGGGGTGGTGTGTAGGAGGGCCAGGATTCCACGCTGAATCTGCTAGTCAAGGAGATCTCCGAGTCAGGGCATGGAGACACCCCCCTGGCGCTCAGGGCAGGAACCTGGCTGGAGACAGGTCGCTTTCCTATAGTTGATCTTTGTGGCAGGGCGGGGGGGGGGAACCACTTGGGTGGGCAGCAGGGATACAGGACCAAGCTGCAAGGAGTCATGGAGGTGGGCACCAAATGTATTGTTCCCTCTGATGTACTGGCTCCTCCTCCCCCCGGGCCAGGGAAGGGGGCTCCTCATGCCTGCCCCCAGTCCTCAGCTTAGTTACCTCCTTGTCCAAAACCCACAGAGCTGCCCAGGACCCAGCAGCTTACTCTGGGGCGCATCCCCAGGACCATGGAGATTAGGTCATGCTTATTCATAACAGTGAGAGTGGGAACCATCCCATTGTCTATCCACGGGTGAGCAAACAAAACAGGGTTCATGCACACGGTGCAGCCCTGAGAAAGCAGCCAGTCACTGAAGGTCACACATTCTGTGGCTATGTTTATACGAAACATCTGGGACATAGAGACACTTTCTGCAGAGACAGAAAGTAGATTCGTGGTTGCCTGGGTCCTGGGCTGGAAGGGATTGGTGGAGACGAGGACGCTTCTTTAGAGGGTGGTGAACGGTTCTAAACTGGACCATGGGGAGGGCCACATGCCCCGTGAATATACTACACACCATTTAACTGTGCACTTTACATTGGTGAGTTGTATCTCAATAAAGCTATTTAAAATAAATCAGTGCCCTATAGCAGTTTCCCACCACACTTCACACACAAGCCACACCCACACACACAGGCACATGGCTCAGGCCCACTGGCTGTTTGCCAGCAGCCTGGACAACTGAACCTCTCGGTGCCTCAGGGCCTTGGCTTGTGCTGTTCTCTGTGTCTGAAACCCTCTTACTCAGCCATTGCTTCTCCTTTGTCTTTGCTACACTGGCAGTTCCACCCAGAAGCCCCCCGCCATCTGCACTATCACTCCTTCCCAGTCTTCTGGCACTGTTCAGAGTTCTCATATCTGTATGGCTTTGCTGGCTTACCATTTCTCTGCCCCTTTCTACTGCCTCGCCCCCACATACGTCCCAGAAGCATGGGGATCTTCCAGTTTTGCTAGCTGTGGGCCACAGCAGGGAGTCCAATGTCTGGTGCATAGTAGATGCTGAGGAATCTGTGAACAGTGGCTCAGTGAGCAGCCTTGGTCCCAGCATGAGGGCCATCAACCCCGCACTGGGGAGTGGTCTGGCCCCAGCACCCCAGCATCCCTGTGGCTCTGACCAAGTCCTTCCACAGGGGAAGGCACGATTCCCGTGGAGTCCAGTGACATTGTGCCCACATGGGACGGCATCCGGCTTGGGGAGAGGCTCCGCACCATGTCATGCAGCGACAAGATCCTTCGCTGGAACGTGCTGGGCCTTCAGGGGGCGCTGCTAACCCACTTCCTGCAGCCCGTGTATCTCAAGTCAGTCACTCTGGGTAAGGGCCCACCGCTGCCGGCCTGCCCAGTGACAGAGAGACTGCCGCAGGGTCTGGGCTTCCTTGCCACCGCCAACCCCCACCCCCTGCCCCCTGCCTGGAGCCTGATGTGTTGTGCCTGTGGCTTGAGTGGATACATGCCCTGTGCAGCCCCACCCACAAGGCCTGCCAATGAGGGTGCCACCTCTGTCTCAACAGCACTCCCCGGCCCCCTCTCTGCCCCCCATACACCTCTCAGCAACACCTGGCACAAACACAGGGGCACACACCTCCATTTCCTCACAGGCTACCTGTTCAGCCAAGGACATCTGACTCGTGCCATCTGCTGCCGTGTGACGAGGGACGGAAGTGCCTTTGAGGACGGATTGCGGCCCCCCTTCATTGTCAACCACCCCAAGGTGCTCCCTCCCTTTTCCCTTGACCTTCACTGTGGGCAGGGGGGGAATGTCGTGGGTTTCCCGGGAGCTGGTCCTCTGCACTCTCGGACACCAGGGGCTTGCTTCTTAGGTTGCAGCATATTTGCATACAGTTAGGGTTCACCAAACAGCATCCCAGACCAGGAGAAAGACCCCCAGCTGCCCCCTCTGCCCCAGGGGCCCTGAGTCCCTGCAGCAGGACTTCCCAGAAGGCCTCCATCTTCTCCCTCCCACCCCTGGACTCCTAGGTGGGCCGAGTCAGTGTGTACGACTCCAAGAGGCAGTCCGGGAAGACAAAGGAGACGAGTGTGAACTGGTGCCTGGCTGACGGCTACGACCTCGAGATCCTGGATGGGACCCGAGGCACCGTGGATGGGTGAGGCCCAATCCACCATGCCCCCCCCACATGCCTCCCACAAGCCCCCCCCTTCTCTGGACCCCGGGGACTCACCAGTGCCTCTGTCCCCCAGGCCACGGAACGAACTGTCACGTGTCTCCAAGAAGAACATTTTCCTCCTGTTCAAGAAGCTGTGCTCATTCCGGTACCGCAGGGATCTTCTCAGACTCTCGTATGGCGAGGCCAAGAAAGCTGCCCGAGACTATGAGCTCGCCAAGAACTACTTCAAGAAGAGCCTCAAGGACATGGGTTACGGGAACTGGATCAGCAAGCCCCAGGAGGAGAAGAACTTTTACCTCTGCCCTGTGTGAGGGGGGCCAGGGGCGGGGGGCCACACAGCTGGGCCGTAGCTTCCTCATCTCTTCAGTCTCGGGGAGGGGAGGAGATCCTTGTCTTTTCCTTTTTTCTTTCTTTCTTTTTTTTTTTTTTAATTTTTTGGTGGGAGCAGGTTGATGACCCTGAGAACCACCAGCCCCCTGCCCTTTCTGTGGCAAGGGAGGCCCGTCTTCTCCTCCTGCCACACAAGCACGAGGGTCTATGGCCCACCTCCCGCTCAGCCCCACTTCGGTGTCCACGTCCTCTGCCGTGTGTTTGCTGCACCAACTCTCACCCTCCAGGTCAGGCCCCTATCTGCCATCTGTGCTGAGTTCTGCAGGGCCAGAGGTTTCACTGGTGATTCTGCAGGCCCCTCCGTCTCCCCTCTGCCCTTTTGCAATTCCCTCATGATCACTAAGCTTCTCCTTTTCCTCCAAGATAAGAGGTGAACTTACAGAATTCGGTGAAATACACAAGGACAGGGTTGTAAAACTGCGGTTCATTAATTCCCAGGGCGGGCACGTCCCGAGTCTGCAGGTGATGTCCAGTGACCTTCGGGTCTTGCACTTTAGCCAGCGGGGAGGGCTGGGCTGCCGAGAGGGCCAGCAAGGCCTAGGGGTGGCCCCTGCCGTAGCAAACGCCCCATGGGGTGACACCGTCCGCCCCAGGGAGCACAGACATGCCTCATGACACCGCCAGCCCAGCTGTCCTCCAGAAGCATTCCTATGGATTTGTCAGGCCAGCAGGGCACAGATCCCAGTGCACAGCAAGGGTTCTTGCAGGGCAAGTCCTTGGCTCAGATAATCAGGACTTAGAATCAGGGCAGATCAATCATGTTGGGTCAGATCACTGTACCACCCAGTACCCTCATGACACTGCACCTGAGAAAGTTGACCAAGTCATGGGTAAATTAGGAGTTTTTTAAAATGTCATAAATGTTGATTCTTAACTGCTACAGATAATCTGTAATTGCACAGAATTTAAAGTCAGACCTAATTTTCCATTTATCAAGTGCTCCTGTTTGCCAGCTCGCTTCAGAAGGGCCAGCCATGGCCTGAGGTCTCCTGGCCTATCAGGGAATCTTTGTAGGATGGATGCTCAACAGCAGTTAAAACCCTGTGAGCTGGGACCCCCACCTCCCCCTCCCCGTCCATACCTCAGGCTTGTGGTGACTCCCAGGGTCAGATCCTACAGTGTCTCTGGAGGCTGGCTCGATCCTGCATCAGCCACACCCCACCTCCAGGGGTACCCCCCTCACTGCCTGACAGCGCCCGGGCCTGTGCCCTCACATGATTTTCCCTCCACCCCTACACCCCACAGACTACTGACAAGGCCACCCTGTCTGGCCCTCCTCTTCAGTGGTAGATACACCCACACTTTTGTTCTTGTGGCTACTATTTCCTCTGTGCTTTTGACCAAAAATTGACCAAAATTAAAAGAAAAAAAAAACATTCAAGTTTTTTTTTTTAAAGTATACTAAAGATGTCTGTGGAACAGCCAAGTGTCTCAAGGAACTGGTAGGGAAACAGTGCCTACTTATGGGGCGGACGGGCCTGGCCCCATCCTGCACACCTGCTGGGGGCACATGAGGCCTGTCTTGCCCAACGTGGCTCGTCCCCCAGGCTCTTCAGACTGGAGGGTCTGGCCTGCTGACCCTACAGAACGTCCAGACCCTCCGCTCCATCTTGGGTGTTAGAATCTCCAGCAGAGCCCCACTCAGCCCAAGGTCAGATGAGATGCATCTGGTTTCTGCCATAGGAAGGGGGCACAGCATCCTGTGCTCATGTGTGTGCTGGAGACAAGCCCGCGTGCGGCCTGTGTCCCTGCGCCCCTCGGGGCACAGCTCCTATCCACAGTGCTCACCTTTTTGTCAAATCTTTGTTTTTAGTAACCAGGACCCCCTCCTTCCTTTTTTAAAATGATCTTTGTAGTTGATTTGTCTGAACTGTGGCTATTGTGCATTCTCTGAATAATCACTTGTGAAAATTGTCGCTGCTCAAAGCTATTTCCTTTACTCTCGTTGAGCGACTGTTGGTTTGGGTCCTGGTGTGACTCCAAGAGCAGATTGGAAAGAGCCCAAGCACAGACTTGGTGCTACCAGGGCTGCAGTCAGGTTTACGATTCCGCTTTGATGTGTCCCCTGATAACCGTGACTAACAATATACATTCCTCATAAATAAAGAAAAATCTGAATTGTTAGAAAGTTTCCTGTCTTGGCTTCCCCGGGAAGGGAGAGTGGGGGCAAGGGGGCCATGGTCCTGGGGTTTCTGGGGCTGGGCGTCCTTTCCTGACTGTCCCGGCCCCACACCCAGCGCCCCCACAGAGCCTCCAGGTTAATTAACACCTTGTGCTTGGAGATGTGGGATGCAGGATTCCAGCCTGGGTGGGAAAACCACCTGTGACACAACATCTCAAGTCATGTGCATCACCCCTACTCTGTTGGGGTGTGTTTTTCTCCAGCCCAACCCCAAACAGTACTCCCGGCAGCAGCCGTCCCACCTGCATGTTTGGAACAAGTCTCTGGCCGGGCTGCCGTCTTAGGAGACCTGCCATGGCCTTCAGCTTGGGGAAGGCACCGGATCATATTCCCGCAGGGCATCAGAGGGAATGTGCCCCTTTCCACGCGGTGACAGCCCAGAGGCTAGCACACTCATCCCTGACTTTTTAACATGCTGTCCTCCTAGAGGACACAGAGTCCTGGTGAAGCCTCCTTCCCCATCCACTGCAGATGGGACAGTGGAGGCAGGAGGGCCGGTGATGTGTTTGGGGGCTTGTAAGGGGCCACAGCTGTGCATGGGTGTCATTCGTGATCTGCCGAGACCAGTGCTGAGTTGGCTGGATGGTTTCTGAGGACAGCAAAGGAGAATGCCTCCCGCGCCAGGATGTACCAGGGACCTCTTGGTGACTCCCGATCCCCTACCCTCCTACCCCCCTACCCCCCCAGGGGTTCGAAGACACAGATAATTTCCTTTCTTCACACCTAACTTGAGCACCAGACCTGTGTGTGTGGAGGGAAGGAGCCTATCCCCGCCACCAGCTCCGAGGGGCTGGGAGAGACAGGGCTGGGGCACAGGGCAGCCAGGGGTGGTCAGCTCACAGGTCTGCCCTCTGTTCCCATTGACCTGTGTTCCATCAGAGGCCACAGCTGAATGGTGCCTCCAGGTCGAGACCCAGGGCAGACCAGGGTCCTAGGGACCACGCAGCCTTCAACCTTGACCTCCCCGCACAGATGAGCTGCAAGGAGACCCCATGGATCCTGCCTCCAGGCCCTTCTACAGGAGCGTCCCCAGGAGCAGCCTCAGCTCTGCTGCCCCAGGTCCAGCCACATGGCCATTTCTTCCCCAGCGACTAGAGTCCTTGTAAAGCACAAATCCCAGAAATCAAAGTAACTGCTCACCTTCAGGTTCTCGTACTTTCATGCCTCACAAGTCCAATTTCTCCAGCTCCCCTCACCCCCCGCTTTCCCACATCTGCCAACCCTGCCCCCAGATACAACAGAGAGACAATACGTCTTTGGAAACAACTTTTCTTTGCAAGAATCTTGAGTTCCTAATGAATCTGGCCTGGCTAGACCAGTGCAAATATTCCAGAAGCACAGACAGGGGAGGCCAAGGCTGGGCAGGAAGCTCAGGGTCGGGGGGCACCTCAGCAACTCCTAGACCTGCAGTCCCTTAGGAGCCACAGGACATTCACCCTGGTCACTTGGGCCTGCTGGCCAAACACTGAAAGGTGCCACTGGCTCTCACTCCAGCCTGGGCACGTGATGGGCAACACCTGCTGGACCAAGGTACTGTGTGGCCATGCCTGAGAGCCGGAACCGAGTCCTACATGCCCCTGGCTCTCCATCAGCCTGCCGCGAGGCCCAGTGGTCCCTCCACCTCTGAGTGAGGCTTCCATCAACAGGGGCCCCTTCCCTGCAGGCAAAGGCCCGGGGCTGGGAGGAGACAGGAGTCGTGCCCCCCAATTCCACCCAGAGCCTTCCCTGCCTCAGCTTCCCTACACGGACAGGTCTCCTCCACACAGAAGGCCAGCTGTGAGGCTTCCATGCCTCGTTTGCTTTCAAGTCTTCAGTAACATAGTCTAGCTACTGCCATATGAGACACCTAGCCGCCAAGAAACCACTTTCCTGCAGCAGCACCAGCGACCCGAAGCAGAGTCTGCCCAGGCCCTCTCCTCGGACAAAGTGGTTTTCAGATGGCCTGTGACCCTGCTGTCCAGCCTGCTTCCCCAGCCCAGTGTCTGCAGTGCCCTCTCCACACTGAGGGCACCCAGCCCTGGGCAGGGGTGGGGAGCCCCAGACAGCACCAAGGGAGGGACAAGGGACCACCCTCAATGGACCTTCCGGTGCTCCCAAGGCTCCAACTCCCATCTGTGCCCTCCCCTCCCCACTGCTGGCATGTCCCCACAGAGAGCTGCACCCAGACATGGAGGGGATGGCACTGCCCCAAAGGCCCTGCCCACTCAGCCCCGTCACGGGCGGCCTTTCCTCAGCAGGCTTGGCCACCCTCACGTCACCACTGAGAACGAGCATGGTCGGAGCCTAGTGCTTGTGCAAAGTAAGGCAGCCATCTCCTGGCCTCAGTTTCCTTACATGTCAGATGCTTGTGGAGAGCTGGGTAAGCTGGGGCCTGAAGTCCCTCTAGCATTTCTGGTGACCTGCTTGGACCACAGCCATGCATGAGCAGTCCTAAAGCAGGGAGCTGGCAGAGTCGTCCATCAGGCCTCCGTGGCAGAGGCCTCCCCGTGTGGTCCAGGATGAGGCCAGGAGCCTAGGACAGGTAGATGGGAGGCCTCGGGCTGGCACCCCACCCCTGGGGGGAGGGTTCCTCTCCAGTTGCTCTCCCTAGGAATTTGCAGGTGGTACAGGCACAATACAGGCAACTCCCAATTTGCTGCTCTAGAAAAGCAGACAGAAAAGCACTGTCTGCACAGTCCCCAACACCCCTCAGAAGACACGGCATGAGCCCACCTGGGCAGCTGGGGAAAAGTGCTGAGGCACAGCATGCTCAGCTGCTGGCTTACCATCCATCCGGGGCAGGACTAGGTCAGCCCAGGGGCCCCGAGTTCACCCGGGTTAGGAGGAGCCCAGGGCCAAGCTCAGCCCAGGGCTGAAATGGCGCTTTGCCAAAGGCACACTCCGGAGTGGCACAGCCATCAGACCCACCAAGCCCCCCTGCGATGTTTCTCCCGTGCCCGGCCCCCCCAGGTCCCCACCCTGCTTCAGGGGATTCAGTTTGCACAAGGAAGAGAGAAACAGTTGGGTGAGCCCACTGCACACTTGTCACATCTCCGCCCTGTGCCAAGTACAGACAGCTTCTTCACGAACCTCCCTCCCTCTGTACAGCCAACTCACAAAGGGGGCGCTGCTGTGCCCATGTTAGAGATGAGGTCGCTGAGGCCAAGCAAGGCAGAGATGTGCTCCCAGCGGCTGAGAGAGCAGGTGTGAGCCAGGACTCAAATCCACACCGAGACTATCCTCCCTGTGGCCTATGCTGCTTGTCCCCCCAGCCCGTCAGTGCCGCCTGCACTGCTGCTGTGCCTACAGAACCTGTGTCCAGCCGGGATCCCGAAGAGAGCATGATCTGCATTGGCCAGCCCTTTGGCTGCACTGGGCACGCTGACCCCTCTGTGACTGGCCACCTGCTGGCCTGGCAATGAGGACCAGTGGGACCCCAAATCAGACCCAGTCACGGGTCAGGGGTGGGGGCAGAAGGCCCGTAGGAGGTCTGTTTCCTAGGCTAAGAAGCCAGGTGGTCCCCAGCTAGTCGCTGGAAGCAGGGTCAAGACACAGCCTCCTAAGCCCACAGGACAGAAGCAGAGGCCGTGCTTCCTGAGGAGCTAATGACAGCAAGGAGGTTCTGCTTCACCCCGGCTGGTGGGGAGGGTGGGCAGCACCGCAGGCAGAAAGGCTGGGGCTTCTTAGAGCTAACAGCATTACTTGACTGACCCCTGCTACCCGGGCAGTTCCTGCAGGGAGGGACAGCCGTGAGTTCGCATGTTGTGCAGAGTTGCAAGGACCTGGGTGGGCTCTGTGCAGGTCACCGGAAGGCATGGAACCAGGGGCTCCTTTGCTGCCCAGCCCAGTTTGAGCAAGAAAGGAAGTGGGGGGACATGCAGGGACAGGGTGCAGGACCTGGGGCTAGGCTCCAGAGCCCATGGAAGCAAGGGGCTGAGGGGCCTCGGAGGCCCCCTAGGGGTCTGACCACAGCCCAGAGGCCAAGTCCTTAGGAAGGGGCCGAATCCAGTCCCACAGGGCCCTCCTCCTGCTCGTCCCTCAGAGCTACTATGACATCAGCCCACCACATGCTGTCAGTTCGGCACCACGTCAGAGGCCTTGGGGCTGTGTCCCCTTCATGCTTTCCTGGGGTGGGACGCCCCACATCCACACCCTCAGCTTCCATGCCTGACCAGCAGCACTAGTGTGGGGCTGGGGCAGGGCAGCAGCCGGTTGGGCCTGGGGGTGTGCTGGGAGGGGCTCAGGTGGCGGGAAGGCTGGATTGGGGGCAGCACACCCCCCCACCTGTAGCCTCCCTGTCCCTCCTATCCCCAAACTACTGTCAACGGAGAGCGGGGTGGAGGAGCTGAGAGCTGGGGAGGGCCTCACTTGGCGCTGGGGGCCGAGTGGTCCGTGTGCAGGAAGGTGGCCGCAGAATAGTTCTGGAACAGAGGTTGCAGGAACATGCCGATAGTGCCAAACACACAGACGAAGACAAAGATCCAAAGGAACAGGCGGTCAATCACCATGGCGACATACTTCCAGTCCTCACTCACCTGCACAGATGAGACAAGGGAGGCCGGGTTATGAATCGCACAGTGCAGGACAGGAGTGGATGGGAAATCACAGGTCTCACCACACACACACCCTCCCTGCTCTGCGACCCTCCATGACCCCAGAGAGCAGCTCCAAACTTATCTGCTGAAAAGCCTCTAGCAGCCCCACCACCTCCCGGGGTCATCCAAACTCCCAAATTTGGGTTCAAGACCCACCCACGACAAATCTGAGCCTCCACATGTGCTGTCCTCTCCCGCCCGAGACCCCAGACTTACCACAGCTCGGTGCATGCTCTCACATTGCTGTGCCTTTCTGTCTACCATTCCAGCCTTCCCTTCCTCTGCCTGGTAAACTCCTACACATCCTCTACAGCCCAAACTAAATGTTACCTCTTCTATGAAGTGATCTTTGCTGACACTCTCTGCACTTTCTCAGCAGTGTGGACATGTCTTGATCACATTACGGCCTCCCCAGCCCACCCCAGCCAGTGTTGAGCTCCTAAATGACAGAGACCCTACCAGATGCATTCTGTAATCCCAGCACCTGCAACAGAGTGCCGGTACCTGGGTGTCCCTGCAGGCCTCCCTCCTTACATGACTACCTGGGAGCCCCGTCCAATGGTGCCACCTCCACACACAGGCAACCCCAGTGTGAGGACTGGTCCTTGGAAAGAGGACATCTAAGTCAGACAGCTATCACAGGGCCTGCTTCCAGGGCCGGCCTCCCCTCAGAGCTCCTTCACTCAGCCCGAGTCAGGGCCTTGGCACACATCCCCCTGGAGGTCTGAGAAGGAGGCCGTTGTGTCCGTTGACCTAGTCAACCACTGAGTAACGGGCTTGTCCATGCCATGCTGGTTACTGCTGTGGCTTACAGTCCACCAAGGGAAGGGGGCCCAAATAAAATAATCACATGCCAGTGGGTGCTTCTAAGGAAAGTCGGGACTGAGACACTTGGAGGGGTCTAGCCTGGGATGGCCTCTTTGAGGAAGTGACACCTGAGGTCACATCTGAAAAGCAAGAAGGAGCCAGCTGTGGCAGGAACAAAGTCAAGCAGGCAAACCCAAACTGAGGGCCCTTCTGCCAGCCTGCATCCCTTAAAATGTTGATGCCATGAAAACCAAAGCTGAGAAACTGTTGCAGATCAAAGGAAAAAAAAGACAGAACAGCTAAATGCAACTTGAGAACCTGATCAGGATGGGAGAGCGCTCCAAAGGACATTGCTGAGAAAGCTGGAAAACTTTTTTTTTTTTAAGATCTATTTATTTGTGGGGTTTTTTTTAAAGATTTTATTTATTTATTCATGAGAGACACAGAGAGAGAGGCAGAGACATAGGCAGAGGGAGAAACAGGCTCCTCACAGGGATCCTCAAACTGGGATCACTCACAGGGCCCCTCACCCGGTCCCCAAACCGTGATCACACTCTGACCCAAAGGCAGACGTTCAACCACTGAGCCACCCAGGCTTCTCTATTTATTTGTGAGAGAGAGAGAGAGAGAGAATGCACAGATGGGGGGTTGGGGAGGGGGCAGAGGAACAGAGAATCTCAAGTGGACGCCACACTGAGCACAGAGTCAGACACAGGACCCCATCACAACCCTTGAGTTTATGACCTGAGCTGAAACCAAAAGTTGGACACTTAACCAAGTGAGCCACCCAGGAACCCCAAGACCTGAAAATTTTTTTTTATGATGAAATAAATAAATAAATAAATAAATAAAATTAAAAATAAAAAGATTTTTTTATTTATTCATGAGAGACATAGAAAGAGAGGCAGAGACACAGGCAGAGGGAGAAGCAGGCTCCTCACAGGGAGCCCAATGTGGAACTGGATCCCGGGAATCCAGGATCATGCCTTGAATCAAAAGCAGACACCCAACCGCTGAGCCACCCAGGTATCCCCTGAAAACTTTTATTTTTTTTATTTTTTTAAAATTTATTTATTTATTTTTTATGATAGTCACAGAGAGAGAGGGGGGGTGGCAGAGACATAGGCAGAGGGAGAAGCAGGCTCCATGCACCGGGAGCCCAACATGGGATTCGATCCTGGATCTCCAGGATCGCGCCCTGGGCCAAAGGCAGGCACTAAACCGCTACGCCACCCAGGGATCCCCCCCTGAAAACTTTTAATATGGATTCTGTATCAGTTAAAGATATTATATGGATGTTGATTTTCCTGAATTTGATCATTGATCCTAGTTATGCAAGACAACATCCCTACTGTCAGGACAGTGAAGTATTCAGGATAAATGGTCACAATGTCTGCAACTTTCTCTCAAACAGGAGAGCAAATGTTAATAGCAATAATAATACTTTTCTTTCAAAAGATTTGGGAGGGGAGAGAAAGAGCATAGGGGGAGAGGCAAAGGGGGAGGGAAAGAATCTCAAGTAGACTCCTCACTGAGCACAGAGCCAGACGCGGGGCTCAATCCCAGGACTCTGAGATCATGACCTGAGCCAAAATCAAAAGTCGGATGCTTGCCTGACTGAGCCACCCAGGCGCCCCAGTAATAATATTTTTTAAAAGGAAAAGAAGGGCATTCCAGGCAGAAAATCCTGAGCCAGGGAGGAGAAGGCACAAGATTTGAGAAGGAGATATTGTCTATTTGGATGGAAGAGAATAAAGCTGATTCAGGAAGACCAGCAAGAGATTCTGCATGGTCCAGCAAGAGCTGGTGGAGGCTTAGGGCCAGGGGAGTACCCTGGAGATGGACGAGGAAGGAAACAGCTGAGAAGTATTGTGGACATTGTGCTCATAGGACAGGACTTCGGCTGATGTGCACGGAGGGGACAGTTAGAGAGAGGAGTCAAGAATCACTCCAGGCTTTCAGTCTGAACTGTTGGTTGGACCATGATGCCATTTACTAAAAGATAGGGAGACTGCAGGAGAAGCCGGACGGTGGCGGGATGTGGATGGAGCACCACACCCAGCTAAGTCTGAGAGGCCTTGCGCCCAGCTCCGTGCTCCTGTCTCCGGGGCCTGGCCTGCCCTCCGCCCATCAGGAAAGCTCCCCTCTTGGAAGAAAAGAGCCGGGTGTGCGCACAGCGGGGGATGCTCTGGGAAGCCCCAGCCTCCACCTACCCCTCCTCCAAACCAGGGCCCAAGACCAAGGAAAGATGTGTGGACTTGGGCCCCTGCCCCCCACCTCACGGAACCCCTTCACCTCCCACCTTTGACCTCCAATTCTGTCCGCCATGAGGCGCACGAGGGACTCCTCCGGGCACCAGCTCCAACTCGGGGGACCAGAGGGCCTCGGGTCTCTGGGGGGTCATGGCTTCCCCCGTGTCCCCCTACCCTAACCCCACCGGCACGTCCGCCCCGGCCTGTCAGACTCCTACTAACGCCACTCCCCGCGCCGCCGCCGCCTCCTGGAAGCCCACGCTGTTAGCCCCGCGCAGCAGCGCCACTCACGCTCTGGTCGTCGTCCTCATTGCGCACGTGGTCCGCGATGAAGCGCACGCCATCCACCGCCGAGCGGAGGCCACAGCCATCTGTCCCCACCCCGCCGCGCGCAGACCCGGAGTACGACTCCCCCGGGGCTTCTCGGAAGAGGAGGGCACCCGCCTCGCGCTCGCGCTGCCGCCGCCTTAGGCGCAAGCGCTGGCGGGCACAACGGTGGCGCGGCTGCTGCATGAAGAGCAGCGTGGGCAGCTTCTCCAGGAAGACCACCTTGACCCAGGGAGCCATGGTGTGCGTGGTGGGCGAGCGGTGGTGCACGTTGAGCACGCAGACGCTGGTGACGATGGAGAAGGTGACCAGCACCATGGTAAACATGAGGTACTTGCCAACGAGCGGCACGTCTAGGGATGTGGGCGGCACGATCTTGGAGATGAGCAGCAGGAAGACGGTGAGCGCCAGCAGCACAGAGATGCACAGTGTCATCTTCTCGCCGCAGTCAGATGGCAGGTAGAAGACCAGAATGGCCAGCGAGGTGATGAGCACACAGGGGATGATGAGATTGATGGTGTAGAAGAGTGGCTTGCGCCGGATGATGAAGTCGTACGTGATGTCCACATAGGTAGAGTCATCTGGGTTCTCGTTGCGCCTGCCGGGCAGCGCCACGATGTCCCACTCGCCACTGGGGGTGAAGTCGTCCAGGCTGGCCACGTCACTCTTGAGCACCAGGTCGATCTCTGTCCGATCATAGGTCCACGAGCGGAACTTCATGGTGCAGTTCTGTTGGTCAAAGGGGAAGTGCTTGACTTCGATCTTGCATGCGCTCTTGTAGATGGCTGGCGGCAGCCAAAAGATGCTGCCATCATAGGAGACCACGGCGTTGGAATAGAAGGACACCTCGTACATGCCGTCAGCACTGTCAAGAGATGAGCACGGTAAGCCGGGCTCAAGCACTCCTGCACCCCAGCCATCAACTCCGCCCTGAGCAGGAAGAGAAGAAAGCCAAGGGAGATAGAAGTGGGAAACCCTCTGGGCAGGAAACCCAGGTCTGAGGGTAACCATCTGGGGCATCCAGAGGTGGGGCAGGAGCTGAGCAAGAAGAGGATATGGATGAGTTGGTGGCCAGGAGGCCCCTGAGGCCTTTTGGAGGCAGAAGAGGGTGGATGAGGGGGGCTGTCTGCTACTTGTTGTGCATTGTGCCAGCTGGTTGCTCCACGCGAGTTTGGAGAAGCTGGGGGAGCCATGGGGGCCAAAGTAAGGAGCACCAAGCTATGAGGGGGACAGAGGTGAGTGGGAGAGGAGATGCACCTCACTAGTGATTTGGGATCTCAGAGGTAAGTGGGATTATTGCAGGAAAGAGAAACTGGTTCTTTGACCCTGGACAATCCTCTAGGAAAGCCTATTCTTGAGTCAGTATAGACACTGGGGCTGTCAATCTTTATTTATATCCCACTGCAGCTCCAAACCGTGGGACTCATGTTGGCTGGGAGGGACCTGGCTATGACCCAAATTACCTTGTAGTCATCCAAGTTCTCCACATTACACTTCACCAGTCTGGTTCTGTGCCAGTGACAAGTCCCTTCTGTCCTGCAGCATGAGCTAATTTACATTCCTTAAGACCCCTTCCCTCCCAGAGCATTCTTGTGGTGTCCTCCAGCCTTCTCATTGCTCTAAGGCCACCTACTTGTTGTATAGGACCACGTCTGGGAGCCAGATGTGTTTGGAAGGGAGCCGAACTTTCTTCATGTTGTCAAACTCCTCAGGCTTCCAGGTAAGGCGATAGTCCTCCCATTCCTGGGACAGGGAGAGAGGGAGCATTACCAGCCCATGCCCTTGGTGAGGCTCAAGGTCAAGGACAAGGGGGGGGCAGTCTGGCTTGAGGAGGTTTTCAAAATCCGTCCCCTCCCTACAGTGACTTCTCTGTTCAGCAGATGTGGCTCATAAGACACTTTCTCATTTAATTTGCACATCTAAGCCAAGATATTAGAATCTACATTTTACAAATAGGAAAATGAATCTTATAGAATTTAACATATTCAAAGTCAAAGAGCTGGTGAGTGGAAGAACCAAGTTTCAGATCCAGTTATTTAGCACTCCAACAAATCTGTATCTTTCTGTCTTTTTTGAGGAGATTAAAAGAAGGAAAAGCACATGCAAAAAAAAAAAAAAGAGAGAGAGAGAGAGAGAGAGAGAGAGAGAGAGAGGAAAGAGGAGACTAGGGATGTGGACTGGGCAGGAAAAGCACTAACCTGGGTCAACCATACATTGGTGGTCATGATCTGCTCCCGCTCATGCTGCAGGGAAGAAGAGAAGCTGCCAAGAAGGCCTCCCAGCCTGCAGGCTCACCACAACCACCCATGGCCCTTCCCATAGCTCCCCAAGCCTTGGGAACTCCAGAGGAATAAGCACACATGTGAATCCATTCTGGCTGTTCTGACTTCCATAGCTGGGCAGAGAGTTTGGGACCCCCACTCACCACACTAATGAGCTGGGCCAGGGACACCATGAGCTGTACCGTCACCAGCTCAGAGCCATTGGTGGCCGGGCGAATGAGCTTGTTGTACCGGGAAGGATCCAGGAGATGCTCCACTAGCCGCTCCTCTGTGTCAGTGCCCCAGACTCCTGGGCAGGGGGGTGGGGGGGGGGGTTGGCAGGAAGGAAGGAAGTAGGCAAGGAGGGCCCACCTAGCATCCCATTCTCTCTAGACCAGTGGGGCAACCAGGCCAAAACAGGAGCTTCCCACCACTCCATCCCTAAGGGTACAGCAAAATGCTTATGTTATCCCATGGGGTCCCTCATAGAGAAGCACTTCTCTGAGTTCACTGGCTGGGGACACCACACAGATGTTTCCAGACTAAAAACCCAGTCTTCTAGGTTAGTGGAAACCTGCTATTCCTGCAAGATCTCAAACCGTGGCTTCAAAAAACATGAGATTTCATGTTTTCATGGCTTCTCCTAAAAGATCTCTCCAATTCAAGGAGGGTTTTGGGTGGTGGTGAAAGGGAACAGCTCCTTATGTTCCACAACCTTTCTCCTCAGTCCAGGTCCATCTGTGTATACAAGGAACATGAGGTGCCTCCACACGTGACTTTCGGTTTTGACCCCATCCCATCCCCACCTTCAAAGACACTGGTTTGGGGTGGATGGCTGGGCTCCCTGTGCTGTGTGTCAGTCCCCAATTCCACACACACGGGAGCGCACCTCCCATGAGATGGCATGCAGGTGTGGGAAGCTTGTTTAGTTGTACAATCACTTTGTACCTGCCCCTGCATAGACTGTCCTGCAACTCTGCACAAATGTACCCCACTCCCTCAGAGCTCCAGCCTGGCCCTCAGAGCTCCAGCCTGGCAGAGCGTCTTCCCTTGGAAGTCTTGTATCCCACCCTACAAGAGAGTAGAGAAGTCACTCAGTCCCCTTCCTGTCTGGTCCCTGTGGAGTGGCCAGACTTAGGAACCCAATGTGGGGCACAGGAAATGATGGAGCGCTAAGGGAAGGTGCCCATCCAGGTAGAGTTCTGGAGATAATGTTTCACGAGAAGTCAAATGGCATCTCAACCGCAGAGTGTGCGCTCCTGCCACCCCAGAAAGCCTGGGGAGACCCCCCTCCTCCCTGCCGGTGCCCCTGCCATCCCCACCATTGCCCAGATCTCACTCGATTCCTTGCGTCGCCTACTCCTGCGAGAACGTCATCATTCCAGCTCGGTCTTCCTGGCGCCCCCCACCTCTGGGGATCCCCCTTCCAGCTAGAAGCGCGATCCTTACCTGCGTGCAGCCCGAGGAGGCCAAAGCCCAGCAGCAGCGCTGCGGGCCCGGAGCGCGTTGCCATGCCGGGGGCGGGGTGCTGTCCGCGGTGCTGAAGCCGCGCCCACGCCGCCAGAGGGGCCCTGCGCGGGGCCGCGGGGCGTCGGGGGTTCGGGGCTACGGGGCTGCGGTTGTCCGGGGCTATGGGGCTGCGGGAGAGACCAGGCTTCTTGCTAGCACCGGCCTGAGCAGACGGAGGCTTTTCCGGCTGCTCTTGCCGGGAACACAACTCGGACGGTGAGCGGGAGGAGTCTCCGCCCCGGAGGCGGAAGCACCAGAGCCCAGAAAAAAAGGGGCGTCCCTGGGTGGGACGTTCTGCTGCTCGGCCAGCTCACCGGATGGGGGAGTGCTGGAGCCTGCAGTGGGGGCAGGGACCGGGAGGACTCTGAGAAGGGCGGGAAGCAGCAGCTCGGGGAAGACCAATAGGTCAGGACCCGGCGGGGAGTCGGGAGGAGTTTCTGGGGCTCCCGTCTTCCTTCTTTGCTCTTACTAATCCAAATGATACTGATTCTCTGGGAGACTCAGGATGCAGATGGGAAAATGCATTGTAGGCCCTTCCAGAAAGAGACAGGGGCTGTGGGTTTGCTATTTTTAAAAAGCAAACAACTTCAGAGTCTGGAAACAGTCATCTGTCCCCTTCTCTGCGTCCGAAAACTCCCTCAAAGGCCAAGCTTCCTGCCCTCCCCCGGGGGCCTGAAAAGAAAGCAACTTTCACGATTGGAAGGGTAAGTGGCCCTTACTCCCTTTCACTGCAGGGTTTGGCTTCTGTGTTACAAAGGGGATCCAAGGACCATTTTCACAGAGGCCGACCTAAGAATGAAGCTAATGCAAAGAAGAGCAAACGTGAGACAGAGGATTCACAACCCAATGACATCTTTGACCAGGAAAGCCCTGTACTTTCAGCTTCTGAGTCAATCAAGTCTTCCCTTTTCTCTTTGGTGGATTTTTGTCACTTGCAACTAAAAGATTCCTGACGAAAGCAGCCTTATCATACGTCCAGGCTCTGTCTTTTTCCATCTCTGCCTCCTTCTTCAACCTGGTCTGGACCACTATACCCAGCTCCACATCCCACTGCTGGTGAGGTCTCTAAGACTCTGAACACTCTCTAAGACTATGAACGCTCTCCACCCCACATCTGTCCCATCCCCCACACTTCAGGGCCTTTTAAACATGTAGTTCCCAAAATAAATAAATAAATAAATAAATAAAAATAAACATGTAGTTCCCTTGGCTATTTTATCACATTTCCCCTCAGCCGCCTTTTTTTTTTTTTTTAAGATTTTATTTATTCATGAGAGACAGAGAGAGAGAGGTAGAGACACAGCCAGAGGGAGAAGCAGGCTCCATGCAGGAGCCCAATGTAGGGCTTGATCCCAGGACCCGGGATCATCCCCTGAGCTGAAGGCAGATGCTCAACTGCTGAGCCACCCAGGGGTCCCCCCTCAGCCACCTCCTTTGAGTGAAACTTTGATCACTTGACAGAAGTGTCACTTCTTCAAGGAAGCTGTGCCCTGCTGTACGTTTGCAAAGCTGCCCAGTGAAGAAAGGAGTCAACCAAAGGCAGTGGCTGCCTCTACTGCTAGACCACGAACCAGCACAGGGCCAGTCTGGTCACGACAGCTCAACAATAAGCAAAGGGGCTGGTATAGGACCAACATCTTCTAGTGTAAGGAAAATTCTTTATTTTTAAACAGTTTGAAGATTTTATTTATTTATTCATGAGAGACACAGAGAGAGGCAGAGACATAGACAAAGGGAGAAGCAGACTCCCTGTGGGGAGCTCGATGTGGGACTTGATCCCAGGGCCCTGGGACCACGACCTGAGCCTAAGGCAGATGCTCAACCACTGGGCTCAACCACCCAGGAAATTCCTTTTTAAAAGCTCAGCTAAAATCAACTTATTTAACATGCCCTGTTCCTCAAATTGAACAGCAAAAACAAGACAAGTACCAGAAAGGGAGAAGTGGGTGGCCACAGACCCCATAATGCACATGGCAGTGGGGGCTAAGACCTGCAGCACAAGCTCCAGGAAAAATGGATGCATGAACATGTAATGATCTCTTAAGAATCAAAGAGATCTTGGAAGCGTGGAAAGGAGTGGAGAAGAAAAGCCTTAAAGAAAAGAGAAGAAATGTGTGCCACTACTGTATTTGATGAAAGGGTCAAAGGTGGGGAAAAGACCCACCTTCAACAATTCAGATCAACATTTGTTGGGTATCTAGTGGTTTTCAAGGGTTGTATATGTGTTGATACAGTGACCAAAGGACCCAGCTATTAAGGAGATCAGTGTGGTGGCTATTCAGGCAGAGAAGTGAACAAGGTGCAAAGAGGAGGGGAAGGTAACAGTGCCTGAGCATCTGCAAGAAGTGGAGATGAAACAGATTTCAGAGGAGGAAGCTTGCAACACAGGTGCCTTAAAGGCATTTCAAAGTCCTTACCAAGAGGACCAGTGACTGCACACACAGATATACTTGGTACTTAGCACTTTTTTCTTTTGGTGGATGCACAGTGACTGAGGAAAGCTCCTATGAAAATCTCTCTCTGGAGTGGTTGCTGGTTTCTGGGATGATGGACCAGATGGTCATCTGCTTGCTTGCTTGCTTGAAGCTCTTGACAGCTCCTTGGCGCTCCTTTCAGGCCATCTATGTGGCCTGTTCACCGTGACCTCTATCTTTTCTTTTGAGATTCCCCAGCTTTTGCTTCACGTTTTTTTTTTTTTTAAGATTTTATTTATTTATTCATGAGAGATAGAGAGGCAGAGACACAGGAAGACGGAGAAGCAGGCTCCATGCAGGGAGCCCAATGTGGGACTCGATCCTGGGTCTCCAGGATCAGGCCCCAGTCCAAAGGCAAATGCTCAACCCCTGAGCCACCCAGGCATCCCCTCCCTTTTTTTTTTTTTTTTAAATAAAATACGGAACACTTCACGAATTTGCAAGTCAGCCTTGCCCAGGGGCCATGCTACTCTACTGTTTTAGTCTATGTGCTGAGAAGTGAGCTTTACTTCAAGTTTAATTCCAGCTCAGCAGGGAGTCCTGAGTACAACCACCCAGTGGCCAAGGAGAGCTGGACTGCCTTCCCTCATGTCTCACACACGCTCGCTCCTCGCACACCCACAATAAGAAAGGCAGTCAGGGAGAGAATCATGCAGGGATGCTCACATCTAGAAGGCTCAGCCCTGAAGCAAAACCGTGACCAGGAAAAGTTCTGGTGGGACACTCCATTGCCTCTGATGGTAAGGGACATTTTCTCTTGTGAAGCACTACAATTAATGCTACTTTCTTTTATTTAAGTTATTTTAAAATTAAAAACTATTTAATTGTTAAAAACTATCACCACAGTAATACATATTCATGAAGACCGATTGGAAAACACCAATTAGCTACACAAAGTCCAAAAAGTTCATAATACTACCTCTTAGGAAAAAATAACTGTTAGCACTTTACATACAAATATTTAAATATTTATACATTAATAAAATATATACAGTATACATATAATATCTATATGACAGGTATCTATACGAATATTATGTACCTCTAAATTTACCTATGTGTACTTAGATATTATATGCAAAACATATATAAATTACAAGTGCATAAATTTTCACACGAACACATCCATTAGTCCTACCCAGATTAAAAAAAAAAAATAGAACATTACCAAGATCCAGAATTTCCCATTATGTTCCCTCCCAGTCATTATTGCCTCCTTTTCAAAAGGAACATGATAGAGGGAGGGCAGAGTTGGGGGGAGGCTGCTTAAAGTTCTAGAACTAAAAGAGATCATGAGTATACAATACTGTTGATGTATGGAATGCCACTGGACTGTACACTTTAAAGTGGTTACAATGTGTAAATCCTATGTTACACGTGTTTTCCCACAATTAACAAAAAAACTGAAAAAAAAAAATAACCAGTATTCTAATAGAACACATTGGCTTTACCTGATAAATTTTATATAAATGGAGTCATAGGGGTACCTGGGGGGGCTAAGTCAGTCAAGAGTCTGCCTTCGGCTCAGGTCACGATCTCAGGGTCCTGGGATTGCGTTCTGTGTCCGGCTCCCTGCTCAGCAGGGAATCTGTCTCTCCCTCTCCCTCTGCCCTCTCCCCACTCCTGGTCTCTCTCACAAAAATAATCTTTTTAAAAAAAGTAAATGGAATCATAAACTTTGTGTGTGTGGCTTTTTTAGACATGACATTAGTGCAACTTGTGGGCCCTGCTGAACATGCTCCCATGTGAATATGCCCTTGTTCATCCACACCACTACTGTCAGATTTGTGTTGTTTCCTGTTTTGAATTATTAAAAATAATACTGCCATGAACGTACTTGTTCATGTTTTTGGTGTACAAAAATATGCATTTGTTGGGTTCATAACTAAGTCATGTACATTTTTACTCATTTTTTTTAAAAGGAACATCCCGTAAATCTAGACTCGTAACCTTTCTTTTCTACTTACTGTTCCTCCAACACCTGTCTATGCTGGTGAGTATTCTTTGGTAACTATTGTTAATAGCTGCACTGTGGGGATCCCTGGGTGGCGCAGCGGTTTAGCGCCTGCCTTTGGCCCAGGGCGCGATCCTAGAGACCCAGGATCGAATCCCACGTCGGGCTCCCGGTGCATGGAGCCTGCTTCTCCCTCTGCCTATGTCTCTGCCTCTCTCTCTCTGTGTGTGTGTGTGTGTGTGTGACTATCATAAATAAATAAAAATTAAAAAAAAAATAGCTGCACTGTGTTCTACTGCAGGTAAGCTTTTGCACATTTCTTTAATAATTTCCAAATGACATTGCTGGATCAAAGATTTTTACATTTAATTACTGATGTATTGGTAAACTGATAATATCTGGGTTGCCCTGGGGCCTCAGACTAAAATTCCAGGGTTGAACACCTCCACACTCTTAGGATCTTGTCTATGCTGAGCCTTCACCTATCCTCTCTTCTCCCTTACCTTTCCTCCTGATCTCCTTCTACTTTGGGACTCAGTTCTCTCAGACTGCCCCCCATTTCCACCTAAGTAAGTTCCTCACATTCCATCTTGGGAATTAACCCTGGTATCACCCTTTAAGGCTCCTGCTGTTCTTGATCCCTATTGTGTTCATCACATTGCCTTACAGTGATCCAATTTACCCATCACCATGTGCTTCTGAGGGCAGGAGTAAGAGACACAAGGAAAAACCATCCGTGAGCAGCAGCTGTCGTGGAAGGAGCCTCTGCTCTGTGCCAAGAGTCACTGCCTCCCAGTGTTCACGACAGTCCCTGGCAAAGAGCAAGAGCTCAGGATGTATTTGTTGAGTCTGAGACAGAATACTATGGTTCTGGGAGCAAAAGAGAAAACCACTCACTTTGTCCCTAACAGGCACATGTCCTCACTTCAATAACACATGGCCTTTTGGAGAAAAAAACAAAAATCTCTATACTTTACTTTTCTTAGAGCAGCCAAAATGACCTTTTAACATTTTCAATCAGATCATGCCATTCCAAGCTTAAAATCTTAAGTGGTTTCCCAACGTACTGTAAATAAAACCCAGACAACCTTTCACCACTGGCTTCCTTTCCTCCCCTCTCCTCTTAGGAGACGGTATGCGGATTCTCTACTTTCCAAACCTTAAAAATTCCTTATCATGTGCACCATTCTAAGCACTTTTCATGTCATCCCACCTGGTCTCCTCAGATGCCAGGACAATCTCCCCGTTCCAGGAACAGAAACCAAAGCAGACAGGCTGAGCAACTTGCCTGGTCAACATCTTCCTTGATCTTAAAGGAAAGCCCAAGCTCCTACACACAGTTTTGAACATCTGCCAGGATGTAACCTCTGCCTGCTGTATGTGCACCCATCAGCCTAGCTCTTCTTCTAACCTGCCACCGTCCTAACCTCTAAACCTCCCCACACACCATACCTTCAGCCTGGGACAGCACCCAGCCCTTTCCTCCCTACAGAAGGAAACTCATCGGTCAGAATGTTGCATGCTGCTTGTTCAGGGGAGCCTCCCACTGGACTAGATGCAGGGAAAGGGCAGGACGGGCCCCTCATGTCCAGCGCCTGCATCCCATGTATAGGTGCTCAGTAAGCATGATAAATCTAGTGAGTCAGTGGGTGTTAAAGAGGTCACCTTTGCTGTATCTATCTCCCCCAATGAAATGCAGGCCCCACTAGAGCAGGGAGCTTTTGTTTTATTCACTCCTGCTTCCCTAGCACCTAAGGGTTCATTAAATAATTGTAAGCACCAGTTGCTTTTATGCCTGATGCCCCTGCCCTGCATGTGTCAGCAGAACACTACATAGCACTCCCTACTAGGCTTCCTCCAGAGGGCTCTTCCTGCCAGAGCTGCACCAGCAGAGACTGGAAGTTACAGGTCTGCCCTCACTGCAGGACCTGTCTGCACAGCACTGTGGAAACATCTCCTCACCTTGTTTTCTTCTAAGTAAAACTCTTTATAAAATATGGAGTTCAGAGGCGCCTCAGTGGGTTAAGTGTGGGACTCGGTTTGGGTTCAGATCATGACCTCACCGTGATGAAAGTGAGCCCCGCCTCTGGCTCTGCCTGGAGCTGAGCTGGAGCTTAGGATTCTGTCTCCCCTCTACTTCGGCTTCTTCCTCCCTCCTGCTCACTTTGAATTACAAACAAGTAATTTAAAAAGAAAAAAAAAATAAATAAGGGCAGCCTGGGTAACTCAGAGGTTTAGCCCCGCCTTCAGCCCAGGGCCTGATCCTGGAGACTCGGGATGGAGTCCCGTGTCGGGCTCCCTGCATGGAGCCTGCTTCTCGCCTGTCTTTGCCTCTCTCTTTCCTGTGTCTCTCATGAATAAATAAAATCTTAAAAAAAATAAAAAATAAAAATATGGAATTCGAGATTTCCCTAATGGTTTCATTTGTGGGATTCTCTCGTTTGGACTGGAGTCAAGCCGTGTGAAACCTCTGGAGAAAGCACCAGGGGAGGCCGAGGGGCAGGCAAGGCCCACGGGCAGGGCCAGCAGCTGCTAGGAGCCTGTGTCCTTTCCCCTCTTGCAAACACGGATAAGACGCCGTCCTCACAGAGCTGGGAAGAAGGAGTGATAGAAACGCTTGCAGGATACCAAGACAGACAGGGCTAGGTCAGGAGTTGTTGAGGCTACAGGCTCGCATCCCCAGACACGAAAATGACGTGAAAAGGAGGCTCGGCCCCGAAAGACATAATTAGCCCCAAGAACAGAACACGGCATCCAACCTCGGCTCCTGACTCCCGGAGCTCCACAGCCAAGACGACCTTTATCACGGGAGCGAGAGCGCAGTCCACTCGCAACAAAGCTTGGTACTCCCTGCCGGCCCCGGGGGAAGGGGGGGCGGCAGGCCGCGAGGTCGGTGGGCAGAACTCTCCTGTCCCCGGCCCCCCCTACCCCCCTCGCACCCTCTGTGACCCCCACAGAGGCCAGGGCCACCGCCGGGGGAGAGGGATGGGGGGGGGGAGCCGGGGTCCCTGGGGATGGCGGACACCCTGGCTCGGCCCCGTACCCCCGCGACCAAAGCCCCCACGTCCCCAGCCTCGTCCTCTGCCACGGGAACCAAAACGGGCGACCGCACCTCGGTCGGGGGACCTGGGCACCGCGCGGTGACCTCTTGGTGTCCTGTGCACCGCCCGGCCCACGCCACGGCTCAAACGAGGAAACTGAGGCTCAGAAGAGCGGTGGTTACCCCAAGGTCACCGGGGAGGCCCGGCGGGCAGGAAGGGAGGAGACGAGCCCGCAAGCCACCTAGCCGCTCCCCAGGCTCTCGCCGCCCCCGGCCCCGCACGGGCGCCGGGGTTCGGGGCCTCCTGCCAGCATGCCACAGGCTCGCCGCCGCGTGGGCCGGGGAAGACGCGCCCGGGCAGGAAGCCGGTCCAGCACAGGAGGCCCCTAGGAGCACGCGGCGCGGGGGCACGTGACGGGGAAACGCCGGCGGGAGGGCGCACGCGCACGCTCACGCGCACGGCCTGCGTCAGCACGCGCCGAAGCGCGGAAAGCGCCGGGCCCAAAGCCCCCGGGTCACGTGTGGAGGGCGGCAGGCGAGCACCAGGGGGCGGGCGAGAGAGAGCGGTCACGTGAGGGAGGCCGGCGCCGCGCGGTCACGTGAGGGGCGGGGCGGGCCGCCGGAGCGGAGGGGGAGGGGCGCGCGGCTTCCGGCGGCTGGGGGCCGGCGAGCGGGGGGGCCCCGTCCCGGAGGCGGCGGCGGCGCCATCTTGGCGAAGGGGGGATCAGGAAGTGCGGACCGCGGCGGCGGCGGCGGCGGCGGAGCCCGAGCGGAGGCCGGAGGCTCCCGGCCCGCCGGCCCCGGAGCGGAGCGGAGCGGAGGATGCAGCAGCCGCAGCCGCAGGGGCAGCAGCAGCCGGGGCCGGGGCAGCAGCTGGGGGGCCAGGGGGCGGCGCCGGGGGCCGGGGGCGGCCCGGGGGGGGGCCCGGGGCCGGGGCCCTGTCTGAGGCGGGAGCTGAAGCTGCTCGAGTCCATCTTCCACCGCGGCCACGAGCGCTTCCGCATTGCCAGCGCCTGCCTGGACGAGCTGAGCTGCGAGTTCCTGCTGGCCGGGGCCGGAGGGGCCGGGGCGGGGGCCGCGCCCGGACCGCATCTGCCCCCGCGGGGGCCGGTGCCTGGGGATCCCGTCCGCATCCACTGCAACATCACGGTGAGGACCCCTGTCGGGGACCCGGGGCCACCCCGCACGACCCCGCGTCCCCCGGACCCGGAGGCCCGGTCTCCCTCCCGGGCTCGGCTCTATCCCCGCGGGGCCACTGGCTTCTGCGGCGGGAGCCTGAGCCGTGCGCCCGGAGTCTGCCAGGGACCCGGGGCGGCGAGGGGCGCCCCGACATATGGCGGCCGCACCGGTCCCTTTCGCTAACCCACATCCACACCCTGAAGGTCTTGAGCGGGCCCTGGCCACTTTACCTGCCGCCCGCGGAAGACCCTTTCTGCCCCTGCTGTCATCTCGGGGCTCGGGGCCTCTGCCCCGGCTCCGCTGCAGGGACCTCCGGGCCTGAACCCTGCACGATTCACTAATGCTCCCTGTTCTCTCGTACCTCTGAGGACGTTGCCACCTGTGGGATCCCTGCCCGGGCGCCTTTCCCGAAGCCCCCCTTTGCTCCCTGAATTTTACCAAGTGTTGGTTTCGCAGATCGTGGAGTTTTCTTTTTTTTTTTTTTCCCTCTTCTTTGCTTCCCTTTCCATTCCCGTGTAACCTCTAATTCTCCTCATTTTGCCCCAGCTGGTAGCAGATCTGCCACTCCCCTCCTGTGCCTTGGGTGGGTGCTTTTTTTGGCCACGATGGTGATGTGGGAGCACCATCTATTTGGTTCTGAGCAGTAACTGTCCCTTTTCTCCCTGGTGAACATCTCTTTATGCAAGAGCTTGCTGAACAAGGAGACACCCAGCGTGTCCCCTATCTATGTACTTTCTGACATCCTGGGGAGGGGGTCAGTGGCTGATAACTACCTGCTGTGATAGCATTCTCCCCTGCTAGGGGCATTAGCTGGGGAACCTGGGACAGCACCTGACCCAGGCGGGGGTCTGGGGAGAGACTGATGCTGGATGGTGTGGGACCCAGGGCCTGAGTGCAGTTTACACAGTTCTTGTGTTCTCTCCCTTTTTCTCCATCAAACCAGGTCAGGGTGTATGGCAAGCCTCAGTCTGGGTTGGATGGTGCCCCACCAAAACGCGTGTCCCATTTCTTTCTTCCTCCAGTTTTTTCCCACTAAAAAGTTGAGATTGGTGGACTGGGTGTGGTTAGCGAGGTGAAGATTTGAGTATCTTTTTTGTTAGGGTTTTCTAGCATTGAGGGTTAGCATCCTGAGAAAGTTAAGACCTTGGGTAGAAGTGGGTAGGTTTCCTTGACCTGGGTAGAACTCTCAGGAGCTGATTCTGTTTCTGTATTAAACTTCCAGCTCCTGGAGGGTATGTTTGTCCCCTTCTCGCTGCCCATCTCATGGCCAGAGTCTGTTTGTGGTCTTTGTGCCGGGAAAGAAGTCAGACTCTGTGGCCCCTGCAAAGGGGCCTGACTTGGGCCCCTGGGTTTGGGCAGAGGGGGAGTCTGGTCAGGCTGCATTTGGCACCGTGGCTCAGGAATGCTGGGAATGCTAGCAGCGTAGGCTTCTCCCAGCCTGCCATGTGGAGCCCTGCAGCCTACGCTGGGCGGAGAGGGTGGCAGGCTCCAAGGGAGCGGTATGGAAAACTGGTCTTCCAGGGCGTGTGCTGTGGGTAACCCACGTGGGAAGAGTCTTCCTGCTCCCCTCTTACATTGAGGTTCTGGGGACAAAATCCAGTTTGTGTCTGTTCTTCCACAGCTAATGTGGAAGTGATCTGCAATCTTTGCTTTTGTTCACTTCAGTGCGATTGTGGTGAGGGGATCCCTTCCTGAGCAGGAGTGGGATCTGAGGATCCGAAGGGCCAGGGGGCTGTGTGCTGGGAGTGGGCAAAGCTGCACTGGCCGCGGGCTGGAGGGGCGGCCTCCCTCACCATTGGTGGTCTGCCGCCACTGTCTCTGACGCTTCCTCTTGGGAAGAGAAAAAAATGTTCAGACTGTTTGGAAAGGGCCTTCTCAGGAATGAGTTCTCCTGGTGTGGGGTTCGTTGGGAAGCTGTTCGGTTAGATACTGACTTGCTGAGCTGGGCTTCTGTTGGGGAGAGGAGGGGCAAAGAAAATAGAAACATTGGGCAAGAGAAGGCAAAATGGAGCCTTTCCCAGGGTCGTGCGTTTTGACCCTTCTCCCACTTTTTTCTCAGGAGTCTTACCCTGCGGTGCCCCCAATCTGGTCAGTGGAGTCCGATGATCCAAACTTGGCTGCTGTCTTGGAGAGGCTGGTGGATATAAAGAAAGGGAATACTCTGGTGAGGGGCCAGGGTGTCGGGTGGGGGACACCCTTTCTTTCTAGGAGACCCATGTCACTGAGACTCCCTGGAAAGGGTACATTTGGGGGCAGACTGCTGGGCGGGGGGTTCTCTGAAGCCGGAGGGGGAGCCTAGCGCCAGAGCTCCAGACCGGGATGGTCCAGTAAATGCCCCCTGCAGCCACATGGCCTGTAAGGCTCAGAGAACTAGCCAGCACGTGTGGGTTCAGGGGCTCATCCGCACACCCATCCAGGTTGGGGGCACGGGGTGTTTGACATCACTGTGATCCTCTACCCCCAGCTATTGCAGCATCTGAAGAGGATCATCTCCGACCTGTGTAAACTCTACAATCTGCCGCAGCACCCAGATGTGGAGATGCTAGACCAGCCCCTGCCGGCGGAGCAGGTAAGCAGCAGAGGGGCCTGGGCACCATGGTGTGGGGCTGCCCCAGGACAGTACTCAGCGAATACCTGTTCGTCCTGATACACCTGTAGTCATTTCTCTCCACTTCTGGCCACTGCAAATATGTACCCATGTTGTGGTGCTCTTTGTCTCCAGATGGGCGTGTAGCCAAATAGAGTACCTTCTATTAAGATGCGCGAGTGGGCAGGGTTTCCCCTTTTGGCAGGATGGGGAACATTTTATCATTAACAGTAGCAGTGGGTGGCCATTGGGGACCTAGGCTCCTTGTTGAGAACTGACAACGTGGCGTCAGTCTAGAGGCACCTGTGTAGAAGAGGGGTTCTTGGGAGAATCAGCCCAGGTGGTAGGAGGTAGGTAACACAGCCACTGTGCATCTCTTAATCTTTAGCTCGTGGTGGGAAGAGAAGGATGGGCTGGGCTGCCCGTGGAGTCACTTCCTGGGCAGTGGCTTCCACTCCCACCTAGCCTGGGAGAGGCTGGGCACTTGAGGGCAGTCACACCACCCCCAGACCCAGGGCTCCGGGGCAGAGGTTGGAAGCTGCCTGCTGAGAAGCCACTGGGGCTCTGATCTCTGCCTTCCCCCTCCCCCCCCCCCCCCCACCCTGTCACAGTGCACACAGGAGGATGTGTCGTCAGAAGATGAAGACGAGGAGATGCCCGAGGTAGGGTGGACCCCCTGGGCAGCATTGGCGGGTGACTTTTTCTGTCAGCACCACTGAGTGCTCCCTGTATGTAGCCCTGCGGTCTAGACCGGGCAGAGAAAGGATTAAGGCCAGATTTATTGACTTGGAAGAGCAGCCAGGGCGTAGGAGACAGACACCCCTACCTGTGTCTTTATGGCTCCAGGAGTCTTGGAGTCCTGCATCCCGAGTTTAATGGGGGGCTTTACCCGATCTCCCTAAGCTGTGCTTTTCCTGTAGGATAGGATTTGTGACGACCACAAATGTGGTGGGTTGTCGGGAAGGCAAAGATAGGTGTTAAGCGCAGAATGCGCCGCACAGTGGGTGATAAGTGCTGAATCTTCATGATCTGGTCTCTGGAAACAGATGCTTTCGCAGAATGTCACATAACGGTCAAGAACTTGGGCCATGTGGAATGGGATTCACCTTGTAGTTCTGTTGAGGGTGGTGTCACTGTGGGCGTGGTGGTAACGCTCACTGACCTTAGCCGCGTGGTCAGGGCGGTGGGACGAACAGCCAGATAGTGGCATGGTGATTGTAAGAAGTGGATGAGCCAGAGTGCAGCACCTAGTACAGCACCTGGCACGTGACGGGTATCCCGAGGATGTCATGAGCTGGGGTGACAGCCAGGGCATTAGTATTAACCGCATGCTGCTATGGCCTTGGGTTCGCTGCTTTTGTGAGGCAGGCGGCCTGTGCACCACCCCACATGGAGTGAACCAACTGCTGACCCACCTGCAGCAGGGTGAACAAGGGGCTCATTCCTTCCTGACTTCTGCCACCTCCCTTGTTCCACTGTCTGCAGCAGGGGCCTCCGTGCGCTTGATCCAAGCCCTATGCTGACGGGGCGGGCAGGACACTTCCGACCCCGAGTCTTCAGAACTCGGGCACTGTAGTGACCTGGTGAGACGTGAGCTTTGAGTCACAGTGTCAGCCACAGTTACTCGAGGAACCATCCCTGCCAGGGGAGAGTTTCAGGGGTGGCTGGAGTGGAGTTCTAGGGAACAAGATGGCTGAGTCCTGTTTGCCTTCCCTGGGTCCGTGGGTAGTTCTGCTGCCTGAGACTGATGGGGAGGAGATTGGCCTCGTCCTTAGATCACGGACAGAACGGGGACGGCCTGTGGCTCCCTGCACAACCTCTGCTGGTTCTCTCCTCTCCTGTCCTGCCCCGTGCCCTTGCCCCAGGACACGGAAGACCTAGATCACTATGAAATGAAAGAGGAGGAGCCAGCTGAGGGCAAGAAATCTGAAGATGACGGCATTGGAAAGGAAAATTTGGCTATACTAGAGAAGATTAAGAAGAATCAGAGGCAAGATTACTTAAACGTAGGTGCCTTCCCAGGAAAACTGGGCCCAGGGGCTGGTGGGTGCGGCTGCAGGTGGGGGGTCCTGGGACATCCAACTGGGAAACAGAGGCCTCCCTGGGGGCAGGGAGGCTGTGGTGTGTCTGAGCCTAGCCTGGTATCTCTCCCATGCAGGGTGCGGTGTCTGGCTCGGTGCAGGCCACTGACCGGCTGATGAAGGAGCTCAGGGATATATACCGGTCACAGAGTTTCAAAGGCGGTGAGTGTGGGTTGCACTGGGGCCTCGAGAAGTCCTGGGACACGTGAATGTGCGTGCACCCTTCAGGCCAGGAATGCAGTGCCCCAGCAGTGGTTTAGGTTGGGTTTGTGTGTCCATGTGGCCTGGACTTGGAGTCTTTGTCTCTGTTCTGTCAGCCTGGGGGGTGGGCTCATAGGCCGCTTGTACCCTGGACCTTCCCGACGGCCCATGTTGTCTTCCTTTCTCCAGGAAACTATGCAGTCGAACTTGTGAATGACAGCCTGTATGATTGGAACGTCAAACTCCTCAAGTGAGTGTTGACTGGGTAGTAAGTGGGGAGCAGCGTGTGTGGACGGGCTTGTGCCCCTGTGGCCAGCCTGGGGGAGCTGGAGCTGTCTCTGGGCTCCTGGGCTGGGACCTGGGCTCTGAGCTCACCCTTCTGGCTTCACAGAGTCGACCAAGACAGCGCTTTGCACAACGATCTCCAGATCCTTAAAGAGAAGGAAGGAGCTGACTTCATCCTACTTAATTTTTCTTTCAAAGTAAGATTTCTCTTTGTGGCTGCTCCCTGGTCAGCCAGGTGACTTCCTTGCCTGGTGGAGGGCCGTCCTGGGGGTGGACTCGGGCCCCTCTGACATCACCTTTGTCTTCCTTCACAGGATAACTTCCCCTTTGACCCGCCGTTTGTCAGGGTTGTGTCTCCAGTCCTTTCCGGAGGGTGAGTGGCTCAGCAGGGGCGGAAGGTAAGGAAGGCGTGGAATATGGCCACATATGTAGCTGCCTCACTGACCTTTCTTCTGCAGGTATGTTCTGGGCGGAGGTGCCATCTGCATGGAACTTCTCACCAAGCAGGTGAGCCTGTCGGTCCCTCCTGGCTGGCCTGGGCAGGGCAGGGCTGACATCAGCATACGTATACACCCCTGTAGCCTGGGTGGTAGGCATAACTCTGGGCAGGAACATGCACAAGAAAAGCTAACCCTTCTTTGCTCCATCCCTCCTTGTTCCAGGGCTGGAGCAGCGCCTACTCCATAGAGTCTGTGATCATGCAGATCAGCGCCACGCTGGTGAAGGGGAAGGCACGAGTGCAGTTTGGAGCCAACAAAGTAAGGAGCCAGGCCCTGAGGCTGCTCGCGTCAAAGCCCAAGAGGGTGAGGCCTCTGGCGCCTCTGCCGAGCGGGCCTGGGGGGCAGGGCTGTGGGCAGAAGGTACCACAGGTCAGCAGGGCACTGTGCCGGGGCACCAGGTCTCTGGCTGGCAGCTATGGAGGGTGGGGTAGGAGGGCCGCAGCCCGCCGTGTTCACGGTCGCCTCCTGCTGCAGTCCCAGTACAGCCTGACGAGAGCACAGCAGTCCTACAAGTCCCTGGTGCAGATCCACGAGAAGAACGGTGAGCTGCAACCAGGCCCCGAGGACGGCACTTCCCACCACAGAGCAAGAATCCCTTCTCTTGGTTTCTGAGCCATTACTACCCCCCTGTCTCTGTCCCCCAGAGAAGGGCTGGAGGTGGTGGCTCCCTTCCCAGAAAAGCACTGCCTGCCTGTTGTATTGGGTTGGGGGGTGGGAGGTGGCATCCTCAGTGCTGCCCTGTTCCCGACTACCCTTTGAGACAAAAGCTCACATCACTATATCCTTTCATGTCAGGCAGCTCATGTGTGTCCCCCCCACCCCCATAGTCCTAGCCTCCATTGGGCGGCTTCCCAGCCCCCATACAGCTGCTCTGCCCCCCCCAACCCCCACTGGGAAGCCCTTGCCATTGCTAGGATCTTTTCACCCCTGACCTTGGAGGTACCCTCCATGACTGGGCTGAGAGGGTGGGCATGGGCCTGCACCCCGTGACGGTCTCTTGGCTTTCTGTGCAGGCTGGTACACACCTCCCAAGGAAGATGGCTAACCCTGGAGAGCTGTCCCTCCCTCTTCCCCAGGCGCCACTGGACCAATTACCTTTGAATGCTGTATTCGGATCTCACGCTGCCTCTGTGGTTCCCTCCCTCATTTTTCCTGGACGTGATAGCTCTGCCTATTGCAGGACAATGATGGCTATTTTAAACGCTAAGGAAAAACAAAAACACAGACCTGTTTCAAGTACTTCAAGACTGACTTACAGACCAACCAACCACCTGGCTGGAACCCCTGCTAGCAGGCATTCTTATAAAAAGAAACTTTCGAGCCTCCTTATATTGCTGGAAACTCAGCTGTGCTCCAGACTAGAGCCTCCTTACCTATGCTATGGATTTTTAATTTATTTTCTCTTATTTCATGTACACTGCTTTTTTTGGTTACAGTGTATGATGGATGTGTATGAAAAAAATGTATCTTTGGGAAAACAATTACAGTTTGTTAATTTGAAGATGCTGGTCTTGACTCATCTTTCTTTTTCTTCCCACCTCCTGCCCCCCCATCCCCACCCCCACCCCCACACTGCCTGGGCGGTGGGGGAGGGGCAGGGTCTCGAGGCTGGGACTTCGCAGTGAAGCTCACCTGGCTGGCCCCCAGGTTTCTCACGAAGGCCCCCCGGAGCAACCTGCACCTGTCCCCTTGGGATGCAGAGCCTGGCCCACTAAACCACAACAGAGCAGGCTGGAATGATGCCCTTGATTCTTAGGATGACTTTTCTTAGTCACAGATGTTTTCAAATTTCTAAGAAAGTGAGGATGAAGGTTTGAGAGCCGCTTCAGAGAATTGCTTCTGAATGAATGGAGGGGGTGGGGGATGTGGTGCCGCCTGCTCCCCTCCCTCAGAAGGCTGGCTTCCAGCTGGCCCCAAGCACTTGGGCCTCTTCATTGGGCTTGTGCAGGAAGCTGGGCAGAGCTCTGAAGCAAGTTGGTGGCTTAGAGAAATGGGCTCTCTGAAGCTGCTCCCCTGAGGTGGGTCCCGCTGGAGTGGTCAGCCTCCAGGGGCTTGTTCTGTGCACCTGGGTCCTCACCCCGGCTCTGGGAACTGCTGGTCAGGGGAGAGTGGGGTGAGGAGGCTGTGCGGTGTTGCACGGACCTGCCTCCTGGCCAGCAAGCTTGCCCTGGGGCTGAGGTGGCCCCTTGGGACCCATCTGCCTGCACACTGGGTGGTGGGCAAGGCTGGTGAAGGCTAGTGTAGGGGAACTCAGACTCAGGACTGCTGGCTGCGCACCTGTAGGGCACCAGCACTCTGTCCTGCTGTATTGAAGACCCTGGCCATTTGGCCCCTTTTCTGTTAGGGATGCTGAGTCTCCAGCTCAGCCCTGTGCTGCTCTGGCTCTGCCCACACCCACCTGATGCAGGTGCTAATCCATGAAGAGGTTGAGATAAAGAGGGGCCCCGAGGGGAAACACTCCGTAGAGCTGAAATCTGGGTCTCCAGGCCTCTGTGGCTTTCCTCTGAACTTACCACCAGCCCTGGCTGGAATGTAGACTGTGTTTTTAGTAATGTGTACTGTGAGCTGTCCTCTGTATAATGTATTTTGTAATGTATTTTTCTCATCTACCAAAGGATGAAACAAATAAAATTATTTAAATAGTTTGGCTCTAATAAAATTATTTTTTCAAGATATATTTAAGTAATCACACCCAACATGGGGCTCGAACTCATGGCCTCGATATCAAGAGTCACAGGCTCCTTCAAACTGAAGGGACAGTGGGGCCCATGCCCACGGGCACGAAAGGAAGCGCCAGCCCCTGTGAGTTGACCACACCTGAAGAGAAGCCTCCACTTGTCCCGTCAAATTTGACCCTAATGATGGAAGGCTGCTGTGAGCAGAGTGAGCCAAGGCTGTAACAACAAATCAATGCTCTCCCTGCACTCGGAGGCAGAGGAAAGAGGAAACCAGCTCCTCTGGTCACCCCCCTACTCCTCAAAGTGGGGCTCGCAGGGGCCACATGAACGCGCGCGGGTACGAGCACAGTGGGTGCAGAAGCTGGGCTGGGGGCGGGGGGTGGCAGGCAGGGATGGATAAGTGAGCTCTGGAGGCATGCCATGCTTTGTGCACCAAGGTGATGGGTGTTGTTTCAATGCTTGCTGATTCTGGTCTGGAATGCCAGAAAAACACATTTTTCTGGTCTGAAAAACGCCAGGAAGGTCCCCCCCGCTTCTCCAGAGTCCCTTAGGGCAGCATCTGTCATGTTCTTGGGGCACATAGGAGGATCCCCTCCCTGCCACAGGCCTCAACCTCGCGGAGGTGTCTGCACGGTAGACAAGCTCAGGCAGCTCTCTCCTGAGTGGTGAGCTGGGGGCCAGGCCAAACGGGGGTTGCAGCACTCGGGGGCACCAATGGCCTCTTCACTCCCAAGGCCTCTTCACTATCCTTGCAATGGGCCAGAGAGGGGGCAGGCTGACGGGTCATGTGACTGGGAGTCTGGGAGGGGGGGAAGACCGCCCCCATCATTCCTCTATAACCTCAGCTTGCTTCCCTAGGGGATGCCAGGTCAGGGTGCAGCCTCCAGGCCCCAACAGGGGACAGGCGGGCAGGGAGCTGGGTATTCAAAGCACGGGGGATTCTCCATTTGAGGATGTGCTGGACATGCCAGTATGGACTTGGCATGTCCGCACAGCACCGTGGAGGGCTGAATGGCAGGAAGAGGGTCGGGTGACATGAGATCAGGCCCCAGGCCGGGGAGGGGAAAGCAGGTGCGCAGCCGAGGCAGGAGGGAGGGTGAAGGGAGACTGTGCCCGGCAGCCTTAACCCTGCGGCTGAAGCTCCTCGGGGATCTGGGTTCACTGCGTCTTGCGGGGAAGTTCCGGGGACACAAAGCTGTCTTTCCTCAGCTGCACACGCAGAGCATTGGCTGGAGGGGTGGAGCAGAGCAGCCTTTGCCTAACCCAGGCTCCTCCACTGGGGGGGGGCACAAGCCCCCTTCCCCAAGGTCTTCCCTGTGTGGGACCAGGGCTGCTCGAATGCACAGAACTGGCCATAGAGTGGACCGCAGGTTTGGCCCATTCCCAGCTGTGCAGTTTTGTTTATACAAAATGCGAGGAAGTCCCTGTCACTTTTCTGAGCCTTTTCTCCTCCATGAAGGGGGAAGCCATCGGCCTGACCTCTCAGGGGCACCCCAGTGTCCACACAAGATCTGAGCACCCTGGATCTAGGGGAGTGCTCTGTCCCCTCTGCCCTGCTGGGAGCTGCTGTTGGGCACGGAGCACCTCTACACCCACCGCCTCCGACACCTCAGCCACGAGCGCCTGCCTGGAGCTCCTGTGCCCTGGCCGGGAGCTGGCTACTACCCAGGCCAGGCAGCAGGAGCCCCCCTCTGCTGTCATGACCCAGGATAACCTCCAGGGTGCCCCTCCCCAATGGGCCCCAGCCCTTGTCGCTGCACTTCGGGCTGTGCCTTTCCTTGTGACTTCCTGTGCTTGTGCCCCCGGTGTCCCCGATGCCCATGAGCACTGTCCCCTGCATGGTTACCTGAGCCCAACTTGACAAAAGGCTAGGAGCAGGCCTCTCCCTCTCAAAGATGTGCAAACAGGGCCCACAGGTGTCAGGATCTAACAAACAGCAGGTCAGGAGACCCCATGCCCGGTGCTAACCCCAATCACTGCATCTCAAATCACAGTTTTCTTCCACTCCAGAATCCTTTCCCAGTGAAATCAAGCCAAATTCAGTGGATGTAAGAAGAGAGCAAAGCAGCTCTGGCAGGAGTGGGGGGACGCCTGCCCTCCCCCTCCACACCCCAGAACCCCAGCCTTGGGCAGTCCCAGAGGCCCTCCCTAGCGAGAGGGGGAAGCTGCTATGCGAGGGGCAGCTCCAAAATCGGGGGTCAGAGGTGGGGAGGACCTAAGAAGACAGTAAGAGGCACCCAGAGGCCTGGGCTGCCCTCTGCTGCCCCCTGCTGCCCCCTTCTGCCCTCGGCTGTCCTCTGTTGCCCCCTGCTGCCCCCTGCTGCCACACTACTGTCCTCCTGCCGGCCCTAGGCTGTCCTGCTGAAGCCTGTCCAGTCTCAGAAGGGTGGAGAACAGCTCACTTCTCCAGCATGAACGGATAGCTGAGTCACAGGGGATTTGTCACTGCCCATGCTGGGCAAAGACTGAACTGGGAGGGGGCCCACCAGCCAAAACCGATGACCATGATCTCAGCCCAGGCATCCACCCTGCCCAGCGCCCAGCACCTGGCCAAGGAAGGGAGGTGGGAAAGGACAGTGTCCTACAAGAGGTAGGTCACAGCAGTCCTCAATAAGAGGGTGGAAACCATGTGAGCAGCAGGATCTTGAGAGGGATGCAGCGACAGAGAATCCAGGTTCGGAAGGAGGGAGAAAGAAGGAGCGGCTCCATCCAAGGGCCGCAAACCCCACCCCCATCCCACCCTAGCCCTGCCTGCAGGCACCTGCTACGGCAGCCTGTAACCCCCAGGTGGCACTCTGCTGGCCCCAGACGGTGGCAGGCAGGCAGGTACGGCCGTGGCTCCACCCGGACCGGTGAGGGGCGGCACCTGCACGTCCTGCGCAGCATCTGCAGGCTGCACAGAGGTAATGCGCCCCACGTCTGTCCCTGAAGATGCCTGTGAGTTTGCACTGTGGGTCCGCTCCCCGGGACTGAAGCTGAGGCAGGAGGATGGGCCTGAAACCATGCTTGCCCCAGAAAGGCTGTGCCTGAGAAGAAGAGGGTCTGAGGGACCATACTGGTCACCAGAGGCCCCTCCTCGCCATCGGCGGGGCTGAGGGTGGCCAGCCAGCTGGGGTCTCAAAAGCATTCCCTCAGGAGCAGCACTAGGAAGGGGCCTCTGGGGGAGGAGCAGGGGAGGCAGACGAATGTGGGGTGGGCAGGAGGGCCAGACCCCACTACTGCACAGACAGAGCCTACAGCAAGAAAGTGCTGGAGGCACAGGGCCAGGAGGGTGGGCAGGGCCACAGAGTGCGGGTTGCTGGGGGACTGTGAGCTGTGAGCTGGTGTGCACTCTCCGGGCCGGACACATTTCCCACCGCTCATCACTGCCCCTGGGTTTAAGCACACGCTCCAAACCACGCAAAAAGGGAAACAGACTGTATAAGTCGCCGTGGGCCACAGTGGCGCAGCGGAGGGCGGATGGGACCATTCTTGATACACCTCATCCCAGCCCAGCACATCCTGGCCCCACCCGCCAGGGACAGAAGGATGTCCTCAATGGCCTTCGCCTTGGTGATCTCACTGCACCTCTGCATTCCTCATTTCCGTGGGAACCACACAGAAGGCTGTCCTCCACAGGTCAGTCTCAAGGGGTCACCAGGAGCTATAGGGGTGATGTATATACATGCTGGAGACAGATGCCCGAGCCCTGGGGGTGCCCAGGCCATCACTGCAGTACCACAGCCTGCACATGCACACCTCCCCCAGCCCTGCCCTTGGAGAAAGTGGTGATTCTCAGCCTGCAGGCCCACATCTGGGTGCACAGGCGGTGCTGGGTGGGTTTTCTGTGATGGAGAAAGCATCCCAGAGGAACAGACTCCTCCAACACTGAGGGCACCAACCAGGAGTGTGCTCAGGGAGGGGCAGCAGGAGTTGCAAAGACAGGTCCTGGGAACAGAGGGAGGAGCACCTCAGGATCTCCCAGTGGCTTGCCAAGTCCTCGAGCAGAAGCCTTCTCCAAAACCTAAAAAAAGAAAAGGTATCACTCAGGAACGGCAGTATTTATTTCATTGATTTCTACGTGGAATTGCTCCAAGTAGGTTTGGAGTCAAAGAGCACCGACAGCCCCTGTGCTGACCCAGGATTTAGGAGACAATAGGGGCTCCCAGCCACTTCCCCTTTTCCTGTGAGGATCCTGAGCCTACCCAAGAAAGGGCACCCAGTAACAGGGAGGTGCGAGGGCAGCTCTGGGGGGCTCCACCAGCCCTCCTCAGAGGGAGGAAGGGGGAGCTGTTTATGCTGGAAGCCGGCCTGGTGGAGAGAGAGACCTGGTGCCCTCAGCAGCCCCCGCGCCCTGCCCGCTTCTCCGCTGCTCTGGATGGAAAACCCCAGCCCTGGTTAACCCACGTACCTGCCCACCAACCGCTGCCAACACGACCACCCCACCATAAACCCCTAGATACTTTCCTTCTCTCCAAACGGACACCACACCCCTGCTCCTGCCCGCTGGAACCCACCCCCGGCCTCAGCCCCCACGTACAGGTGTCTCTCTGGGACCGCACTCGCAGGTGGACGTGCCACACCGCCCAGGCCGCTCTGGGAGACACATACACTCAGCGCATCTGCCCCGGAGCAGCTTCCTCCATCTGAGTTAACAGCATCACAACCTACCTCCTGGCTTGGGCCACAGTCATCTGTCTCCCTGGATCTCTACACCAAAGTCCCCGGCGAGTCAAGTCAGCAATTCCTCGAAAACACACGGAGCTCATAAACTTCCCTCTGCCCACACCCACCAGCCCAATACCAGCCAGCGCCGTCCCCCAGCAGGCCACAGCAACAGCATCCGGAGACTTCCCTGCTGCCACAGCAGACCCCCACAGTGCCACCCCCGCACACAACACCATCTCTTATGAACAAAGCTCAGATCCCGTCATTTCTCTGATTAAAACCTTCCAACAACTTTCATTGTACTTACAAAACCCAACCTCTCCACTTGGACTCACCAAGCCCACCATGATCTAATCTTCCTTCCCAGAGACCCCTCTGCGCCCACCCTCCCCTGCACCTGCCGTGTCACACACTGGGGCTCTCTTTGTCTGGAATGTGCTAGAATTTTTGGAATGTTTTCCCCTGGTCTTCACAGGGCTGGCTCTGACCTATCATCCAGACCTCAGCAGAGATGCCATTTCTTACAAAGATCCCGCCCTAAAAGTCATCTGAAGAAGTGACTGCCCCCCCTCCATTACACCGCCTTATCTTAAGTCTGTCTGGTACTTACTATCTGGCATTTTATTTATTTATTGGTTTACTGTATGTCGCTTCCCATGGGAATAAAAGCACCTTGAAAATCCAAGTCCTATTTGTCTTCTGACAACTACCTTGATCACACAGGCAGCCCCACGGCCTTGCACGCTGTCTGGTGTTAGACTCTCCATTGGCATAGAAAAAGGAGGGGTGAGAAATGACCTGGGGCAAATTCTTCATTCTCTGAGCCGGGTTTCTTCTTCTACCGCACAAATCACACCTGAGCGGATGTGCAGATTGAGTGGGCTGGCGTCTGCTCAGGACAGGGCGTGATATAGGCCCCCAATAACTGCAGGCCGGGTCCTGGAGTCAATCTCAGTCCCAGGGCTGATGGGCTCCTTAGCGTCGTCATAGTCACCTGTGCCAGCGGGAGACTCAGCCACTACCCCCGCTGCTATCATGACTTGGGTTCTCCCAGCAAAGCAGCCGGAATGCGGTTTGCAGAGCAAGCCCTCCACGCACAGTGAGCACTGCTGCCGACCAGCAAGACCCACAGCAAACCTCTGTGCTGACCCACGCTGCCCTCCAGCCAGGCAGGTGAGGTGCCCCTTTACTCGGAATCTCCAAATACCTACCCAAGAACCAATTAGCAGCAGTGATTTCAGGCTAAAAATTATCAATACAGAAACATTTAACCATTTTTGGTCTAATTATTATTCCCTAATGACTTAAGAGATAAATATAATAATCCCACTTTGGCAGTTTGTGAAATGAAGTTTCAGAAGAAAATCTGCATAATTATCCAGCCAGCACAGCAGGTGCATCGCCCCAAACGAGCCTCAAAGCTCAGGATGTTATTATTAAAAATATATATATATATATAATTTAAAATATATATATATTATTATTATTTTTAATTTTTTTTATTTATCTATGATAGTCATACAGAGAGAGAGAGAGAGAGAGAGAGAGAGGCAGAGACACAGGCAGAGGGAGAAGCAGGCTCCATGCACCGGGAGCCTGACGTGGGATTCGATCCTGGGTCTCCAGGATCGTGCCCTGGGCCAAAGGCAGGCGCCAAACCGCTGCGCCACCCAGGGATCCCAAATATATATATTATTAAAAAAAAAAAGCTCAGGGTGTATTCCTTACATGAAGCGGCCACCTGGAAGCTTCCAAGACCAGGACACCACCTCACCAGCTGCCATACAGGCCAATTTCAATTCAGTTCTACTGTTGCTACAAGCACAGCAACCCACCGACAGCCAGGTCAGTCCCATTACTTTGGGCATTTCCACCAGCTGGTCAAGCGTTCTGGAAGCAGCCTGCTGCTGAGTCTGAGCTGTGGGAAAGAAGACATAGGACACAAAGGTCAGTGGCCAGAAGGCCCTGGGGTGGAGGGGAGTCCATCGGGTTCCAGCATGCCCCAGGGAGAAATTGTCCCGCCAGCCGGTGCAGGAGTGCAGCTTCCTGGGACACTCAGAAAGGTGCTAGCAGCCTCCAAGTCCCTACACTTCCACGCACTGGGCCACTGCTGGCCACTCCAGACAGTCACCTCTTGAGACCCCTCTTTGTATTTGGGGAACTGTCCCAAGGCCACCTGAAGGGCACGTCCTAGTGGAAATGTGATATTTATAGCAGTGACCTTCAGCCTCTCTCCCTATCACCCAGCAATGCACCTGGCACATCTGCTGTGTGCAGACGCGGTGACAGATGCACCACACAGGCCCTGCTGGTCTTCAGGGGACCCATATTGAATCCCTCCACAAATTTTGTCAAACATGTGTGCTCCAGACACTGGGGCCACAAGTCGCACGTTTTAGCAAGTGCAGCAGACATTTTGTGTACGAAGAGGTATGACGTCGGTGACCACAGTACAATGAGGAAACACGGGCAATGAGAGAGGGCTAAGGGTACCCTGAGGGCAAGGGGTAACCACTGAACACAGGCCTCAAGAGGGGCAAGAGCCTCAGGGCCAGGGCAGCAGGTGCAGGGGCCTTCGGACGCGCACCAGTGCTGGACCACCTGACATGGGCCTTCCTGCTTCTGCTCAGCCCTGACTCCGTTCCTTAGGGTCACCTTGAGTCCGGGTGAATGGGTGGGGGATCCACAGTGGCACATCCACAAAGCAGAATGCTGCCAGAATTGCCCATGTGGAACTATGCGGATGGACCTCAGGAACATTCCACAGAGTGGGAGAAGCCAGACGTGCCGATCCCAGTGCACGAGACCTCAGAAGAGATGGACCTCACCTAGAGGGACAGGGAGCATCAGGGCGGGGGGCAGCTGACCGGCTGTGGACAGGAGAGCCTTCTGCACAGCTGACACGGTCCGCACAGGGTGTGGCAGTGCTGCGTCCCTCCGTCACAATACACCGAACTCTACACCTAAAACGGGTTCATTATATTCCATGAAAACAATACTTCAGTTAATTTATTTATGTATTTTATGTATTTACTGCTTCAATTGGGTTGATTTTTCACATGTATTTGTCAGACCTGCCAAACCTTTCAGTGTTCCCATTTCCATGTAACTACAAAAAAGTCAATTGTTGCTGAATCATTATATGTTATGAAAATAAAAGCTTTAGGGCAGCCCCAGTGGCTGAGCGGTTTAGCACTGCCGTCAGCCCCGGGTGTGATCCTGGAGACCTGGGATCGAGTCCCACGTCGGGCTCCCTGCATGGAGCCTGCTTCTCCCTCTGCCTGTGTCTCTGCCTCTCTCACTCTCTCTGTGTGTCTCTCATGAATAAATAAATAAATTTTTAAAATCCTTAAAAAAAAGTTTTAATATTTATAAGGTTGTGTTTATGATTATTTGTATTCTTATACAACCTTCTCCGGAATTGACTGCTACTTTTTTCTTCCTCCATTCACTTGGGTTTCCTTAAATCACTAGCTAAGGTTTGCCACCCCCAATGACTCACAGCACCTCCTCATTCCGTTCACCTTTCTTCATGCAGACATCACCTGGCATCTCACACAGCCCTGCTCCAGCCAGGACTGGCTGCTGCATGAGCGCCCTGCCCCTTCCCCAGTAGCAGGGAGGTCACTGGTCTCTCTCCTGTTCCCAGATCCTCTCGCTTTTTGGCTTATGGGTTCATTTTATTGGAACACATTCCTCCATAGCTTTTTGAGAACAAGTACGTGGGTCATACATTTTTTGAAACCCAACTTTTCTGAACAAGTCCTAATTTTACCTTTATTTTAATTTAAAAATAGATTTGGATTTGGACATTATGTTGTGCAAAAATCAATGATGTTCCCCATATCCATTAATGTAGATTCTCTCTCTGAAGCTGAAGTCAATATCTAAAACAATTGCATACTTGTCTCAGTGTAGGTTTTAATTTTCCCATTTACTATCTTGGGTACTTGCCAGTTACTTTCAATCCGAAAACTCATATCCTTCCCTTCTAGGAGATTTTGTTCTATGACACTTGGCACTTCCTCCCCTGTGTTGACCTGCACTCTTGCTGAATGCATGTTGTACCACCGAAGCTGATTCTTTGATTTTACCTTTTCTCCTCTCTGCAGCAATTCTACTACAAAATATTTCAATTGATACATCCTCTCTCCAAAAAGCAATAATAAAACTTGACAAAATTGTCAAAAACAACCATCTCAGGATTCTGGGGGTTGACCAGAAGCATACAGCAAATTGAGAGCCTTTGGTGGGACAAGTGTTAGGTCTGTGTTTCAGCTGGGAGCTTCTCCCACGCTCACTCCTGGCCCCTTCGGGCAGACGGCTCCACCAGGGAGGCAAAGCCCTGAAAACCAGCAGCATTGGAAGTGGCTGCCTGCTGGAGCAGATAGCAGAGAAGCCCCGATGTGGTCGGAACTAGTCTGTCCCTCAGAGGCGTGCAGATGGGAGGATGAGCACTGCATCTCTCATGCCTCCGGGTTTACAAAATGCCTATTCCCAGCTCTTACCCAACTTCTTATTGGGTTGTTTCCTTTTCTCATCGATTTTCAGTTTGGGTTTTTTTTTTTTTTTTTTTAAGACTTTACTTCTTTTTTTTTTTTAAGATTTTATTTATTTATTCATGAGAGACAGAGAGAGAGAGAGAGAGGCAGAGACACAGGCAGAAGGAGAAGCAGGCTCCCTTGTAGTGAGCCTGATGCGGAACTCGATCCCAGGACCCCGGGATCATGACCTGAGCCAAAGGTAGACACTCAACCACTGAGCTACCCATGCAGCCCGATTTTCAGGAGTTTTTATTTTGCTTTTCTTTTTGCTTCTTATTTTTTTGTTTTAAAGACTTTATGTATTTATTCATGAGAGACACAGAAAGAGAAAGGCAGAGACACAGGCAGAGGGAGAAGCAGGCCCCATGCAGGGAGCCTGATGTGGGACTCGACCTTGGGACCCCAAGATCACGCCCTGGGCCAAAGGCAGGTGCTAAACCGCTGAACCACCTAGGGATCTCCTCTTTTTGCTTCTTTTTAAAAAGCATTCTGGATATTAATCCAGGGACCAAAAAATGTTTTGGTAAAGGGTGAGAGAATGAATACTTGAGGTTTTGTAAGCATATAGTGTCTGCTGCAGTGACTCAACTCTGCTACCGTGCAGTACTGGAGACAGTGTCTAAATGGGTGAGGCTGTTTTCCAATAAAACTTTATTTGTAGACATTGAAATTGGAATTTCATATAATTTTCATGTGTCATAAAAATATTCTTTTAAAAATTTTCCCCAACCATTAAAAAACAATCTTAGAACTTCTACTCTGGGAAGATGGTGTAAATGGATCTTTTCCTATTCCTTCTGCTAAAAACCTAGGTATTAAATATAAAACAAACATAAGACAACCATGACCTTAGAACCAAGGGACAACATGGTAATGAATTCCCTGGGTTTTCTTCTTGCCTCCCATATCTAGACTTAGAATCAAAGAACCCACAAGTACCAACAGGCACAGATGAAAAAAGCCCCAACAAAAGCCTGCTCTTTCCAGCCAAAGGACTAGAAATGGGGCAGCTACACATGGTAGAAAACTTCTTTATTTTATTAAAATATTTATTTATTTATTTGGTGAGGGTAGAGAGACAGGGAGAGAGTCCAGCTACACTCTGCACTGAGGGTGGAGCCCAACATGGGGCTCAATCCCATGACCCTGAGATCATAACCTGAGCCAAAACCAAGAGTCAGATATTCAACCAACTGCACCACCCAGGCACCTCCAGAAAACTTCTAATCAATAACTATTCTACCCTAGCTAAACACACACACAATAGCCCCTGGTCTATGCACCCCAGCAAAGATGAGCAGGGAGCCTAGACTTCCACTCTCAGGAAGCTGTGATGAGTCACTCCAAAACTCCCACCCCAGTTATGTTGCAGAAGGCCAATCGGCAGCCAAGAATTTTATCCTGGTAGCCAGCAATGAAACCAGTCCCCACCACTGCTGCTGCCTGTGGACTCAGTGAAGGGCACCTGGGAAGCTTAGATTTCCACACCCACCCAGCAGCAATAAGCGCCTATACAGTTGGTGCCAAAGAAGCACTGTTGGAGAGTCAGGACTTGCCCGAGTGGTGACAAAACCACCTACACCCGGGTATCAATGAAGACCACGTGGAGAACCAGAACTCCCACTCTCCAACAGCAACAAGGGGCCCTCACAAGGATAGCCTGCACCTCTACCTTTATCTGGCAATATCAAGGTGGCACCCTGCTTCCCCTGCTGGAGCAGTGCCAGAGAAAGCCACATAAAATAGAATATTTGCATAAAAGCTAGAGTCTCATAACAAAATAAGAAAATGTCCAGGTTTCAATCAAAATTCACCTGTTATACCAAGAACCAGGGAAGTCTCAAACTGAATAAGAAAAGACAATTAATATCTGCCAACGCCAAGATGACACAGTTGTTAGAATTACCTGACATTCTATTATTTTATTTTATTTTATTTTATTTTATTTTATTTTATTTTATTTTAGAGAGGGAGATGGGGGGGATGAGAGGCAGAAAGAGAGAGGGAGGGAAGGAATCTTAAGCAGGTTCCATGCCCAGCACAGAGCCCAACACAGGGCTTGATCTCACCACTCTGAGATCATGACCTGAGCTGAAATCAAGTCAGACACTTAACCAGCTTGAGCCACCCATGCACCCTCTTAAAAATATTTTAAAGCAGCCATGATTAAATATTCAACAATTACAAGTACTCTTAAAACAAATGAAAAAAAAAAAAACCCTCAGGAAAGAAAAATAAAGTGTCGGGGGGAGGGGATGTATTAAAAATGGGGAAATTAGAATGAAAAATAGAATAATTGAAATTTCCAAAAAATAAATAAATAAAAAATAAAAAATAAAAAATAAAAAAAAGGAAATTTCTAAAAAGTAGATAAACCCAACAACAGAATGAGGGACAGGAAACAGCCAGTGACTAGAAGAGAGAACACCAGAAATTATATAATCTGAACAGAAGATTTTAAAAACCTATGCATTCAGAAAGCTGTGTGAACCCAGAGTAGCATAAATTCAAAGAAATCCATGCCAAGACACATCACCATTAAACTTCTGAAAACCAAAGACCAAGAAAAAACCTTCAAAGTGCACAGAGAAAAATGACACTGTATATAAGAAAAACAATTTGAATGACAGTGGATTTCTCATCAGAAACCATGGTGGTCAGAAGAAAATGGTACACTATTTCTTAAGTTCTAAAAGAAAAGATCCATAAATGTAGTGAAAATATCTTTCAGGAATGAAGGGGAAATTAAGACATTCTCAAATGAAGGAAAACTAAGGATTTGTCACCAGCAGACCCACCCTAAAGAAAAAGGCCAAAGGAAGTTCTCTAAACAAAGAGGAAATGATAAAAGAAGGAACCTTGAAACATCAGGAAATAAGAAAGAACATGGTAAGAAAAAATATGAGTAAATACAATAGGCCTTCCTTCCCTTGAGTTTTCTGAATTACATTCGACAGTTGAACCAAAAATTGTAACACTGTCTGATATCGTTCTAAATGGACACAGAGGAAAATTTTAAGACAATTATATTATAATCAGGAAGAGTAAAGGAAAGTAAGGTTTCTGTACTTCACTCAAATAAAGTCAATAGGCATGGACTATGATGAGTTGAGTATAAATAATATAACATCTTCAGTTTTAAGATACACTTAAAAAAACTACAGATAAGTCAAAATTGAATTATAAAAAAATGTCCAAGTAAACTATAGGAAAACAGAAGCAAAAAATAGGAAACAAAAAATAAAATGGCAGACTTGAACCCTAACATATCAATAATTACATCAGGCATAAATGGTCTAAAAAATATACCAATTTAAAGACATAGAATGCCACTGTGGACTAAAAAACATGACCAACTATATGATGTCTACAAAAAGCTCATTTCAAATATAGTGATATATTTTGAAGTAAAAAGTAAAAAGATAGGAAAATAAAATAAGTAAAATGATAGGAAAATATATGTCACGCAAACATTAATCAAAGGAAAGAAAACATAGCTATATTAATATCAGATAAAACAGACCTTAAAGTAAAATCACTAAGAAAAACAGAGAGGGATACTATATAATTACAGAAGATCATTCCACCAAGAACACACAGCTATCCTAAATGTGTTGGCACCAAACAAGAGAGCTGCAAAATATATGATGCACAAATTAATAGAACTGAAAGAAGAAATACACAAATCCACAATTATAATTGTAGCTTTCAATCTTTCAATGCCCCTCTCTCAACCAACAGAACAACTCAACAAAACATCAGCAAGGATACGGGAGAACTCAACAATATTATTAACCATCAGGATTCATTCCACATGTATTGAACACTCTGCCCAAGAGCAGAATAGATATCTTTTTAAGTGCCCACAGAACATATACCAAGAAGGTTATATCCTGGGCCATGAAATAAGTCTCAATAAATGTAAAATAATTCAAGTCACATGCAGTGTGCTATCTAGCCACAGTTAGAATTAAATCAGAAATCAATAGTAGAAAATATGTGGAAATCTCCAAATATTTGGAAACTAAGTAACATACTTCAAAATAACCCACAGCATGAAGAAATCAAAAGGAAAACTAGAAAATATTTTGAACTGAATGAAATTGAAAACACAACACAAATTAAAATGCAGATAAAGTATCACCTAAAGAGAAATATGTACCATAAAGAGCCTATATCAGGAAATAAGGAAGCTTAGAAATTAATGACCTCAGCTTTGACTCTAAAGGAGAAACAAAAGAAGAAAAGCAAATGAAACCCCAAGAGAACAGAACAAAAGAAATAAGTAATTAAGAAAAACCAAAAATAGGGCAGCTCAGGTGGCTCAGCGGTTTAGCACCGCCTTCAGCCCAGGGCCTGATCCTGGAGACCCGGGATAGAGTCCCACGTCAGGCTCCCTGCATGGAGCCTGCTTCTCCCTATGCCTGTGTCTCTGCCTCTCTCTCTCTCTCTCTCATAAATAAATAAATAAAATCTTTAAAAAAAAAAAAAAAGAAAAAGAAAATAATGAAATTGAAAACAGAAAAACAATAGAAAAATCAATGAAACAATGATCCTCTTTGTAAGGATCAACAAAATCAATAAACATCCAGCAAGACTAGATGAAAAGAAAAAGAGAAGACACATATTACCAATATCAGGAACAAAACAGGATAGACGTCACTGCAGACCCACAGACACTAAGGTAATAAGGGAATACTAAGAGAAACTCTTCACATGTAACCACAAGCACAAACGTCAAACACAAAGTTCGACAACATAGACAAGACATACTCCTTCCTCAAGGACTTATAATTGTCAAAAATCAATCTGAAATCAATCACTGGAGTAGCCCCTTAACTGTTAAAGAAATTGAACTCATAATTGAAAGCCTCCCAAAAAAGAAATATCTAAGCCCAGATGGTTTCACTAGAGAATTCTACCAAACAAAGAAAAATTAACATCAGTTTTACAGTCTAGTCCCAGTAGCAGAAACATTTCCTACTTCATTTCATTTTATTATTTTTAAAAAGATTTTATTTATTTATTTGACAAAGAGAGAGAGAGCACAAGAGAGGGGAGCAGGAGAAGGAGAGGGAGAAGGAGTTTCCCCCCTGAGCAGGGAACCTGACACAGGGCTCCATCCCTGGACCCCAGGATCATGACCTGAGCTGAAGGCAGATGTTTAACTAACTGAGCCACCCAGGTGCCCCTTCCCAATTCATCTTAGATAGCTAGTACCACAGAAATACTAAAACCAAAGATGGTGCAAAACAAACAAAACCAAAAAACTACAGACCAATATCCTTCTTTAAAAAAATGCAAAAATACTTAAAGTATAAGAAATTTAAAATCCTTAAATTAGAAAATCATGTAATAGTAGTACTAAAAGTATTAGAAATTAGAAATCCTCAGCCAATAGAACTTAGCAATATATACAAAAAAAATTATACACCACAGCCAAGTGGGGTTTATTTCAGGAATACAAAGCAGGTTCGATGTTTGACAAAGCAATCACTATAATCCATCATGGAAAAGGTACTTGACAAAATTCAACATTTGTTATAGATTGAATTATGTCCCCCCCAAAAGGATACATTGCAGTCCTAACCCTCAGCACATCAGAATGTGACCTGACTTGGAAAAAGGGTCTTGACAGAGGTAATCAAGTTAAAATGAGGTCACTAAGGTGGGTCCTAATCCAATAGGACTACGTCCTTATGAAAAGAGGACAGAGAGACAGGGAACACAACATGAAGACACACACAGAGGATTCCACATGGAGATACAAGACTGGAATGATGCACCTGAACATGGCTAACAGGTGGCTGGAAGCTAGGGAGAAGAGAGGAATGGTTAAGAGGGAACCTGGACTTGCTGACACCTTCAGTTTGGACATACAGCCTCCAGAAACATGAGAACAAATTTCCATTGTTCTAAGTCACCCAGTCTGTGGTATTTTTTTAAAAAGATTTATTTGTTTATTTGAGTGAGGGAGAGAGAATGCTGGAAAGTGAGCACAAGAGAGAGTACAAGCAGGGGAGAGGGGCAGAGGGAGAGTGAGAAGCAGGTTCCCCACTGAGCAGGGAGCCAGAGGTGGAGCTCCACCCCAGGACCTTGAGATCATGACCTGAGCCCAAGGCAGATGCTTCACTGACTGAGCCACTCAGATGCCCCTTGTGGTATTCTTTTATCTTTTTTTTTTTTTTTTTTAATTTTTTTTTTAATTTTCATTCACCTATGATAGTCACACAGAGAGAGAGAGAGAGGCAGAGACACAGGCAGAGGGAGAAGCAGGCTCCACGCACCGGGAGCCCGACGTGGGATTCGATCCCGGGTCTCCAGGATCGCGCCCTGGGCCAAAGGCAGGCGCCAAACCGCTGCGCCACCCAGGGATCCCCGTGGTATTCTTTTAATAGCAGTCCTAGGAAACTAATATAACATCCATTCGTAATTTAAAAACAAAACAAAACAAAAAACTCAAAAAACAAAAACCTCTGAAAAACAAGAACAGAGATGTCCTGCAACTTGATAAAGGATATCCGCAAAATCTACAGACACCGCTACATTTCATCGTGAGAAACTGTGAGAGAATAAAGCAAGGAAACCCACACTCACTGCTCTAACTCAATGTAGAGCTGCACACATTAGCCAGTGCTAAGGCAAGAAAAATATCAGAAGGCAGATAGATCAGAAGGGAAAACATAAAACTGGCCCTATTTACAAATGATATGATTTTCAACATAAAAAAAACTGACACACAGGGGTTCCCACAGGGTACAGTCACTTAAGCATCTAACTCTTGACTTCAGCTCAGGTCATGATCTCAGGGTCTTGGGATTAAGCCCTGGTGTTGGGCTCTGCACTCATGGGGGAGTCTGCTTCTCCCTCCTCCCCTCCCCCCCAAATAAATAAATCAAAAGAAGAAAGAAAGAAAGAAAGAAAGAAAGAAAGAAAGAAAGAAAGAAAGAAAGAAAGAAAGAAAGAAAGAAAGAAAGAGAGGGATGCCTGGGTGGCTCAGCGGTTAAGCGCCTGCCTTTAGTTCAGGGGGTGATCCTGGAGTCCCGGAATTGAGTCCCACATCAGGCTCCCTGCATGGAACCTGCTTCTCCCTCTGCCTATGTCTCTGCCTCTCTCTCTCTCTCTCTCTCTCTCTCTGTCTGTCTCATGAATAAATAAGTAAAATCTTTAAAAAGAAAAACTGACTTATAGGTTTAACACAATTCCTATCAAAATCCCAGCCACAGTTTTTTAGACAAAGGACAAAGTTATTCTAAAGTTTATAGGATTAGGAATTAGAATAGCTAAAACAATTTTGAAAAAGAAGAATAAAATAAGGAATTAGGCTTCCCAATTTCAATACATCTCAGATAACCACAGCAACCAAGACTGTGTGGTTTTGCTGAAGGCGCAGATCCATGTATCAGTGCAATGAACTGAGAATCCAGAGACAAATCCATACAAATATGCCCAACAAATTCTTGATAAAGCTGTAAAAGCAATTTAATGGAGGAAATACAATCTTTTCAACAAATGGTACCAGAGCAATTGGACATCTACAGGCCAAAGAAAGAAAGAGAGGAAGAGAGGAAGGAAGGGGGGGAAGGGAGACAGGGAGGGACTCACCCTAAGTCTCTCAGCTTATACAAAAATTAACTTAAAATGGATTGTGGGCTTAAAAAATATAGAACATTATATCTTTTAGAAAAAAAAATAACAGACAATCTTTGGGATCTAGGGCTGGCCAAAATATTCTTAGTCTTGACAATGAAAGCACCATTCATATTAGGAAAAACTGATCGATTGGACTTTACTAAAATTAAAAACTTTTGTCTGGGGGAAAAAAAGACCCTGTTAAAAGGATGAAAAACAAGCTACAAAAAAAAAAAAAAAAAAAAAAAAAAAAACAAAAAAAAAAACCAAGCTACAAAGTGGGAGAAAAATATTTGCAAACCACATATCCTGCAATGAACTAGTATCCAGAATATATAAAGAGCTCTCAAAACTCAATAACAAAAGAAAACAAGCAATCCAATTAGAGAGTGGGGAAAAGAAACAAAGCAATACTTTGTGGAGTGGAAACACAGTACAGATGGCAAATAAGCACATGAAAAGATGTTCAACACCATTAGCATCAGGGAAACACAGATAAAAACCACAGTAAGATATCATTATACACCATCAGAATGGCTAAAATAAAGCATGGTGACAACATCAGTGCTGGAGGGATACAGGGAACCCTCCTAGGTTCCTAGCAGGAATGAAAAATGCTACAGCTGCTTGAAAACAGTTTGGCTGTTTCATAAAAAAGTAAACACGCAATGACCATACCGCTCAGCATTATAGTTCCAGGCATTTATACCAGAGAAACACACAGACTCTACATGTTTACAGCAACTCTATTTGTAAGAGCCAAAAACTGGAAACAATTTGGACATGCTTCAGCAGGGGAATGGCAGTAAACTGTGGTCTGCTCCTACCTCGGACTGCTCCTCAGGCAGGAATAATTGTTGGCTGTGCAACAATGCTGAGCGAAAAAGCCAATCCCGAAAGGTTACACACCGTATCATGTCCTTTATGTGACATTCTTGAAGTCACGCTATGATACAAATGGAGAACAGACCGGTTGTTGCCCTGGGGTCAGGTGGGAAGAGGGTGAGTCTACGAAAGGCTTCAAAGGCTTGATCTTCACTGTATCACCATTAATGTCCTGGTCATGATATCGTTTTGCAAAATGTTACCACTGGAAGAAGCCGGGTAAAGAGTACACTGGATCTCTCTGTACTGCTTCTTACAACTGTAGATGAATCTACAATTATCTCAAAAAAAAAAAAAAAAAAAAAAGCATCCTTAGCTTGCCAGCAGTACAGAAACAGGCAATGGGCCAGGTGTGAACTGGCGGCCCAAGTTTGCAGACCTCTTTCCAGACCTCTTTTCCCTCCATTGGTTATATGATTGTGAATACATTCTCCCAGTTTTATGCTTGAATTCATCTTCCTTTATGTTATTTTTCAAAAGAAAATCTCTTAATTTGAACTCCTGCATCTTTTCTTTTTCAGTGAACTTTTTATGCCTTAGCACATCTTATCCTACTCTGGGGCCATAGATATTCTTCTACATTATTTTCTAAAAGTTTTAAGGTTTTGCCTCTCATATTAAGTCTGTAGTCAATCTAGCTTATTTTTGTGCCAGAGGTAAAATAGAATATAAGTTCTTATTTTTCTGCTTGAATATGCGATTGTCCCAATTCAACAAGTGTCGTGTCTGCCCATTCACCAGAGACCTATGACTCTTCAAGAGGAAGAAGTCATCTCTGCATTTGCATGAGCCTCTCTTAGCCTCTCCATTGTATTTTATTGGTCTAACCGTCTATTCCAGGCTAACACCACATCTTCTTAGAGGGCAAGGCCTCCCATCTTCCTTCTCAGGAAGAAGTGTCTTAAATACTCATAGGCTTTTACTCTGCCATATACATTTTAGAACCAGCCTGTCCCATCCCTGAGAAAACCCTGTGGGAATTTTTGTTGGAATTATACAGAAGCAACAGATCAATTTGGGGAGAAAGACTCTTACAAAAACTCTTACTACAGGGATGCTTAGGTGGCTCAGTTGGGTGCCTGCCTTCAGCCCAGGGCATGATCCTGAAGTCTTAGGATCGAGTCCCATGTCGGGCTCTCTGCATGGAGCCTGCTTCTCTCTCTGCCTGTGTCTCTGCCTCTCTCTCCGCCCCCCTCTCTCTGTCTCTCATGAATGGATAAATAAAATCTTAAAAAAACAAAAACAAAAACAAAACCTCTTCCTGCATCTTCCTCTCCATGCACATGACAATTGCTTATTTGAGTCGTCCTTAAAGACTTTCAATAATGTTCAATTACTTCCTCCAAACAGTCCAAGCTCACCTTTCATTGGATTTATTCCTAGGTAACTTAATTTCTTAGATTTTATTTATTTACTCATGAAAGACACACAGAGAGAGGCAGAGACACAGGCAGAGGGAGAAGCAGGCTCTTCACAGTGACCCCGATGTGGGACTCGATCCCCAGATCCTAGGATCACAACCTGAGCTGAAGGTAGACGCTCAACCACTGAGCCACCCAGGCATCCCTAGGTAATTTAATTTATTAATTGCTCTTAAAAATGGTTAATTTTTCAAATTATTTTTATTGTCTCTTCATGAAAAAATATAAATGCAATTAACGGGTACACCTGTCTTATGTATCCAGCTGCCTTGTTAAACTGTTATTGCTAATAATGTATGTATTATTTAAGTTTTCCTAGGTAAAGAAACATCATCTACAAATAATGACAGTTTTGTTTCTCCTGTTCCAAATGTATGCCCTTAGTTATTTTTCTTGTCTTAGTATACAAAACTAGAGCGTCCAGTATATGCTGGACAGGTGTGGTGAGGCTTGGCATCCTTGTCCCTGATTTTAAAGAAAATGCTTATAATGTTTCTCCATTAAATTACTATTTTCTCTAGTTTTAGTAGGTAATTTTTATGAGGGTAACAGTAATCTATTTCTAGCTGTTAAGAATCTGTATTTTGTAAACCATAAATTCATGCTGAATTTTATCAAATATTTTGCTGTGTCTGTTTAAGATGATGCTATGATTTTCTTTTCTTTTCTTTTCTTTTTTTTTTAGTCATGAGGGAGAAGAGAGAGAGGCAGAGACACAGGCAGAGAGAGAAACAGGCTCCATGCAGTGAGCCTGACATGGGACTCGATCCTGGGTCTCCAGGATCAGGCCCTGGGCTGAAGGCAGCGATAAACCGCTGAGCCACCCGGGCTGCCCGATACTATGATTTTCATTCTTTAATCTGTTGGTGCAATTTCCTTCATATTAAACTACTTCTGTATCTGGGGGGAGAAAACCACTTGTCATGAAATGTTACCTTCACTAGCCAATTTTGCCCATGATCATCGTGCCAGCATTGTGTTTGCATGCAGCAGGTGTAGTCATAGGCGAAACCTGCCTATAATTTTTCTTTCTTATGTTATTCTGTCTGGTTTGATACCCAGGTTGTCATTTTGGCCTCACAGAATGAATAAAGTATCTCCCTTCGTTTATTCTCTGGAAGAATTTATATTATGTTGAAATTTCCTGTTCCTTGAAAATTTGGTAAAATTTGCCTTTAAAACAACCAATTTTCGGGATCCCTGGGTGGCGCAGCAGTTTGGCGCCTGCCTTTGACCCAGGGCGCGATCCTGGAGACCCGGAATCGAATCCCACGTCGGGCTCCCGGTGCATGGAGCCTGCTTCTCCCTCTGCCTGTGTCTCTGCCTCTCTCTCTCACTCTGTGTGACTATCATAAATAAATAAAAAAAAAATTATAAAAAATAAAACAACCAATTTTCTTTGTGAGAAGATTATAAAGTATGATTCAATGACTTTACAGTTAGAGGACCAGCAGGATCCTCCTATTGGTTTTAATTTATTTTATTTTGTTTAAGATTCATTTATTTGCAAGAGAGAGAGAGAAGGACAAAGAGACAGAGCACACAAGCAGAGGGAGAAACAGATTCAGGCTGAGCAGAGAGCCCATCGTGGGACTCGATCCCCAGATCCCGGGATCACGACCTGAGGCAGACACTCAATCACTGAGCCACCAGGTGCCCCCTCATATTGGTTTTTAAAATAATACACTTTAAGAAATATGTGTATTTCTTCTGAGTTTTCAAACTCATTATATTATCTTACATTGTAGTCCCTGCTGGATCTACGGTTAGGATCTCTTTCCAATTGAATATTGACTTAGTACTTTTTTTTTCTTGATTAGTTGTGGAAAAGTTTCTTCTATTTCTTTTTTTTTTTTTTAATTTTTTTTTTTTATTTATTTATGATAGTCACAGAGAGAGAGAGAGAGGCGCAGAGACACAGGCAGAGGGAGAAGCAGGCTCCATGCACCGGGAGCCCGACGTGGAATTCGATCCCGGGTCTCCAGGATCGCGCCCTGGGCCAAAGGCAGGCGCCAAACCGCTGCGCCACCCAGGGATCCCAAGTTTCTTCTATTTCATTCATCTTTTTAAAGATGACTTTATGGCTTTATCGACCTCTTCTACTGTAGCTCTGTTTCTTTTTTTTTTTTTTTTTTTTAAGTTTTTTTTTTTTAAATTTTTTATTTATTTATGATAGTCACAGAGAGAGAGAGAGAGAGAGGCAGAGACACAGGTGGAGGGAGAAGCAGGCTCCATGCACCGGGAGCCTGATGTGGGATTCGATCCCGGGTCTCCAGGATCGCGCCCTGGGCCAAAGGCAGGCGCCAACCCGCTGCGCCACTCAGGGATCCCTGTAGCTCTGTTTCTTGTGCTTCCCCCCAGCCCAGGGGTATGGGAAGGGATGGGGAGGCATAACTGACATGTAACTACAATTTTATTTAGGAAATTTGAATTTTTTTTAAAAAAACTTTGTTTTTAAAATTTGTGTCTGCTCTTTATTTGGATTTATCTTTATCTACTTCTTTAATCAACTCTTAGCTTCTGAACTTCCATCCGGTCTTTCGGGGCACCAAGGCATTCCATGCTGGGTTTGTCCCTGGAAGTGTGCTCTGACCCTGACCCACAACCCAGATGGCAAGTATTCTCCTTGTTACTCTGTTCTGAGCATTTTCAAATTCTTGTTGTCATTTCTTATTTCACCCACGTGTTGTTGACTTAGGGATGTGTTTTCTAAATTTCCAAATGCATGGCCCTTGGATTTCATCTTGTGATTACTTCTTACATCAAGGTATGTGCAGCGGTCCCAGGAAACCATATCCGTCCACTGGCCAGGCCAGCCCAAGGCCCTCATGCCTCGTCCCCAACTCCAGAAAGACAGAACCTGCTCTCCCACCCCACACAACTCCACACTTGGACAGTGTGGGAGCTAAGCAGCTCTGGCACAGGCTGGCCATGGTGGGCAGAGAGGGTCACTTGAGGAAAGGAGGGTGAGCTGGGTGAACACCACATCAAGCCGGCCTGGTGCCTGGGGGTACTTTTCCAAACCACAGGAAAGGGAACAGAGTGAACAGGTAGTGGCCCCATCGCTGGGCAGAAGAGACACAGGTCAGTTTGGGTGCCAGGAATCTATGGGACGGCTACCAGGCAGGAAGGAGCCCCAGAAGTCCCAGAAGTCCAGGGGTTCACTTCACGTCCAGGCCGATCCCCGAGCTGGGCCTGCCCAGAGTGCATGTTAGAGGCCCTGTAGGGAAGGGCTGCTGGGACACAACACTGTTCCAACCCAGCCGGGGTGGGGAGACCTTGGAAAGCACCCTGAGATCCTCCCCTGAGGCTCACGAAGCCCAAGCCAGGTCAGTTGGGAAGAGTGGGAAGCTGTGGCCATGCACAGGCCCAGACCACTTGGCAAGGCTGTGTGGGTCTTTGGCGGCTCAGGGGCACTTCAGACCAGGAGGAGGGCCAGGTTTTGCAAGACAGGCCCCAAGCAGGTGAAGAAGTTCAGGGTGTTTGAACTAAGGCAGTTACAAGAAGGGCCTCTGAACTGACAAGGAAGTGAGCTCGGACAAGTGAGTCCAGTGGGGACAAAAGGCCGGGGGCAGCAGATCTAGGGTCCCGTGCATCTCTGCTTCCCTAAGTGTGGCCCCACCTGGTGCTGGTGCAAGGTCTCAGGCAGTGCCCTGGACATGGCCACTCTCTGTGGGCAGCGCTCAGAAGCTGCTCTTCTGAGCAGTGACCTTCCAGAGGGAGAGAGGTGCAGAGGGCAGAGCGCCTCACCCTCAATGGGCATCTCGTGGATGGTCCACGGTGCCAGCAGTGGGGGGCCAAGACTCAGCGAGGGGAATGGGACGCTGGCCCAGCAGAAGGCAAGATCCCCAAAGGGACAGTGGCTGACAAAACGGGCAGGTCACCCATGCAGACACTGAATCTAGTGGCCACGGGCAAGAGCAACAGTGAGACCGAAGCCAAGGCTGTTGGGGACAGAGGTGAGACACAGGGCACACAGGCCAGGGAGGATGACCCGACAGCCACCCTTCGAGGGCTGGAGTATAAAGAGAAAGGGAGAAGAGCAGTTTGGAGTCAGCCAGGGGCCATGGCTGACAGCTGTTCTGTGGGGCCTGCAGGCAGCCCCTAGGTACCCAGCTGAGTCCCGCAGACTGCCTGCTGGCACACCTTCTCCTGCCCCCCAACAGGCCCCTGGACCTGCACCCTGGGCCTATTTGTCAGGCTCCTCGAATCTAACAACGCAGAAGCACAACCGTGGTCCAGGCTTCCATGAGGACTTTCATGAGGACCCAGGAGACCCTGAGACCACCCTGCACTGCCCACACCAGCCGCGGACTCCCTACTCCCCGAATTCCTTTGCCAACACGGACCACTAACAGTTTGAAGTCCCCCTGCAATACAGCCCAGCCAGCCCCTGCCGATCTGGCTCTCAGGTGAGGTCCTCCACTGCCCGCTCACCTGTACCCACTGCCAACAGGCCCGGCTCACCTGAGGGGAGCTGCTGGGGCTCCACAGTGGCTCTGCGTCTCTGCCCACCAAGGTAGCCCCCATGCACACCCCGTTTCCCATGCCTCCTGCTCTGGCACCATTTGTCTTCCAGGCAGGAAAGACCAGATTTCATTCATTCTGTCTTACTCTCACACCAGCAGCCAGAATGAGGCCACACAAACAGTAGGTACTCAGTAGGCACTTGCTACATTAAACAAGTAAAAATTTTGATTTCAGTAGCCCACCACCAAACTGCCTGATGACACCTGTGGTCCGGCCGAGAAGACAGACTTCCCTTCATGTAAAAATCCCACATTTTCTGCACCTGGCCTGGCTCCTGACTGTTGAAGGTCATAAAATTCCCTCATGAGCCCGGAGCCCCAGAAGGATGTAGAGGAATGCAGGGTGGAAGACCATGCACTACGCCCTGGGGCCAAGAGACCGACAGCAGCTCCTGCGGCCTCTGGGCCACAGCAGGGGCGCCCCTGGGAGGCCTGTTAGGGGGATTCACACCAGTTCCCATCTGTGGAAGAGCCTCCCAGAGGGCTCCCAGAGGGCAAGTGCCCCTCCTGCGTGAAGCCCAGGTCTGTGACACAAGGCTGCAAAGTGGGGAGAGGCCACCCCAACCACATCTCTGAAGCACAGAGCCATAGGGGGTCATCTGCCCGAGCTAAGGGCACGGCTCTCCTGTCGGCAGCAGCAGGAGGAACAGGTTCCAGGGACGCAACCCAGATGTGCTGACATCAGCCTTGGCCACCCCAGCCATCAGGGGACCAGGAGACAGGCCCTGACCCGCCTCCCCCGGTGCTCCAGCTCTGGGCTGCTTCAGAGTGCTCCCCACCAGAGGCTCAAAGCCCTTTACTGCCCTGAGAACAAGAAAGGGAAAATGTGAGTGGGCACGGTTTTCTGCGGAAACCGAGGCAGAGGGAGGCAGAGGCAGAAACAAAGGGAGGCCAGGCCTCCAGACTTCAGAGGCGAGGTGTGCAGCCAACGTAGCACCAGTGGCCCAGTCAAGGCACTAGGTACAGAGGGGCTCCCACGGGTCCTGGCCAAGCTAGAAGGAGGTGCTTCCCAGGGGAGGAACAGAGGAGCGGCCGCCAGCACCCGCAGCGCCTCCAGGCTGTGCGGCCGTGGCCGGGCTGAAACCCGGAAGGCCTGAGCCGCCTCCCAACACTGAGGGTGTTAGAGAGAAAGCTATAAAACCAGTCTTCAAGGTTCCAGACCCTGAGTTAATCCGTCATCCACTGAACGTGTGCAGATGCAGGAGTCTACGCGTGCAAGGTGTGCAAACACAGACCCAAGAGAGACCCAGGCCCAGATCAGGACCCAGATCTGCAGAGACAGGAGCTAGTCAGGGCAGGCTCCCAGGAGGAAGCGGCTTTTAACATAGGAGGAGTGCAGGCTGCGTCCCTTTCATGGGTTCCCCAGCGGGAGGCTGGCTCTCACCCCACCATGGGGCATGTTCCTTGCAACCTGCTCTCGGCCGCCTCCCCATGCACACGCAGGCCTCCTGTGGCCTGTCCACCCTGGCCTGGCACCCAGAGCTCACGGCCTGAGCCGTCTCCTGTCCTCTGGTGGGAAGGGGTAAGAGGGGGTAAGGAAGGAAGCAGGATGCCATCCCTGGCCCCCATGGCACTCTGCACACCTCTGGGGGGGCCTAGCCCCCACTGCCCTGGGCCCCAGCCCCACTGCATCCCACTCCACACACACTGCCCTCCCCACTTTGACATGTCTACACCGCCCTCATGCCCTTTGAGGCTACACCCTATTTTTCCTCTTTTGTGCCAAACTGGCAGAAAGGGTTGTCTCCGCCTAGTGGCCCTTTTCTTTCTGAGCCAGTTTCTGTTCTGCCTCCTGGAAAGGCTTTCCTGAGGTTGAAGGTTGAGTGTGCTCACCAACCGCACCCGCCCCCCCACCCTTACCCTTGGGGAGGCTTTTCCTGGACCCCCGTCACCTCCCCTGCCACCTCCCCTAGCTCCCAGCCAGGGCATGACAGTGCTGCATTTCCCAACCATGATGAAAACCAATTTTAACTAGAAATTTTCATTTTGGAAAAATGTATTTTTACACCATCGTCTTTTTTTTTTAAATTTTTTTAAAGATTTATTTATTTATTCATTCAGAGAGAGAGAGAGAGGCAGAGACACAGGCAGAGGGAGAAGCAGGCTCCATGCAGGAAGCCCGATGCGGGACTTGATCCGGGGTCTCCAGGATCACACCCCGGGCTACAGGCGGCGCTAAACTGCTGTGGGACTGGGGCTGCCCCATCGTCTTTATTTCTTAAAAAAATATCTATTTATTTATTCATGAAAGATACACAGAGAAGCAGAGACATAGGCAGATGGAGAAGCAGGCTCTCCACAGGGAGCCCCATGCAGGACTTGATCCCAGAACCCCAAGATCACACCCTGAGCCAAAGACAGACGCTCAACTGCTGAGCCACCAAGGTGTCCCACACACCATCGTCCTTTAAAAGCAGCTTTTACTGATCCAAAATCACTTTGCTGGCTTAAGAAAATAGAAATGCATGATGTAGAACTGACTTTTCTCAGTCTTCATGTTTATATGACATTTAAATTCACATTTTCTAATTTGCTTTACTTCTAAATATTTAATGTTTATTACACACGAATTTACAAGATGCCGAGCAACAAGCAATTTGTGAAAACATGCAATATGTTCCTAGCACTTATAATTTATAAAACATGTTCACATGCCTTATCCCATTTGATCTTTAAAACCACCCTGTGTGGCCCACATTATCATTGTCTTTTCTCTGAAGCATAAGGATCAGAGAGGTTAAGTGACTTCCCTCAGATCCCATGGCAAATTTAGAGCAGGGTTTGAACGCAGAGCTGCTAACTTCAAATCCTACATTCTTTTCCTTGTATCATGAAAAACCACAGTTTTCCTCTCTTTGGGTTTCACCATTATTAAATAAAATAGGAAACTAATATTTTTGTTTCTTCTACAGCAAGTGTCTGGAAACCACAGCCTTGGGCCAAATCCAACCCACCACATCTTCATAACTAAAGTTTTTTTTTTTTCATAACTAAAGTTTTATTGAAACAGAGCCACATGCATTCGCTTACTTACTGTCTATGGCTGCCTTTGTGCTACAGTGTCAGATGTGAGTATTTGCAAGAGGCCTGTGGCCTGCAAAGCATAAAATATTCACTCTTGGCCCTCGTTCTACAGCCATGGTTCTCACTTCTGACTGCAAATGAGATTCTGCTAAAAAGTTACTTTTTCTTTCCTTTTTAAACTCCCAGTGCATTGCCTGGCCCATCCCAGATGGACACAGTCAGAATCTCTGGGGCTAGTCTTAAAGCTTCAATATTTTTTAAAAGCCCTCCCAGGTGATTTTAATATGCAGCCAAGGTCAAACACTGCTGTTCCATGGTGTCATGCAGATTCAGGAAACACTGGTTTCCAGGAAATGTGCTTGAGGTGGGGAGTAGAGAAGAACCACCAGCAGCACCATACCCCCCGGAAAAGAAACCCCGTCAACATCTTTCCATCTGTGGGGCTCCAACCAATGTCATCAGTGAGGGCAGCCTGTCAGCAGGTGCCATTAATGTTGACAGTTGTCATTAGGAACTCTTAAAATGGGAATGCAGACCCTAACAGCAATGTTTTCTCTGCCCCCTGCTTTATGTACATTTTGGGGGGGCCCTGGTTGTCTCAGTCGGTGAAACTCTCTCTTGGTTTCAGCTCAAGCAATGATCTCAGGGTCGTGAGATGGAGCCCCGCATTAGGCTTTGCGCTCAGCGTGCAACCTGCCTGAGATTCTCTCCCTCTCCCTGTCCCTCCCCATGCACTGTCTTTCTGTCAAATAAATATAAATAAATACAATATTTTTTAAAACTCTTATTTATTTATTCATGAGAGACACAGAGAGAAAGGCAGAGACAGGCATTGGGGGAAGCAGGCTCCTGTGGGGAGCCTGATGCAGGACTCAATCCCAGGACCCCAGGATCACACCCTGAGCCGAAGGCAGACCTCAACTATTGAGCCACCAGGAGTCCCAAGGTCTTTAAAAACATTTTTGATTGATTATAGATTTGACAGGAGGCTTGGTACATTAAGGTAGAGTCACCTCGGGGCAGCCTGGGTGGCTCAGCAGTTTAGTGCTGCTTTCAGCCCAGGGCATGATCCTAGAGACCCAGGATCGAGCCCCATGTCAGACTCCCTGCAAGGAGCCTGCTTCTCCCTCTGCCTGTGTCTGTGCCTCTCTCTCTCTCTCTCTGTGTGTCTCTCATGAATAAATAAATAAAATCTTTAATAAAAAAAAGGTAGTCACCTCATGTCCCACAGGAAATCTTTTACATCTCATTTTAAATAATGAAAACACCTTATTAGAATTTTTTAGTTACAAAAGCACAAAAAGTTATCATAGAAATACAGAAAATATGGGGGCACAGGAGGCCCAGTTAAGCATCTGACTCCTGATTTTGGCTGGGGTCTTGATCTCAGGGTTGTGGGATGGAGCCCTGGGTCAGGCTCCATGATCAGTGGAAAGTTCTCTCATCTGCCTCTCACTCTGCCCCTCCCCTTCCCACTCAAATGCTCTCTCCTCGTCTCTAAAAAAAAAGAAAAATATCTTTTCCTGGTTTTGTCCAAATGTCTAATCATTATATTTGGCTGTCATTTCTCTTAGACTCTCAATCTGCATCAGATCCTCTGCTTTAATTTTTCCATGACCATGACTTTGCTCAGAGACCAGGAGGCTGTCCTGTAGACAAGAGTGCCATGACCTACTGTACCCCTCTTTCCTTTAGACTGTACATGAGCCACAGAGCTTTGGATACTTTTGGTTATTTTTTGGCTAGAATACTTTATAGATGCTGTGCTCTCCTTCACGAACATTGCACCACTTCAGGGTGCTTACATCTGGAGTCACTTCTGGTGACGCTAAATTCATCAGCACGTACAGATGCAGACAGCCTGGTCCCTCTGCTCTAAGACTGCCATCAGTATTGTACCCGAGTTTACCATGTTCTGATAACCACTGTCTGAAACAGCATCTTATTGTGGTTTACAACGTGATGATATTTTAATCCAATGGTTCCTTCTGCATTTATAAGCTGGAGTTTGGCTTAAAATAGCATTTGTGTTCGAAAAGCAGGATACTTATTCATCCCCTTTAATCACTGAGTTTTATATTAACACATTCTTGTCTTCCCACCTTCAATTGTGTCCAGGGAATTTTATTTCCTTCTCCTTTCTCTACAGATATCATTACAAATCACTGCTTTGTCACCAGAGGCAAGTTTTAACCAGTCACTTGTATTTCTGGTACTCAATGTGCCTGGTCTTTATTTGGCCTGTGGGGCCTTCTCTGTGCTAGTTGTCTCTTCATTTTATTTGGAAACTTTCAAACATACACAGGAAATAGTATGACAAACCCTACATACCCATCCTCAATGTCAGCAATTCTCACAGACATCCCGCTTTCATCTGGGCCATCCTGAAACAAGCCTCCAACACCATACCACATCATGTGCAAATGCTTCAGTACAAACCTCAGCTGCTAATACAACCTCCCGTCCTTTCCAGTGAAGCCCACAGCTTTTTAGAAGTCTGGCATAACAGCTCCAGGCCCAGGATCAGCCATTTGTTACAAGGCCTGGCTCCTCTTGAGGGGAAATGGTATTTCAGAGGGCACCAGTTGGGAAGCAGAGATACTGGAGGGTTTTTATTTTTTATTTTTATTTTTTTTTTACTGGAGGGTTTTTAATCACATTATGGAGGTTACCCATCTTCTCAGTGAGAAGAAACTCAGAAAACCAGGGAGGGTAGGAAGCACACTCACTGGCTCACACTAGAGAGTGGGTGGACCATTCCAAAGCTCACTATGAAGCCACAGTTAGTGGATGCAATGCTGGCACAAGGACAGACGTTTAGATCAATGGAACAGAATGATGGCCCAGAAATAACTTACTACAATGATAGCCACTGACAAAGGTGCCAAGGTAATTCAGTGGAGAAAGATGGGGACAGCTAGATGTCCACATGCAAAAGAAAGAGGTTGGCCCTTACACCATACACAAGAACAAATTCAGAAAGAATCACTGACCTAAATATAAGTGCTAAAACTATAAAAACTTGGAGCACCTGCGTGGCTCAGTTGGTTGAGGTCTGACTCTTGGTTTCAGCTCGGGTTGTGATCTCAGGGTTGTGAGATTGAGTCCTGAGTTGGGCTCGATGCTCAGTCGGAGGTCAGTGAGTGAGAGTGAGAGTGAGATTCTCTCTCTCTCCTTCTCCCTGCTTGTGCACTATCTCTCTCTAGAATAAATATGGAAAATCTTTAAAAAGGGGGGGGGGGCAGCCTGGGTGGCTTAGTGGTTTAGCGCTGCCGTCAGCCCAGGGTGTGATCCTAGAGACCGGGGATCGAGTCCCACGTCAGGCTCCCTGCATGGAACCTGCTTCTCCCTCTGCCTGTGTCTCTGCTTCTCTCTCTGTGTGTGTCTCTCATGAATAAGTAAATAAAATCTTTAAAAAAATCAATATTAAAAAAAAACTCTTAGAAGAAAGTATGAGTATAAATCTTTGTGATCTTGGGTTAGGCAATGGATTCTTGGATAGGACACCCAAAGCTTTTGCAAATGAGCAAGAAATAGAAACATTGGAATTCATCAAAATTAAACACCATCGTGTATCAAAGAGCACTATAAAGACTGTGAACATAAGACCAACGGGAAGAATATCTGCAATTATGTGTCAGATAAGAAACCTGCATCCAAAATGTACAAAGAATTCTCAAAAGTCAGTGATGAAAAGACAAATAAACCAGTTTAACACAGACAAAAGATTATGGAGACATTTCTCTGAAGAAGATACACAAACAGTCAACAAGCACATGAAAAGATGCTTGGTTATTAAGAAAATGCATATCAAAACCATGAGATGCCACTTCATATTCACTAGATGCTAAAATTAAAAGACAGACAACAGCAGGTTTTGGTGAGGAAACCTGGTGTTTTGGTGTAGAACCTGGAACCTTCTGTGCTGCTGGTGGAAATGCAACTGAGTGCACCTGCTGTGGGAACTGGTGTGGAGGAGAGTCATCACATGACCACAGGGCCACTCCTGAGTGTCTGCCCAGGACACACACTCACACGAACATTCCTACACCATGTTTTATTCACAAAAGCCAGGAAAATGGAAGCAACACAAATGTCCGTGAAATGCTGAATGGATAACAAACTATGGGCAGCCCGGGTGGCTCAGCGGTTTAGCACTGCCTTCAGCCCAGGGGGTGATCCTGGGGACCTGGTCAAGCTTCCTGCATGGGGCCTGCTTCTCCCTCTGCCTGTGTCTCTGGCTCTCTCTCTCTCTCTGTCTCATGAATAAATAAATAAAATCTTTTTTTTTTAAAGGATAAACTGTGGTACATCCTCATCCTATCATTCATCGATGGAACAATGGACAGGGACATCCTGACACGGATGAACCCTGAGAACGTTATACTAAGTGAAGGAAAACAGAAAATGCCACCTGTCATATGATTTCATTTGTAGGAAATTCAGAAATAGGCAAACCCAGAGACAGAAAGTAGATGAGTAGTTGCCAGAGGCTGGGAAGGACGGGAAGAGAGGCAGCTAGTGTGCACAGGGTTGATCTTGGAGGTGACGAACATGCTCTGGAATTAGTGGTCATGGATGCATGTCCTCGTGAATACACTTAAAACCACTGAATTGTATATCTTAGGATACTAACTTTTATGGTACGTGACGATCTCAATATTAAAAAGAAATGTTAATACAATGAAAAACAGAAAGAAATAAAGGCCCACTGTTGTCACTGCTGTGAGCCCCAATCATCCCTCACCTCTGTTCACAGATGTCCACCTTCTACCAGCGGCTGTGAAACTGCCATGGCCAATCTGTCTGTCTGAAAAAGTCTCACCCACTTCACAGTTCTTGACAGGGCAGTAAAATTATAATCAGAAATTTCTCTTTAAAATCTTACTTCTTTGGGGGCGCCTGGCTGGCTCAGTCATGGAGCGTGTGGCCCTTGATCTCAGGGTTGTGAGTCTGAGCCCACTTTGGATGTAGAGATTACTTATGTAAATAAAAATAAAATAAAATACTGCAGTTGCTCTGCGTTGGTAAGTTGACACCATGCACAGTGGGGAAAACTACTGCCTCCCTGTAAGGGGTGAAGACCACGGGTCCCTGATGCCCCCATGTGAGACAGCGAGGCCAAGCCAGCCCCAGGTACTGGGTGACACAGGATCTACAGGAGAGTCAGCAGAGCCCCCACCCAAACACCACAAGAGCTGCCACAGGGACTCCTGTGCCATTTCACTGTCCTGGAACAGGTGGAACCAGCCTGCCAAGAAAGCAAGGGGACTCAGCCCCAGAGCCTGATCACATGCCAAGAATCCCCCAAAACCACCCCTTTGACTCTCTTTCTTGACCAGGTCACAATGGGTTACTTCACACTCTGTGCCCCATTCCTGTTTTCTTCTCCTTTGTCAGATAAAAACACAATAGGTCCATCTTCTATTATGGAAAGTTATTTACACATCTTATCAGTTACATGGTTTGGGGCAATGGGGACATGCATTCAGCTCTTGGCTAACCACTCACAAGGGCCATGTGCTTGGCTGAGGATTCAACCTGCAGCCTCACTCCCAAGATGAGACACCACCCACCCCATGGCTGTTATAGGAATTTAATAAAACCGCACTACAGCAGCATGTGGCCTCACTCCTGGAGAGTGCCCAATAACGAAACTGTGTAAGTGGCACAGAAGGAATACAGTACAAGTGGGCAAAGTTGAGTTTAACTGCCTGGCAATGGAGTGCTGAGACCAGCAAATTCTTGACAAAGGTTTGGCCTGCAGCAGGGGCCCCACAAAGGTGATCCCCTCATCCAACACCCAGACTGAGCTTGGGCACAAGAACTAGGTTGTTTGTCTGAAGCATGCTGAGCCTCAAGCACATTATTTGGCATAATGTACAAAAAAAAAAAAAAAAAAAGCCAGGGGCAGATTACCTGAGTAGATCCCACTTCCATTTTCCATTCTTCTTCAGATGTACTTACTACAAACTTCAAGCACTCGTGTTGCTACGTAATTATTTCAGGTTTGTTGGTCTGCCTCCTCATACAGTAAGATTCCTGGGGTCAAATACTATACTGTTCATATTCTACTCTCTAGGTACACAGCCAACTGATTGAACTGGTTCATTTCAGAATGAAATGGGTGCAGTTTTTTGGCTGAAATGCACCTCTCCCTATGATGTGAGGCCTGAAGGCTGCACCTAACAAGTCCCCTCCTTCCAAAGTAACGGGTCGGGCGACCCCCCACCACCACCCAGGTTTACAGGGGACGGGGAGGGGTGATGAAGTGGGCAGGACACTGCGCCACTGGCAGGGACTTCCTGCGCCAAAACTGGCCAAGTCCAAGGCAGAGTGTGAGGGATTTGTCAGCCTCCTTGCATAGTCATTGTTCTAAAATACCTTCTAAAACTGGTGAAATTGGGACACCTGGGTGGCTCAGCGGTTGAGTGTCTGCCTTTGGCTCAGGGTGTGATCCTGGGGTCCAGGATTGAGTCCCACGTCAGGGTCCCTGCATGGAGCCTGCTTCTCCCTCTGCCTGTGTCTCTGCCTCTCTGTCTCTCTCATGAAAAAATAAATGAAATCTTTTTTTTTTAAATAATAAATAAATAAAATAAAAGTCACTGGCAAGTTAATAAATTATATGGGGGGACAACCAAAGATAAGCAGCTGTTCAGAGTGAAGAATACCTTCCAGCACTGTGGAAAATTGCCAACATATACTTCTGTCTCACTTTTCTTCAATCCTAAAAAGAGAAATAGTATACGAGGGCCTAAGTGTAGGGGACTTGGAGGGGTCAGAGCACATGATAGGTGACACATTTTCTTCAGTGGTAACCCCCCCCCAACACCCCTCCCCTTGTTAAGAGTAAATGTCTATGCCGCACTCAACAATTTGGCAAATGCCTGGTGACTGACATCCCGGGAGCAGCCAGAGCCAAGTGGCAGAGCCGACATCACTGCCTTCCCAGTGGAAGCAGCGCTTCCACCCAGGAATGCAGCGCTTTCAATGAGGTCTTAGGAAGGGTTTCAGGACCAGAGGGCGTTTGGGGGCTCAGGTTGGGCTGAGGAGGGAAGGGAAGCTGTCCTACAGCCCTCAGTGTACCTGCCTGAGCTGAAGAGTTTGAACCAGGGAGGGGGTCTCAGCACCACTGGGTTTGAGGCAGTGGGGGTGACAGGGAGGGGAGGAGGGAAGAATAAAGGGGAAACCTGGAGTAGGGAGCAGCAGGTGCACAGTGTGGTGGCGGCAGGGGATGCATCCCATGTGAAGGCAGCACACTGTTAGTGTAGCTGGACAGACCCCACGTTTCAGGCCCGAACAGACACTGAGTAGGTTACTGGGATGCAGGTTACACAGACTGTGTCGGTCCCGCACCGACTGCCCCCAGGCTGACTTACCTGCTCCTCTGGCACTTGCTTTCTTCCCTTTCTCTCCAAGCGGCTCAGCAGAGGGTGCAAAGCCACTGCTGTCAGGGACCTACCTGACCTGCCCCACTTCCCAGGCCCCGAGCCCAGACTCTGGCAAAAGCAGCAGAGCCCTGCCTCTATGCCCCTTCCTCCTGCCAGGCCCATGTTCCACAAGGGAAGTCCTCCACTGCATATTCTTATATACCTTAATGCTCACAGCACATTTAGGGAAATGCTGGGGGTGACTCCTGAGCTACAGTACTGGGGGGGGGGGTGCAGAGAAGGGAAGGCTGTGAGGTGGAAGGATTGTTAATCAACAAAAGGAAGCAACTTTCAGCAGGTTCTCCTGCAAAGCTGACTAGCCACAGTGACAGGATGCCAGGACAATTCACCACCATGGAACTGCTGAACAGGTCCTGTGGCAGGCAGAATAATGGCCCCCCAAAGTGGCCAACTTCCTAATCCCTGGAATGTATTTAAGGTTTCTGGTTAACAATCCCAATGTGGGGAGAATGGGGTTCACGCCACCATGCAATTCTCCAGACACCCAGCTTGGTGTCCTACTATTCAATTCAATCCTGGCCCTACCTCCCCGGAGACAGCACCAGATCCCCCAGGTTAAGTGAGTCCCACACGATGGCCACCCCTCTTCAGACACCAGTCACAAGCAAGCCTGGTCTGTCACCTGTGCTTCTGGCTGACCAGCTGTAGCCTGGAGGTCCTCAGCGCCCCTGCCTTGGGCTCAGTTAATTTGCTACAGTGGCTCATGGGTTGCAGAGAAGCATTTTCCTTATGGAGCGCCGGTTATTATAAAAGGATCTAGCTCTGATGCTGAGGTGTACACATGCGTGGGAAGGGGCACAGAGCTCCCATGCCCTCCAGGGGGACCACTCTCCCCACATCTCCAAACGCTCACCAACAGGAAGCTCTCAGAACACTGTCTTCTGGGGTTTTTATGGAGGGTTCATTCCAGAGGCATGATTGATTAAGTCATTGGCCACTGGTGATGGACTGGACCTCCAGCCCCTCTCTCTCCAGCCCCTCTCCCGTCCTGGAGGTGTCGGGGGGGGGGGGGGGGGGGGGGGGGGGGGGCCTCCAATCACAGGTTGGTTCCCCTGGCAACCAGCCTCCATCCTTAGGCTACCTAGGGGCTTTCGGAGCCACCTCATTACCATAACAAAAGACACGTTTAGGGCTCTTATCACAGGAAATTCCATGGGTTTTAAAAGCTCTGTGCCAGGAAGGGGATGAAGACCAAATACATGTTTCTTATTATAAATCACAAGATCACACCATCGATAGGTTTGGTCACATGAAAAGCGGAAATCGAATTGCTTATCAGCTGATTTTAAAATAGAAAGATTACCCAATGGGCCCCATGTAGTCACAGGGACCGTAGAGAGTGGAGGCACCAGGTAGAAGAGGGTCGGTGGAGGAGATGTGGCTACAGAAGCAAGATCATAGCAAAGCAGGCCAGCCCTCCCAGAGCTGGGAAGGCAAGGAAGCGGGTCTCCTCTGGAACCTCCCAACATCTCGATTTTTGCCCAGTGAGACCCGGGTCAGACTTCAGAACTACAGAAGCATCACTTGTGTTGTTGAAGACACAAAAAATGAGGTAATTTGTTACAGCAGTGAACAGGAAACTACTACAGGCACTGTGAGAAGCCCTGAAGCCACATTGGGCTGTGCAGAGCAGCCAGCCGGCCCACAGAACCACAGAACACAGCCTCTGGGCTTCCCCACTGCTCTGAGCCCAGCCCAGGGACCTGGGGTTAACCTGTCAAATGGGAATCCAAACACCAATGCCAGAGATCCCAAGGGTGTAAGGTCCTGCAACTCAAAGCATTTGACACGTTTTAGAGCAGCCACTGTGTCTACCTGTGCAGATTTCACAGGCTTGTTCTATGACCCTGTGGAGGATTATTTCCCCATTTGACAGATGGAAAAGGCAAAGCTCAAGGACAGGAGATGATTAGCTTATGATTATAAAAGATACCGAGGTAACTAAAGTCTGTGACTAAAGAGTTGGTTCTTTTCCTACAGAGAAGGCTGTCAAAGTCATTTTAAAGGGATTTTTTTTATTTTAGAAGAAATATAAATTATAACATTAAATTTTGAAAGAAAATGGTAATTCCTCTAAATGGTTCCCAGCTGTGGGAAGAAGCACGTGCTCAGTGGCAACCACAGGAAAACAGAGCTGAAGTAGTGAAGGTGATCAGAAGATACCGATATGGATGAATAGAGAGGTTCATGGGCTGAATCAGCCCAGCTGTTCGAGGGTCAATTTCCCAGTAATCCCTGGAAGTCTGTGGGCTGGAACAGGGCTGGCACCCATACCTCCCAAGCAAAGCCCCCCTAAATCTTTCAAAGGTGCCTTTAAGGGTCTGCTAAGCTGTGATTTCTCACAGTCTCATTAAATCCTCTTGAAACCCTAAGATCTAGGCATTACTACCCATGGTGCAGGTGAAGCCCCAGTGCTTGGACAGGACAACCTGCCAATTTGTCCAAGATCTCTGATCTCTGCTCATCAGTGGAGAAGCCTGTGTTTTAATCTAGACCACAGAAATACAAGGTCATGAGCTTCTACTCTCCTGCCTGGTCTGGAGTAGTATCCTATCTGTGTTTCCAAAAAGACACAGAATATATAAAGAACTCATATAACTCAATAACAAGAAGACGATAACCAATTAAAAAGTGGCACCTGGGTGGCATGGTCAATTAAACACCAGACTCTTAGGTTTCAGCTCAGGTCATGATCTCAGGGTCATGGGAGCCCTGGGTGGGGATCTGAGCTCAGAGCAGACTCTGCTTGAGACTCTCTCCCTCTGCCCTCCCCTTTCCCATGGGTGCTCTCTCACACTCTCAAATCTTCAAAAAATAAATTTAAAAAAATAAAAAATAAAATGGAGCAAACAATCTGAAAGATATTTCTCCAAAGATACACAAATGGCCAAAAAAAAAAAAAAAACCCCACACACATGAAGACCCTCAATCTCTTCAGCCATCAGGGAAACACAAGCCAAGGACATGATGATGCCAGTCACACCTGCTCAGAGGGCTCTAACTAAAGACACAGTGTCCAAGATATGCAGAAATGGAACCCCTCACACTGCTAGTAGAAATGTAACTGGTGCAGCTACTTTAACACTTTGGAAGTTTCTCAAAAAGTTAAAGAATTCCATGTGACCCAGCAATTCCACTGCCAGTTGTCTACCCAAGATAAATGAAAAACCTATGTCCACACAAAGACTTGTTCCTAGCAGCACTGCTCATAATGGCCAAAGTGGAAACAACCCAAATGTTCATCAACTGGTGGACAAATGGATAAATCAGACGTTGTATATATATATATACAATGTAGTAACATAACAACCTAGTAGCAAAAAAGAACGGAAATATATTGATAAATGCTACAACATGAATGAATGTCAAAAACATGATGCTAAGGAAAAGAAGCCAGACACTGAAGGCCATGTACTGTTTTGTTCCAATCATAGGAAAAGTCCAGAACAAAGTTGTAGAGGCAGAATGTAGATTAGTGGCTGGGGCGGTGGATTGCTAATGAGCACAAGGCTTCCTTTTGGGGTGGTGGAAATGTTCCAAAAGTAGATTGTGGTGGCTGTACTGGAAGTATACTAACTACCTTTGCACACTTAAAAACAGGTGAATTTTATGTGTAAATCATATCTCAATAAAGCTTTTTAAAGAAAAACTCAAGATACGGTTCCAAGAATGGCTGGTGTCAGCAAGCACCTCTTCTGCCACCCATCTCAGAGAGCATCTCAGACACAGATGAAGCTGATGGGGGGCCTGGGTCAATCAGTCCCCGTGGCTCATGGCTGGTATGCAAGGATTTGGAACGCAGTACGGGAGCCTCCGCAGCGCGGTCAGATTTTTTCAGCTAAAAAGTCTGTAATGGCTTTGCAACGGGAAGGGTTGGCCTCTTCCAAGGTAAAGCGCCCCCGGTCCTGCAGACGTGGAGTCTCCGCTGTCCACTCCCGCCCACCACCCCCACCAAAAGTCTCGCAGACGCACCTGGAGAGAGCAAGCCACTGCCCGGGGATAACCGCGCGCCCTGCCCCCCGGAGTGGAAACGGGGGTGCGGCCTCCCAGTGGCCTCCAGCGCCCGGGTCCCGCCGCCCCTCGCCACGCAGCCTGGTGTGCCCCGCGGCCGGGCTAGTCCACCTGCCGCCTCCGCGCCCCGGCTGCGCGCTCTGCCTCCTCGCGGCCTGCGGGCGGCGCCAGAAGGGAGGGGGGATCGTCCGGGACGCCGGGGACCCTCCGTACCGCCCCCGCCCCCGCCCCCGCCCCCACCAGACCGGCTGCGGCTCGCGCGGTGAGCGGACGCGGCGGCGCGCCAGGCTCGTGGCTGAGCGCGGGGGCCGCTCGGCGAGGGCGCGGGGGCTGCGGACCCGCAGGGGCCCCGGGCAGGCACGTGCAGCCGAGGCTCGTCTCCGCCCCCGCCCCCCCACGCGCCCCGGCCGGAGGCGCCGACCCCGGCGGATCTGGGCGGGAGGCGCCAGCCGCCGAGGGAGGGGCCCGCCGAGGGTGGGCGGCCCGCCGTCGGTCCCCGTCCGTCGCGGCGCCGATCGTGTGTCCCCGGCGAGGGTGGGCAGGGCTGTCCCGCTTCGGGGGGCCAGGGAGGGTGGGAAGAGCCCGGACGCCCCGCGGCCCGCCGCCCAGCTGAGCCCGGCCCCGGGCCCCACCCCGCCGGGCTGCGCGCCGGCCGGCCGGGGACGCGGAACAGCCCCGGGGAATGAGGCGGCCTCGGCCCCTGGCGCCCCTCCGCGTGTGCGCCGCGCCCCTCGCCCGCCTGCCCCGCGGCCCCCCCCCATGGCGGCCCGGTGGTTCAAAGAGTTCCCGCTGAACCTGAAGACGGCGTCCGAGCGCGCCCGGCCCGGTGGCGGCGGAGGCCGACTGCGCAAGAACTCGGAGGCGGGCGGCGCCGGGCCGGCCCCGGGCAAGGGCCGTAAGAACTCGGCGGCCGAGCTGGGGAGCGGCAGGGCGGGCGTCGGCGCCCCCAGGGACAGCCGGCCGCCCCGGGAGAGTCTGCAGGGCCTGATCCAGGCGGCCGCGGGCAAGGGCCGCAAGAACTCGCGGGCAGCGGACGACGAGCAGCACCGGGGCGTGGCCAGGAGCGCGGGCTGCAGCTCCTACATCGGCAGGCTCGTCAAGGTGGACGCTCAGGAGAAGAGCGGCAAGAGCAGCGCCAGCAGCACCAGCAGCTGCTCCTCGTCCGCGTCCTCGTCTCCGGCCTCCCTGGGCTCCGAGCTGGACAAGGGCAAGATTGGAAGGCAGCCAGAAACGGTGAGAACGCAGCCCCCGGGGGCCGCCTGTGCCCCCCCGCGTTGCCCCCCTGTGCCCGCCGTGGACACCCCCCTTCCCCGTACCCTCCGCCACACCCCGCCGAAGCGGACAGCGGGAGCACAGCGGGAGCGACCCCAGAGCACCTACTGAGCCCCGTGCTTCTCTGTACCCCGAGAAGGTAACTGTGTGCTTCCCTGCAACATCTGGTGACAAGGGACCATTGCACTGGTTCCATTCTTTTTTATCTTGAAAAATCCTCGTTCTAAGGATGGGGGACTCTCCAGAAACGTACTATCCATTTAATTTTGTTAGCCGTTTAGAAGAGTAATTGAGACATTCTTGTTTTGTTAAATTTGACCCCCTGATAAATGTGGTTTATTTTAATTTCGAGATCCAGGGGACTGCGGAGCCAGATCTGTGTATACATTCATGCTTCTTGAGCAGGAGTCTATGGACTTGAGAGCTTCTGGGAAGGGTTGACCGCACCCACCCAGCCCCTCCTCTGCTACCATGGAAGGCTGGTGCCGCTTCCCAGCGCTGGCTTCTTGGGCTGTGCCAGCAGCTTTGATTCCTCCCTTGCCTATTTTGCAGCAGCACAAGGAGAAGCCACCCCGGGCTTCGTGGGCTGCAGAGGGTACAGAGTGGGACCAGGAAATGCCCCTGAGGAAATCACACGGCAGAAGAGAAGGTGTTTCCTGCTTCTTACGCCCCAGAGGTTTTCTGGTTGCTGTCCAGTGTGAGGCTCTTAAGGAGCATGACCCTGTGAGGAGACCCACTCCATCTAAGTTTTTTTTTTTTTTTTTTTTTTTTTGAGTAAGGGAGAAATTATGAGCAGGGTGGAGGGGTGGAGGTAGAGAGAGAGAGAGAGAGAAGCAGACTCCCCGCTGAGCAGGGAGCCCATTGTGGGGCTCCACCCCAGGACCCTGGGATTATCACCTGAGCCGAAGGCAGATGTTTCACTGACTGAGCCCCCCAGGTGCCCCCAGAAATCAGGAGGAGCTTCCAGACCCCAGCCCAGGCTATCACTTCCTGTCATAGGAACCTTAGCTTTCTCTTGCCTGGGCTGGAACACACAGCATGCCCTGCAGGCACATGCCATGTGTGTCTACACTGGGCACTTCATATCCCCACTTCTTCTTTCCACAGATATTTACAGGGTGCCTGTACTGTGCTGGGCACCAGGGTGGGGGAGAGGTAGAAAGATGACCAAGGACCCAGCTCACCCACATATTAGCCAGCAGTCTCCCTGACTGTTGGACTCCATCTAAGCAGATCTAAGCACCGTGCAGCCATGGGCGAGAGCTGCACTCCGCAGCCCTCTGTTCCTGGGAATGCAGGACACGTGTGGAGGAGTGAGGGCTGCTCAGGTGCTCTGCGGTGGCTGCTGGGCATCCCTCCTGGGTGTCCGCCATTTTGTAGGCCATCCACTTCCAGGCAGGTTGGCCCCTCTCCTCATTTCTCTCTGTTCCTCTGAATTTCTCCAGCTAGCTCCAGTGATGCTTCTCTGTGTGTCCACAAACTGTCTGGCAAGTGTGATCGGACGTTGAAGGAAGACCTGCAGCTTCCTCCCTTCATTTTGATTCACCTTCTCTTGCCCTTCTGTTCTGATTTCTGTCCTCTTTGGCCGCAATAGGTTGTTTCTATCCTCCCAGCTGTTTGCGGTGGAGCCACATGGATAACAGGTCAAGGGCTGTGCTGTTTGTTTCCCATATAATTCCCACAAAACAACTCCTCCCTCAGAAGAGCCTGTGAAGCTCAGGCTCCCTAGCCTGGACTGTCACCCACACTGAACAACAGAACTGATCACACACCACCTTTCTGGGTACCTTTCTGTGTTTGGAAGGTTAGAGGCTCTCTGCCGCAAATGCTAACCAAAACTCTGACTGTGAGGATCTGTCTGCCCATGAGTTATTGAACCGAGGACTCCCCTGGTTCTCCTCAGGTCTGACTAGTTCTTAGACTTCTTATTGTGAAGCTTTCTGTTTGGAGGTGTTAACAGGCAAGAAACGGGCTCTCGCCAGGCTGGTAGACACTCAGTAGTCATTGGATGACCGGCTGACCTGCATCTAGATTGCTCACCAGGTGGCATTAAAAAGACCAAAATTATGGGGAAGCTGGTAGACTAAGTTCATTTTGTTCTGCTCTACGGTGACACCGTCCTCCACTCCCACCCCCCACCCCACCACCCTGCCGCCAGCAAACACATTACTGTTTGGGAGAGAGCTGGATGGAGAGATGCTGGGGCACAAGCAAGAGCTTGGGTGAATGGTGGCCAGTCAGTTATACCACCAGAATCAGTCAGATGTTTGCCCACTTGATAATGTGGATAGTTACATGATTCAGTGCAAATGCCATTTACAGCTGGCTGGAAACCTTGACTCAAGTCTGCAGACCGGTAGTCACCATCTTGATACCAGCAGCCATTCTGGTGCTTGATAACCCGGCAGCTCTCCTCTCTGGTTCTCTTAAGGTCATCATTTTAGAAGACTATGCTGACCCTTATGATGCCAAAAGGACGAAGGGTCAAAGGGACGCAGAGAGAGCAGGAGAGAATGATGGCTACATGGAGCCCTATGACGCACAGCAAATGATAACAGGTTTGTAACTGGGAACATGGGTGGACCCAAGTCTCACACGCTGGCAGTGACAGCTGCTGACCTGCGTGTTTGGGGAAGAGGAATAACAGGGCTGAACCAGACCTTGTTGACTGGAAGTAAGAGAAGTCGGACCCAGAAGTAAGGTCAAAATATCTAGTTAACTTCCTTTATGGTTTTATATCCTTTGGTGTCAGAATTTGCAGGATCTTTAAAGTTTTTCTGATTCTGTGCAAAATGATACTTGTGAGTTTGCTTAGAACGTGACGTTCAGTGTTGAGATTGTTTATATGCATTTCTTGGCCACTTTGAAAGCTTTGACATTCGTCATGGAAGTTGAGACTCTCGAGATGCCGAGGAACTAATACACACTTAGAGGATTTCATGTTTTTGGAAGGTACGCACATGACCCCGCATTAACAGTGGAAGATTGATTTCTCAAGAAGCTCTACAACATTGGAGCAAAAAAATTAAATACTAATCAGTGTGAGCTGAGCCATGCAATGCAAACCTCCTAAAATCAAACTCAACTGATCCTGTAGCTTTTCAGGTCGGAACATTCTCACTTGAGCAGAGCAATCACCCTGTCATTTTTTTTTTAATTTTATTTATTTATTCATGGGAGACACAAACACACACAGAGGGAGGCAGAGACACAGGCAGAGGGAGAAGCAGGCTCCATGCAAGGAACCTGATGTGGGACTCCATCTTGGGGCTCCAGGATCACACCTTGGGCTGCAGGCGGCGCTAAACCGCTGCGCCACCGGGGCTGCCCTCACTCTGTCATTTTTAGTGTTAGATCTTTCCCTTTTATTCATAATTCTTTTTAAGGTCATGTATATGATACTTAAAAATAACATGAACTAAGTTATTTAGATATATTTGTGGAATTTAGAGTAAATAGTTTATTCACCCAGTTTTTTCTTAAATGGTCTTCAATCCATAGTGACAAATGTTTTTCTGAGAGCTGAGCATTGCTCCCTTCTCTGAGTGTTTCGTGCCTGGAGAAGGACTCGGCCACATGCTCAAGACTCTGTCCCCCCCATTTAGAGACAGATTGAAAAGCTGTCAGGGCACAGGCTTCACAGGCATGGTCCAAGGCGGTGAGTACAGAGAAGTCAGCATCCTGGAAGGGTCAGGGCAGGCTTTAGAATGAAAATGAGCCACAGCAGGAAAGGGGCGCCGCGTCCTGCTTCCCTGCTCACAGAGATAAGACTGCGCTCTGGGAGGGTGTACCCTGGCCAGTCTGTGACCCTGAAGGTCACTGGACTGTGACCTCTAATGAAATCTGTAAATGAAAGGAAGTGAAAATGAACTTAGTCAGAATTTTAAAAAATATCAGAGGCTTTGAAAGGAATAGGGGAAAAAATTTAGTTTTACATGAAATTAAGGGAAAAAATACTCTATAAAAGAAAAGAAGACTTAATTTTGATTTATTTTTCTTCTGTCCTTTAGTTTTTATTCTTCTCTTTCTCTTTTACCAGAATAAGTAGTTTATCTACACTGTCCCAGCTGTTTATTTCTGAGGCCACACTGATAATAGGGGGAAATGCCCTGCTTTTTTCCCCCCTATATAATCCCCACAAGACTTGGTGCTTATGGACTCCAGGAGACTCCCCTTCGTACAAAATGCCATTTACATTTTGAGATGTAAATGAGTCAGAGTCAGAGAGACTCTGACTTCCCTGTGCTCATAGACTTTTTAAGATATAGCAGAAATCAGAACCCAGATCTCCCCACTCCCGATCGAGTGGTCTGCCTCCTATACCATGTCATCTCTGCCCATGTTGGAAATGGTGTAAGCAAACGCACTTCATGCTTTCCACGTGAGTAAGGCATCTTTCCACTCAGACTCATGAAGACGGTTGTACTGAAAAGTCAGAATCGTCCAACATGAAGTAAATGTAATGATAATAATAGTGGTTAATATTTGAGCATTTATTAAGTGCCAGGCTTTGTTTACAATTTTTTTTTTAAGTTTTCATTTATTTATTCATGAAAGACACAGAGAGAGAGGGCGGCAGAGACACAGGCAGAGGGAGAAGCAGGCTCCATGCACGGAGCCTGACGCGGGACTCGATTCCGGGTCTCCAGGATCACACTCTAGGCCAAAGGCAGGCACTAAACCACTGAGCCACCCAGGTGTCCCCCTCTGTTTACAATTTCTGTGAATACATTTATTTAGGAATGTAAGATTATCCAATTGGAGAATAAATTTATTAAACATCTAAACTACTAATTTTTTAAAAAATTGATAGCTTATTTTGTTTTAAGAAAATCCATGAATTTGTCTCCTTTAAAATCTATATCAAAGAGTCTGTCTCAGATCAGTAGAGAATACACCTCCTATTCTACCCACACACCCCACAGCTGGACAGAATAACAGGAAGTGAGTTTATCGGAAGCTGGAAATAAAAGATATGCTGCTGGGGATTTTTGTTTTTGTTTTTGTTTTTGTTTTTAACCTTCTACCTTTTCAATTTGCTCCTTTATGCTTGGTTGTCATGTCCAATTTCAGAAATGTTTCTTATTTCTTGAAAACATTAGAGACATTTCTTTAATTTGGGCATTTTTCAGGACATGAACAGGCCCTAGCAAACACCAGCCCCTGTCCTGCCTTGCTGGCCCCCACGAGGTGGGGGTAGCACACCTGATTCAATGCTGTTCATAATATTATCTTACAACATCTAACAAATACTTGTTAGGTATTTATTTATCATGTACCAGGCCCTGTGCTGGGCTCTGGGCATCCAGGAAACAAGACCCACGTGACCCAAGTCCTTGTGATCCGACCTTACAACCCAAGAGGCAAACAGACAAGGAAATATGTCCTGGAGAAGTGCGAGTGCCATGAAATACAGAGTGAGAATCACCGTCTGCATCAGGCAACAGACGAATAGACAGAAAAGGCATTTATTAACCTCCTGTGGTCCAGTAACTATGGGAGCCAGACTCCCTGGATCCCCCCCAAAACTTTGCTCTTAACTTTAAAAGCTAAAGAATCTATACATTTATGAATAAATTCTCTTTTAGATTTACCCAAAGGATTGTTCATAAAAAGATAGGATTATGAATATAAGGCAGTATTATTGTAAACCTCTCTGTTGTTCTGCTTAAGTACATTTTAGCTAAATAATTAGCAGAAATATTCTATCTATTGAGCATGATGAGTTCTGGCTGCCAAATGAAAACTTTAGCACCGGAAGGGTCTTGAGCCATCTGCTGAGACCATATCGTTTGGTAGGAAAACTGCTTCCAAGCTGGCATCCTGTATGTTGGTGCCAGGCTTACCATCCAGCTGCCTAAATCCTATAGCTCTGTATGGTGGTGGTAGAAGTCGCCAGCCCGCAGTGAGGGTGCCGAAGTTCGGAACCATTCCACAATGTGTCCGCGTGAAGAGTGCAGACATTGGGTCATCCGTGTCTGCTTTTACTTGCCATACCCTGTCTCAGGTGATTTTAAGTTTTATTTTTGCCTACAAATGGTTTTTGTTGGCTTGTCCAAATAGTCAAATCTAAAGGATGACCTCAGTGTTGGGGTGTCCCTTTAAAAAATCCGTTTTGGAAAAAAAAAATAGACTTTTTGATTTATCTAATTTGTCTATACTTCCCTTGTAAAACTTTGAATTTCAGGGCTCCTAGATTATATCTGCTTTTGTTCAGATCTTTAGATTTATTTGATAAGGAAATATTCAAATCATTTATTTTTTAGGGAGAGCTAGGGGAGGGGCAGAGGACAGAGACTCCCCTCTAAGCTTGGAACCCAAGTTGGGGCTCGATCTCATGACCCTGAGATGACCTGAACCAAGATCACAACCTGAGCCAAAATCAAGAGTTGGTCACTTAACCAACTGAGCCACGAGGTGCCCCTATTCATTTTAAATAAAAAAATGAGAGTATTAATGAAAGATGTGACCACGGGCACCTGGTTGGCTCAGTGGTTGAGCGTCTGCCTTCAGCTCAGGTTGTGATTGATCCAGGGTCCTGGGATCGAGTCCCACATCGGGCTCCCTGCAGGGAGCCTGCTACTCCCTCTGCCTATGTCTCTGCCTCTCTCTCTGTGTGTCTCTCATGAATGAATAAATAAAATATTTTTTAAAAGATTTTGACTTGAAATAGCCCTTTTCTGATTCTGAATGAAAAACAGCCTCTGAGTCTGTAAGTTTATCGTTTTGCAAGCATTGTGAGATGGGACGGGAAAGGTGCATTATAGAAATGTGATTAACATTCTGTGTGAACTCTGGGGTGGAAAGGCAGGGGCCCGGGGAGCTGGCAATAAACGGCTCCCCTGACCACGCACGGCCTCAATTTATTCACCTGTGAAAATGGGCTCACACATTTCTCAGTGCATCACACAGATAGCTTCACGAAAATGCTGGTGTAACACACCTGGTGCACGCATGTCCAATGCATGGAGTCATTCCTTAGACACTCCAGAGAGAACTGCATTTTCCAAGAGAATTGCAGACAAGCGTAGAGGAATAGTAATTGCCAACTGCTGTCAGCTTTAGTAAGGGTCTTGCGTGGGCCCAGGCCAGCCCAGCAGGTGGTGTTTATCTACGGCCACCACGGTGTGTTGTCGCCGAGGTAAATGGCCTCTATCATCGGAGCAGAGCCGGGGCGTAGCTTCCTCTGGCTGTTTCCTCCTCCTCAGCCCTGTTTCCTCTCAGAGCTAGCTCTCCACGTCAGGGGCTGCTCTCCCCCAGGAAGGTCGGAGCGTGGCTCCAGAATTGTTTCTGTTTCTATGGCGCCACAGGCAGAGGGCAGCCAGGTGCTGGGGTGGATGGGGCCGGGGAGGGGACGGTGTGCTCAGGCCCTGCTTTCCCCTAATTAAACATTGTTTTCAAGGTGATAATACCTCGCAAATTTTGTTCCACCCCAGGGCCATCCCAGGAAGGAGCATGGCTGGCCACACGCTCCCCGGGGACTGGGCTCACAGGCCAACCCAAGGACGAGAAGGGCAGGGCCTCCCCTCCTGCACACACACACGTGATGACAACCCAAGGTCCTAATTATTGACCATCGTTTCAACACAAACATTGAAATTTCCTGGTGATCAGGACTCTGGTCTTTTTTTTTTTTTTTTTTTTTTTTTTTAGATTTTATTTATTCGTGAGAGACAGAGAGAGAGGGAGAGAGGCAGAGACAGGCAGGGGGAGAAGCAGGCTCCATGCAGGGAGCCCGATGTGGGACTCGATCCCGGGACTCCAGGATCAGGCCCTGGGCTGAAGGCAGGTGCTAAACCACTGAGCCACCCAGGGATCTGGACTCCAGTCTTAAGGTTGGAATCAAGTCTCCGTTTCTTTCAGCTGGGGCAGAGGTGAGGACCGTGGGAAAGGTGACCCCCCCCCCCGGCAACCAGGCAGCCCAGACCAAGGACAGACTTGGGTTTTGATCAGAAACTTAAAATTTCTAAATTCACCCTTTCAATTATTTTGTGTTTTCTCTTTCCTCTTTCTTAGCTTTATAGAAACGTTCTTTTTAAAAAAAATTCCAGCCCTATCTTACTAGACCAGGAGCAGAGTGTTTTTCATTCTCTGGAACTAGAATAATGGAAAGGAGGGTTAGGATTGAAAGTCAAGAGGCAGGGATCCCTGGGTGGCGCAGTGGTTTGGCGCTTGCCTTTGGCCCGGGGCGCGATCCTGGAGACCCGGGATCGAATCCCACATCAGGCTCCCGGTGCATGGAGCCTGCTTCTCCCTCTGCCTATGTCTCTGCCTCTCTCTCTCTCTCTCTCTCTCTCTGTGACTATCATAAATAAATAAAAATTTTAAAAAAAATTAAAAAAAAAAAAAAGTCAAGAGGCAGGACAGAGAGGCAGCCCTGTGTCCTGCCCGGCTCTCAGCAGGGCATCAGACAGCTCCAGACACCACTTGGATGTGGGGGATTCAGACCTGGGGGAGCCCCTGTCCAATGACAGGATGGCCGTGGAGGGAAGGCTCAGATGGGAGCTCTGGGGCCCAGGAAGGGTGCAGGTGCTTCTGGGGCTTCGCTTCCCAGGAGAATCCTGGGCCCTAGAGCTGCTGAATTGGGGTTCTGATGACGGGCCGGGCATCAGGGCGCTCTGGCAAGCTATGGATGTGAGGTGTCGGGTTGGAGCTAGCTACATTCGGGGCCCCTTCAGAATTAGAACCTAATCCTGAAGCCAGTGTCACCCTTTTGGATTTAGGGTCCTGGTTTTCCTACTTTACCTTGAATGTTTCATTTGTCATCCCCTCCTTGGGACGGAAATCAGTAAGTCTACTCCCCAATGTCGCCAAGCCTGTTTCAAGTGACTGGCCCTTTCGTGCTCATCTGGCCTCTCCCTCTGTTTCTTTGCTGACACTTCTCCCTCCGCCCACCCGGACAATAGCAGCAACTTCCTCCTATGTAGAGGATAGGGAAGGAGTCCCCACACGGCCACAGACTCTGGAGACTCACTGCTGGGCCTGGGGGCTGTGCCAAGCCACCCGCACCTGGTCGGTAGACTGTTGAGAGCTCACAGGGCTGGAGCAGTGCCCCGAGATGCTTGCACTTAGGAAGGTTCTAGACTGTATCCAGGTGGGCGGATTGGAGGCCTTGTGGTGGGCGGTTAGAAGAAATGCAGCACACTCTGGGGCCAGGCTCCAGCTCTAAGGCCTGTGGATCCCAAGCTGGCCAGTCCCACACACTGCTGGCTCCAGCCTGCTGCTGAGGCAGCTTAGCTGCTGCTTGGTTTTTGGATCCTTTACTTCCAATGAAACACAGACATAATCCATGTGACCTGTTTTTTTTTTTTATTATTTTTATTTATTTATGATAGTCACACAGAGAGAGAGAGAGAGGCAGAGACACAGGCAGAGGGAGAAGCAGGCTCCATGCACCGGGAGCCCGACGTGGGACTCGATCCCGGGTCTCCAGGATCGCGCCCTGGGCCAAAGGCAGGCGCCAAACCGCTGCACCACCCAGGGATCCCTCCATGTGACCTGTTACACAGCATAAGATGTATGGCATGTGGAGCATCCTGAACTGTTTATCCTTGCCTTTACAACTTGTGCATTTGGAGCGTGGCACGTCCACCCTCCTGCTCCCTGGCCCCATGTTCCCTCCTGGCCTCTGTCCTCTGAGCCCCTCTCTCGCTTCCCCCTGGGGTCCCCGCCCTGTATCTCCACTCAGGCAGGTTCCTCCCCTGGAAGTGACCTCCTCTGTCACAGTAAACCCACCTTCCATTTCTCTTCCACTTGGAGTCAGTCCAAGCGCAGTGGCTTCTGGAGCCCAGCTTCCTGCTCTTGCATCCAGGCTCTGCCACATTTGGGTTTGGACGGTTACCCTAAACTCTGCACTTCAACTTTCTCTTCTGTAAAATTAGGGAAATAACGGTACCCGCCTTGTTGGGCAGTTGTGAAAATCAGTGCACCCAAGATGATGTTAGCTGTTTCTCTTCATCCTGCAGTGATCAGCCTGTCACGTATTATTTGTGAATGTGTCTGGCTCCCAGTCTTTTGAAACCACCTAGAAGTCCAGAACTCCATCCAGCATAGGTAAACATCTGCCCTCAGGTTATGTGGCCCAGTGCTGGGAACACGGCAGACAGCTCTTCTTACAATACTATGGTTTCAGCTTTCTAGGCCAGTGGCACCCCAGGGCCATGGGGCAGGTACCCTGTGGCCATGTCCCTTCCCGCTCGCAGCCGGGGGCCCCAGAGGCACGTGTGTTCAGGTGCTTCCTGCTCGTCGGGCCCGGCTGCGTACCTGGCTCAGGTGCCTGGAGGAAGGTGTTGGGCACACTATGGAGTGAGCTCCGTGTTCTCTGCCACCTCTATCCAGACAGCAGGAGCTCGGTTCATTAGGGGCTTCCTAGGCCTTTTCCTGTGAAGGTTTGGTCTGTGGTGTGTTTTCAGAAATCCGACGCCGAGGTTCAAAGGACCCCCTGGTGAAGGCTCTCCAGCTGCTTGAGGGTGCCTGTGAGCTGGGCGAGAACAGCGCGAAAACGGAGACTTTGGCCAAGAGACGGAGCTCAAAGGAGCTCCTGGGGAAGCCTCCCCAGCTGTATGACACGCCCTACGAGCCAGCAGATACAGCTCCTGACCGGAGGGCACGGCTGCCTGTGGAGGATGAGAGGCCAGCGGCCGAGTACGAACAGCCCTGGGAGTGGAAGAAGGAGCAGATTGCGCGGGCACTGTCAGGTGAGGGTCCCCCGCCCCGCACTCCCCTGGCCTTCCTCCCTGCGGCCCCTGCGCCTGCACATCTGGGGGCCTGAGATTGCACCTGTGCCTTTGGCGGCTGAAAACTCCCAGTCTGATGGCTGCCTGCTTGCCTGCCCCTCAGGCTCTGAGGTTGGAGCAGCTCTTACCAGCTCCTCCGTGGTGCTCCCCCTCAGAGCCAACGACGTTTCTCCTTAGACGATGGCAACACTGGGTCAGCACATCACGGACGGTGCTTGGGGGCCTGCCGAACTCGCTTGTTTTTTCGTCCTACGGGAATCTGTTCTCTGAGAATGACGGCAGAGGGGGTTAATGAGCAGGGTCAGTAGAGGGAGGGATATTCTTCCTTTTGCTTCTCCCAGGGTGTAGCTTTTCTGCCCAGCTGAAACCTTAGGAACACAGACCCTCCTTTTCCTTGGATTTAAAAGAGGGATGCCCGTTCCATCCCCTGATAGAGCAGGCTGCTATGGCCAGAGCGTAGAGGGGCAGGATGCCTGACTGCCAGTACCTGAGGCCATCGGCTTGAGTCCCATGGCCTGTGGCCCCATGGGCACTGGCTCTCCCGCAGACGCCAGCCCCTGCGGCTCCAGACCGTCTGTGTTCTGTCCGGCCCAGGTGCCAGAGTGGCTATCATCCCATAGGTTTTGCTTCCAAGTGCAGTTCTCTGTTTTAATGATTTCATAGTAAAAACTGCTTCTTTGGTTTCATAGAATGAGATGCTCTTGCTTTTTTTTTTCTAAATATATTGAAGTAGAAGTTTTTAGAAGTACATGCCCATGTGTCCTGGCACCCCCACCCCACGCATCTCCCCACATGGGAGATGGGCATGTCCCAGGAAGGTGGCCATGGAGGATATCTGCGGTCAGGGTATCTGCAGGGCACGCTGTTATGATGGGGCCTCCTTCCTAAGCTGAGCCAGGCAAGGGGGTGTTTTCTCCAATGTGCACACGGGCCGCCCTGGGGGCTCTGAGGTGAACGAGCCCTCTTTCCAGTCCAGTTTGAAGGCTCTGACCGACCTTCCGTCAAGGAGGACACAGTGAAGCAGCACCAGCGGCAGAAAAGCTGGACGCAGAAGATCCTGAAGCCAGCTGCCTCAGACCACAGCGAGGGCGAGAAGGTGGACCCAGCCCTGCCACTGGGGAAGCAGCCGTGAGTGTCCTCCTCCCGCACGCCCCACATGAGGGCTGGGGCCTGCCCTCGAGGTGGGGGAACCTCGCCCATGTCACAGGATTATTTTTGTTCATGAGTTCACGTCTGGGTGGGGCTAATATTATTAGTGAAAACCCGTCTCCAAAGCCCATTTTGTGCAGAATAGAAAGTGCACTACATCCTAAGAGCCTGGCTTTAAATTTCATTTTCTGGTACAGACTGAACACTTAAATGACACCAGCTCTATTAAGTCCCTTTCACAGGATCGATAGGTTTTGTGCCCAGGATCACCCACACCTGTACCTTGTCTTGTCTGAACATGAAGCAGGGTCCAGATCAGGCTATTGAGCTTCCCCCAGAACTGCATTAGAAACAGTCCTCTGTGGAGCGGGGCCCTGTCGGGGTCTGTATTTTGACAATGGTGCCTCCCCCTTTACAGTTGGTATCATGGTGCCATCACCCGTGCAGAGGCCGAGAGTCGACTCCAGCCCTGCAAAGAAGCTGGTTATCTGGTTCGAAACAGCGAGTCGGGGAACAGCAAGTACTCCATTGCACTGAAGTGAGTGCGGGAGCTGCGTGGGGCTCCACAGAGGGGGCAGGGAAGGGGGCGGTTGGGGTGAGGAGCATAACGAGTGGCCTTTCATCTCAGGCACAGGACCTGTCAGAAAAGACCCAGTGTGATGGGGGTTCTCAGGGTGCATATTGCCAGGAGACGCAGCGCCCTTGCTGGAACCGTGGGATGTGAGAGGCTCAGGTTGGCAAGCCCGTTGGGAGGGAGGTAGATGCCCCATAGTCTCCTGTGATAATGCGGGCCTCTCTTGTCCCTGTTTGTGCTGAACGTTCCCTGACCCATGAGGTCCAGCAGAGAGAATCCATAAGACAAAAAGAGAGTTTCCAACGAGACAGATTGGTGGTTCTCTTATTCTCTAGCATTTGTGACTTTCAGATCCTTGATGTCAAAATGCCATGTGCAGTTTTGATACCAGTTTCTTGTGGGGAAGGAGGAAACGCTGACTTGCTGTTACTTCCCTGTTTAATTGAACCAGAACGTTCATTCTTGCACGAGGGGCCTGGTGGAGCTTGTATTATGGAAATTCTCGCTGCCCTGTGGGCTCAGCGGTGCTGTGTTGGAGGATCATTGTCAAAGCCCTACCAGAGTTTCCTTCCTGAGGAAGCTAAGCCCCTGCAGCTGAAACAATCAGACAGGCTGGGGGTGTTTGAGCAACGTGGCTTGCAGAGCAGGGCCAGCCAGCAGATACACAATACCAGGAATAGCTCTGCCGTGTTCCTGAAACAGGGCTTGTGGGGTAGATCTTGGGCCTTAATATACAACTAGAACAGCCTTCCAATGTGGGGGTGGGAAGGGAGGGAGGAGGAAACTGGGTTGGTTTTTGTTGTTGTTGTTGTTGTTATATTATCTGGGGGAGGGAAGAGGGCAGTAAACCTTATGTGTCCTTGTCCCATGACCAAGAAGGTTTTTTTTTTGTTTCTGTTTTTGTTTTTGTTTTTTTTAATAAGGTGGGTTTAAACCTCACATTTGTAATCTGGCAATTCAGAAGACAGGGGAACTGGGCTTTGGTTTTCTTCATCTTTTTTGGTCCAGTCCCTGATGCCTTGTGTGTATGAAGGACAAACAACGCAAGATGCCCCACCATAGCCAAGGACTTCAAGGCCCTCTGTGATCCCCCTAGACTGCACAGTGTGTTTCTGTTGGCATCTGTGACCGCTCCAGGGACAGGACGGGCAAGACTGCCAGTCAACCGTGACTGGCCAACACGGTTGTCAGTGGGGAGGGACCCCTGGCCACCTCATTCATGGCTCCTCCTTGGTTTTGTTTTGGTCTAGGACTAGTCAAGGGTGTGTCCACATCATAGTGGCCCAGACCAAGGACAACAAGTACACACTGAACCAGACAAGCGCAGTCTTCGACAGCATCCCTGAGGTTGTACACTACTATTCCAACGAGAAGCTGCCTTTCAAGGGGGCAGAACACATGAGCTTACTCCACCCTGTGCACAGCAAGCTTCACTAGAGAGCCCGCCAGCAACGGCCCTGGCTGGTCACCCCCACCCCCCTGAGAAGGGTGTCAGCACCCAGCCAGCAGCAGGGGATGAGACTACGCTGCAGTCATTGGTGGGAAGTGGGTGTCTCCGTCCAGAAGTCAAAATCTTTGGCCTTACATCCATTCTGTGACACTTGGTTACTGACCAAGTGGCTTTTCTGCAATAAGAAGTCATAATTTACCAGGTGCCTCCTCTCTCTGGAGTAGGCAGGTGGAGGGTGAGTCCGGGAATATTAAGGTTTTCCAAAAATGTACTTGTTTTTACCTGAACACCTGGTCTCTAAACAAACCGACAAAAATGCAATTGGTTTTTATGTAAGGCAATAAAAAATGGTCATGTGGACCAGAAAAGCATGTATCACGGATCCATCCTGGGGAAAAAGGATGAATAGTGGAAAACAAGTGCACAGTGGACGACTTGGAGAAAATGTCCTGCTTCAGCTCTGGAGTCCATGGAAATTCAACTCTCAAGAGATTATTCTGTTGCTCAGCCTTCTAAGAAAGTTTATGTTTCCTCCATCTCTGTGGACTTTTTCACCGTTATCATCAATATAAACATAAGTAAGAAGGAAGATGCCCCTGATTGAAGAATCAGCAATATAGATTAAGCATTGGTAGCATTATAATTCTGAATTATAGAATAAAATAATGATTTCATTCTTGATTTTTTAAAAATCTGAAAATTTGCACAGCTCAACTTATTGCATAATTATACAGAGCTTCTAAATCTTTCGTTTCACCTTCAGACATTTCAGTTGTTAGGGTATGGTTTTTAATTTTGGTCCCCCCATTAGATTTACCTTGTATTTCCGAGTAAATTTTAAATATACGTACCTCTGTCCTAAGGATCTGAGTGCCTGAACTGGGTCTATAACACCTGCAGCGGCTCTTTGCAGAATGACCAGTTCACATTGTAAACAAATGGTTTTGAAGACTGAGGTTCCTCTACCACTCCTTAAGATATTAAATTAATACTCATAGTATTATCATCCTTATGGATATTGTGAACTTCTATTGCCAGTTTACTTACTGTGAAAATAAAAATAAACCATGAGACTGGCATTCTGTGAGGAGGCCCCAGCAAGTGGCCAAGAATGACAGCTGAGCAGGTGCTTCTGTCTCTGGCTTTGCTGTGTGGCTTTCAGAACTGATCCAGATGCAAGTGCGCTGCCATCCATGAAAAGTTCACTTTTGTAGCTTCTTTTAAATACATGAAAAAGGTTGATTTGGTTCATTTTTAGGAAAGTGTATCTTTCTAGTTCTTAGTTATCATTTTATTATTATGGTTAGTAAATACCTGCTTCTTTATTCAATTAAGGTTGTAGCCAAACAGTTGTGTGATCTTTGATTTAAAAAATTTGAGAGGAACTTTTTCTTACTGAATCTCAATGATTTTATTAATAGGGTGTCTGTTTTTTAAATACTGATAGAATTTTTAAAATGTATATTAGTTCATGTGTGACATCTTTAGTCCAGATTTCTAAAAATTTTTAGCATCTATTAGTTCCAATTCCATTCAACAAATATTTATTATCTTCCATATACAAATAATTCATTTATTAAACTTATTTTTAGTTCAACATTCTAGAAGTGAAAGCTTATTTTTTAAACTTATTCTACAAAATATAGCAGTTATCCTAATTTTAATAAATGCTAAAAAGCCTTGTCAAGTTTTCCATGTGCACTCAATGTTTGTTGGCCCATTCCCAGCAATGGTGACAAATGTATAACAAAACACCATCTTGAAAGCAAACCTGATGCATTAGGTATTTATTAAGCTTCTATTGTATGCTCAGTATTGTGCTTTCTCCACACTGGTTCCCTGGACAGTTATATCATTTTATTTGTGTCATTGAAAGTAAAGATGTGGAGTTTGTATGTGGTCCAGGTCCTACACAGCAACGCAGGGGCTGGAAGAAGAAACGTACATTAGAGCTGAGCTGCCATGTTCTTCCTGGGGTTCTGAGCCTCTTGACAGAAGCAGGGGCTTAACTGTGGCTGTGGCAGCGCAGGCGCCCTGTGCTCAGAAGACAGGCCGGGCAGGTGTCCCTTGCGGGCGTCCCTGATGGCTTCCTCTGGAGGCCTCCTGGACCAGCTGATCTGAACTGCAGACACCTTTCCTCTTGGAGCCCCTGGTGCTTGGGCTTTTTGTCGTTTTGTATTCATATACATATTGTGTCTCCATTCTTTTGAGTTACCTCTATCTCTCAGAATCAGATTTTCTGATACTTCCCGGAGAAAATTCTGTTCTCTAGCAGATTGGAGCTCGCCTGCCTTAAATGTGGCACCGGGAGCTCCCTGCGCCTGTGCACCTTCTCCATCACACCCCTTTGTAAACCACACTCTGCGCAGACTTCCTCGATGAATTTATTTAGTTGCTTCATTTCAGGCCATAAGACATTTCTGTTCACTTTGCTGCCATAGCGGTTTCTATCAGGATGAATTTCAACCAGAGGAGTTGTCTGTTTAAATAAGTAGGAATAAAATAGTGGAGTGCATTATGATATGTACAAAAAGGAAAATATTGAGGGGCGCCTGGGGAGTGCAGTTGGTTGTGTGTCCAACTTTTGATTTTGGCTACGATCATGATCTCAGGGTGGTGGGATCAGCCCCATGTCAGGCTCCCCACTCCCCAAAGAGTCTGCTGGAGATTTCTTCTCCCTCTGCCCCTCCCCCATATTCGTGCCCCCTCTCTCTCTAAAATAAATCTTTTTTTCAAAAAAGGAAAATACCAATATGCCTACTCTCTTTTGGAGAGAGAAATGTCCTTTTAAGTTATCCAGAGTACTTTCTCAAGCATTTATGAAAAGAGCCTTCATTCTCTGCTGAATCGTTACCTATCTATTGGCCTCTGCCACAGGATGGGGAGGTGGGCTGATGGTTTTGAGACATGTGGGAAAATAGTCCTGATTTATTAAGTGGATTATTCAACTTCTATTACTCTGTTAATGGCCATTGTGAGTAACTGTTAATACTGGATTGAGCAGATCCAAGCATCTAGGATATTCTACACTAGGGTGGCCTTTCCGTTCTATGAAAATATTGTCTTTCCATCAGTCTAGAGGGAACGCGAAGATGTCTGCATCTCACTTCCCCTCTCATCCTTTCAGTAGTCGCCGAATTTCTGTGACCCTTTGTCACTCAGGAGCGCTCTCCCACTTGCCACAAGCGTCACTACTTGGGCCTCGCGGTCTCTTTAGAATCATCCTCTTTATTCTAGCCTCCGCTTTTTGTGCCCCAGGAACTTGTACTTGGAGACTCCCGGCCTGGAGCAGCCTCACTTCCTCCAGCGATTCCTGACCCCACAGGAGCGAAGAGACAGCGCGTTACTGCCACCTGCCGGAAGCTCGGCAAATGGCCTCAGGCCGGGCTTGGGGGAGGGCGTTCTGAAGTGTCGGCAGCGGCTGAGACCGGACGGGGCGGGAGGACGCGGGCGCGGATGGGGCCGGGGCCGGGGCCGAGGACGGGGCGGGCGGGCGCAGACGGGAACGGGGCACCGGGACGGGGAGAGCGCGCGGGCGCAGGCGGGGACGGGGTCGGGGGACGGGGACGGGGAGAGCGCGCGGGCGCAGGCGGGGACGGGGCGGGGCGGGCGCAGGCGAGGACGGGGGACGGGGCGGGCGCAGGCGAGGATGGGACGGGGATGGCGTGGGCGTAGGCGGGGACCGGGACCGGGAGAGCGCGCGGGCGCAGGCGGGGACGGGGGACGGGGCACCGGGACGGGGAGAGCGCGCGGGCGCAGGCGGGGACGGGGCGGGGCGGGCGCAGGCGAGGACGGGGGACGGGGCGGGCGCAGGCGAGGATGGGACGGGGATGGCGTGGGCGTAGGCGGGGACCGGGACCGGGAGAGCGCGCGGGCGCAGGCGGGGACGGGACGGGGCGGGCGGGGCCGGGGAGAGCAGGCGGGGCCGGGGGACGGGGCGGGCGCGGGCGGGGCCGGGGGACCCGGAGGGCGCAGGCGGGACACGAGGCGCAGCCGCTGCCATCCCGAAGCCCGGCTTCCTGTGCGGAAGGCAGGCGGCTGTGCGGCGCGGGTGCGGCTGAGAGCCCTGCGCCCTTGGGCCGCGGGTCTCGTCGTCGGCCAGTGAACAGCTGGCAACAGGCCCTGGAGATGGGCATTGCATTCTGTCATGTCCGTAACCATTCGGTTATTTTGTTAGGGAGCTGTGACATTTGAACATAACTAATACATACTTCTGATGCTTGAGAATATCTGGAGATCCTAGGTGAGGCCAGTGCCCGTCTGGAGTGCTTTGGTAAATTATATGGAGACTGTACAATTTCTGGATGTGTTGCAGCTGCCAGTACAAGCCACGTGCCCTCCTGAAAATGGTTGACTCCGAGATGTAGCTTTAAATAAACATTGTTCTGTGAAAACCTGCCTGTGTGCTCACTTCCATCAGCTTTGAGAATCCCGTCCCAGTGTCAATGCTTCCAGGGGCTGCTCACCTGAAGGCTAATGGGAGGGCGGGAAGACCGTGCTGGGCCTGGGTCACCATGAGACCCTCCAAGCATGGTTCCTCCCTAGTCACATGTGGCCCCCAGGGAGCTTCAGGCTGGGCTCTTTGGCATCTTCTAGAGCAGACAGCCAGGGCTCTTTGGCATCTTCTAGAGCAGACAGCCGTTGCCTTGGTCCTCAGCCCCTAACCCACCTACCTGCCATCCGCCATCCTCTGGTAGCTCTGCTTTTGTTCCTATCCTTTGTTATTCATGCAGATGCCCCGTCCTACCCTCTGGTAGCTCTGCTTTTGTTCCTATCCTTTGTTATTCATGCAGATGCCCCGTCCTACCCGAAGGAGTTGATGCTTTCTCCTGTTGTGAAGCTTGAAATCTATAATTGTTGAGACTTCTACTACCTGACTTTGATAGTAGCCATGGCTGAGAACCACCAAAGAAAACTGTTCAGAAATGCACAAATACTTTCTAGAATGCTACTATATTGAGTTTTTCAGGATCAAATTTTTAATTTCCAGGGCAGCCCGGGTGGCACAGCGGTTTGGCGCCACCTGCAGCTTGGGGTGTGATCCTGGAGACCCGGGATCAAGTCCATCAGGCTCCCTGTGTGGAGCCTGCTTCTCCCTCTGTCTGTGTCTCTGCCTCTCTTTCTCTCTGTGTCTATGAATAAATAGATAAAATCTTTAAAAATTTTTTAAATTTCCATTGAACATTTACCTAAATTGCCAGCAGGTGGTACAAGTGCCTGTTGTGTTTGCCCATCTCTGTGCAACAGAAAAGGAAGTTTGCACTGAGGAGTTTGCACTCTTCTCCCCGCAGCAGAGTACAGCATCACAGCCCAGGCTGAGCACATTTGTAAGAGCCCCCGGTTTGGCTGGAAAGGTCAATGTGTGAGCAACAAGAAGAGACATTGAGCACCGGTGCTGCTGAAACACACGCTCTTGTACATTGCCTGTCTTTAATTCTCCATAACTCTGTGAGCCACGTGGTAGCCTCGTTTTTTGGATCAAGACATCTGGAAGAATCCAATTCCTAGTCCTGGGTGAGTCCCAGAGTGAGTTGTGGGGCACAGTCCATAGTCTCCTTGTCACTGTGCCTGCACCTTCTTATAGCCTGTCACCTCCCCACATGTGAAGAGCACAAACGAGTGGCACAAGGGCTGTCAAACTAGCCACTTGGTTTATGAGCAAGTGAAAAATGAAGTTTAAAAAAATGCACAAAAGCCAAGACGTGGAAGCAAGCCAAGTGCCCGTGGACAGATGGAGGGATAAACCAAATGTGCAGACAACACAGAACAAATGTTACTCATCCTTAGAAAGAGGCAAGTTCTGACGCAGGCATCAACGTGAGGCTTGAGGATGCTATATTGAGTGAGACGAGCCAGTCCCAAGAAGACAATACTGTAAGATCCCACTTATATGAGATACCCCATCAAACTCACAGAAACAAAAGAGAGCAGTGGGCAGCAGGCTTGGGGAGAGCGGGAAATGGGGATTATATGATGGCAGTTTTGGTTCTGCAAGATGAAATGTTTCAAGGTTGTGTGCACGATTGTGTAAATATACTCAATGCCACCAAACTGTATACTGAGAAACGGTTCCACGGAAAATTTGGTTATATGTCTTTTGCCACAGAGGGAAATAAATAAAAACAACACCAGTGTCTAGACAACCAGGGACCAGACTGTTCTCCCCACTTGTGAACCCCGTGGACTCGGGTTGAGGCATGGCATCTACCGACGCACACAACGTGTTGGATCTGAGGGCTTATCCTTTCCCCAGTGCGGGTCAGGCTCTGCCATGGGACCCATGCTCTTATCAAGTCCAAAATCCACAGGTAGCCCCAGAATCACCTCCTCCACATCGTGAATCACTATCATGTGAGCCACAGTATCCTCTTGGATTCAGACTTAAAATGCCTCCTAAGGATATGTTTTTAATGATTCAGATTACCTTCTGATTTATGATCATAAACAGGATGACTAGTTTTGGATTAATTGAGGGAAAGATGCATTCACATAGTAAAAGCTAATGTGAAAGTAATTAGTTTATTGAGGTACCAACCAGTGTGTTGTTGACAAGTGAGGATTGTGGTTTACGTTAGTGATAGTTAAGGAGGAATTATTTAGGGGCACCCCCGGCTGGCTCAGTGGGCAGGATACCCACCCGGATCTCCATGCTGGGCATGGAGATTTCTTTAAAAAACAAAATCTTAAAAAAAAAAAAAAAGAAAAAGATATATTTATATTCATTTTTAATTGTTTTAAATGGCATATTTGCAAGTGAAACATTCTGCTTAAAATCCTTTCGTGTTTTTTGTTTTTGTTTTTTTTCTGATGGAGGATGTCAGGGCTTTGGAAAGACTCACATAACGAGCTCCTCTACGCCAGCTTTGCCTTGGCTGTCTCGTGCCCCGCTTTGTTTAACCTGTGGTCCCCACCTACTTCTCATACTTCTCCATCAATATTCTTTTTTTTTAATTTATATTTATTTATGATAGAGAGAGAGAGGCAGAGACACAGGCAGAGGGAGAAGCAGGCTCCATGCACCAGGAGCCCGATGTGGGATTCGATCTCGGGTCTCCAGGATCGCGCCCTGGGCCAAAGGCAGGCGCCAAACCGCTGCGCCACCCAGGGATCCTCCATCAATATTCTTGATAGCACAGTGTGGCTGAGCTATTCCAAAACAGGGACTTATAAATGTTTAATGAAAGCTTTCTTCAATTGTAAAAGCATGCATGCTCATATGAAAAAATGTTTACTGTGCATAAAAGAAAAAAAGTTGAGTATCTATCTAGTTTTTGGTGATTCCCTAATGCTCTTAGAACATCACAAAAGTTGCTCAATAGAGTGTGTGTACAAGGCTGCCCGCTGCCCCCCAGCCGCAGCCCTGGGCAAGCCCCTCATGTGCAACCACACTCCCACTGGACCTGTCTGCCTGAACTCCTAGGCAGATTTGCCATAGGCTCCTGGAGACAGTGTTTGCTCACAAACTGGTGGACGGTCAGCATCCTAAGGAACAGGCTGGTCCCTCTGTCCCCCAGCCAGCACTGAGAGTCTCACTGTCCAAAGAGAACCACCATAGGATCCCTCTCTCTCTCTCTGTGTGTGACTATCATAAATAAAAAAATAAAAATAAATAATAAAAAAAAAAAAACAAAGAGAACCACCATATAGTGTGGTGACCAGAGAGAGTAGGTATAAGGTTTCCATAAAGCACAATTGGAGCATTTCGAGGAAGTTCACCAAAGTGTCTAGCAAGGAAACAGCAGGAGAAAACCAAACCATTCACTCAAGTTCAGAGGTGAGAGCTGGTACAGAGGGGGAGGGAGAGTGGTTAGATTTGGTTTCTGATCAAGGGTCATTTAGAGGAAGGAACTGGCTGCTGCCCCTCCCCTCTGCACCTCATCCTTTGGGATTTGGCTGCCTTTGGAGGCTCCTGACTCCCACAGGTTTGGCTTCCCATCCCTGCTCACATGACAGGTGCTGACAAACCAAACGGGGAACCCAGGTCTATCCACCCCCCGTGGAGGTGAGTGGACCAGGCCCCCGCCCACGAGGGATTGGGAAAAGAACCATCCAGGTGGTCACCAGTGCCTGTGGGCCTGAGGCACATGGTAAGGACAGAGCACGTGCCCCACGTGATCTTGGAGTCGAGCAGACCAGGTTTACGGTCCAGGTGAGCCCCTTAACCAATTCAGAGTCCTTGGACCGACCACTGCCTCAAGCTCAACCTCATCCACGAGCTGGCAAGAACACTTACCTTGTAGCGTCATTAGGATGACAAAGAATATACAGTTTGTGAGCACATGGTGGAGCGTCCACAGGCTGCAGCTATTACCAACAGCTCATTTTAACATACTCTTTCTACCAAAAAGGAGCTGTGGCCTTCAAGTGACCAGTAGGGCTGGTGGTGTCTTCTTTGCTGTCCACAGAGTTTGTTTCCCAGTTAATACCACACATGGTCGCAGGATCCTGCCTGCAGCCTAGTGGTCTCCAGCACAGAGACTAACACTGGTTGTGCTGTGGGGGGACCTGGGAGTGCCCACTCAGGCCACAGACACCCTGAGCCAGAGACTTGGGGCTGGAGCCCAAGCTGCTCCTGACCCTCAGATCTGCCCACGGAAATGATCCGCCAAAGGACGCCATACATCCTCAGGTGTGGAGCTCCCACAGCACCCACATCGTCCTAGAAATGGCCACGGTTCATAGTCACTCCTGGGCTCCATGACCATCTTCCTCGGAGCCATCTGGGAGGCTTGCTTGCTTTCTATGCCCACATCAGACCCGCTGAACAGGGGTCCCTGTGGATGCCCACAGGGTGCTGGCACAGATCTGCACCCTGCAGGGCAGGCAAGTGGCTCTACAAGCGGGTGTCTGCCCCTCATCTCTCACTGGGCACAGATTCCAAGATGTCACACTTACAACATCCAGCATTCCAAAATCCCTATTGCACAGCACATCAGCTTAGCAACCAAAATAGAACACAGTTGTCTTCTCAATGAATTCTATTCTGCAGAATCATAGTGAAGCTTCCATTATGCGCAGTCAGATTTGTGAACGCTGGCATCTCTATTAAGCAATCTGAAGTTCTCTTAGAAGAATGTCCTTAATTAAACAGTACATCTGTAGCACGAATATTTAATGACTTTACTGAAAAACTTATTTTACTTGTTTTGAATCCTCACCTAAACGACTGGTGTGAAATAAGACACGGCTAAGGTGTTTGTATGCTGAATGACACACACTTGCAGTAGGCAGGGACTTCCATGAGGACACTGGGGCAGGTCAGCACCCGGAGACAGCACAGGGTTAGGTCATCGGTCATCACCATGCCAGCACAGGCGGCATGTGCAGGGGGGGCGCCCTAACCCCCTAGCCTGGCCTTTGCACAGCCCAGCTGCGGCCGGAAGCCGGAGGCCTCCAGCAGCAAGCGGTGGGTCTCCTGCCCCTGGCCCGGGCATCTCTCAGGTGTGGACAGTCCTGGACGGAGGAGAGTTCTCTCCTCAGGGTCTGTTCCCATAGCTGGTGGCCCTTTGCCACCTCCAGGAATCACTCACTCACAGCACCCCCCAGTTCTGGTGGAAGGAGCCTCAGGACCATGTCACCCTGATGGTGACACTGGAGAGAGATGCACCTCCTTCTGTTTCCGCCCCGCTCCCATACTGGCACGGCCCACAGCGGCCACCCGGGGGGACATCTGCTTCCTGCCACACTTCAGGCTGAACGGAGGCCAACCTCAAGGAGATGTGGCCCACAGCTCATCCTGGGCCTTGGACTTCCAGCCCAACTCACATCAGTCCTCGGCTGCCCAGCCCAGAGCCGTTGGCATGACACCCCTGGTCCATGGAGCACCCACACGATGGCTCTCCTCTGTTTGGAAGATGTGGGGTGGCCGTGCCCTGGGTCTTTCCTGCCAAAGACTCTTTTCCAGAGGGGACAGGTTCGGCTGATGATCAGGAGGGTGGGGTTGCCTTTGTGACACCATTCACATGCCCTCCACCCCCATTCAACAAATAGTCTTTGATGAATAACTGCCCTCCCTTCCTCCCTGACACACCCATCGCAGGGCCACAATGGTAAACATGGCAGCAGTATCCACGCCCTTCCAGAAACCCCACGATTCTTTTTGGGAAACATTTTTATAATTCAAGTCTTTCGAGAAATTGCTCATTTCTTGAACCTATCTCTTTTTAGAGGTAGCTCAATCCTGCGGGGGCGGGGGGGCGGGGGGCTCCCCACGTGGTCCTGAGCTTGACGCTGTGTTTCTCCAACCCTTCCCTCTCTAAGCAGGCAAGTCTTTCCCCTAAACAACCCAGGGCCCCAAACCATAATTACATCTCAAGCATATTTTTAGAAATTATTTATTTCAAACATGTACAATTTTCACTTTGAATGCAAAATAGCTGATAAAAAGAGAAAAATATTGAAAAACATTATACTGACCCTTTGCCCCATATACAGACATCAGCCTTTGGTATTTGCTTTCAGGTAGTTAGGTAAAAAAATTTTTTAAAAATTAAAACTATTATTTTTCTTTAAAAAAAGGTAAAGTTGAGGTATTATATTTAACAGATGTGTGATCCCCATCCAAACACAGTTTCCCTGCTAATTAACAGCCTTGCTAACGTGCTGTTCCAATCCTCTTCCTAAAGCAGACATTCATTTGAGCATATGTTCATAAAACTGGCAGCATTCCTTAATAATCAGTAAGGTTGTCATAGAAACTCCCTGGCACTGCCCCCAGGCCACCCCAAGGACACAACGCTAGCAGAACCTGCAGAGGATGCACAGGGGTGTCTGGCACAGAGCCTGAGCCAGCTGGCCTGCCTTCCAGCAATAGCCCCGCTGCCAACTGCCGCATGGGAGAGCTGGCATGACCTCGGAAGGGCCACCCATTGCCCCTGCCTCTCCAAATGAAGGCACGTTTCTCACCAACTCTACCTGAAACTGGATGTCAGACTCTTCCCCAAGTGGGTCAACCTTCAGTACCTTTGATGAGGTGATATAGCTCAGCTGGGCAAGACATTCCTAAACATTCTGCAGGAAACCCACAAACATACCATGACCACGTCAAGCCTGCCCCACACGGCTCTTCTCACCAGCGGGAAGCTCCCAACATGGTTCCAGTGGCAGCTGCCACACCTCATCACGGTATCCTGCCCCTGGGATAGCAGGGGACTGGCAGAGGTTCTGTGAGCCCAGAGCCTGGCACACAGACCTCGAGGTCAAGACCTCGTCAGAGCAAAGAGCTCTCAGAGTTACCAAAGGCTTTGTAGGTCTATTCAATGCTACCCACTTGAAGTTTCAGAAATATTTCCATTAATGCTACAAGAATTACTGACCACATTAATTGAGACCTTGACCCAGCATATTTTCAACTTTTCTCACCCAGCAAGAAGAGCTGTCATCTCAGGTCTGGCTGTGGTACAGGGGTCAGGTGAGTAACACCCCTCTTGAGGGAAACAGGTGCCCTGTAGGACATGGGGGAGGTCGGTTGAGGCATGCTCACTGACTGAGGGTTTCGAGATTCCAGCGCAAAGCCCAGCAGGTACACTTCGGCACACTGAGCATGACCTACAATCCAGAGAAAAATACTTTTCCTTCATTCTCACTAGCTTATAAAGAAATAAAGGGAAAACACCCTCTCCAATACTTAAAAAAAAAAAAAAAGGCAGTTTCATTACAATAATAATGAAAGTAACAACAGGAGATCAGAGCAGCGCCTGCGCTATCTGTTTCATCTTCCGCCACCCCTGGGGCGTGGCTCTGGTGGCACCCTTGGAAAAGAAGAGGCTTCTCATGCACAGTCTCATTTGTGTATTTCCCTTTAACAGCATTTTTGCTATTCTCAAACTTTAGAGAAAAACAACAACAACAAACACCTGCCTCACTTCTGGCAGCATCAGGACCCAAAGTCACACACAGAACGGCCCGGCCGTGGCACAGGAGCACACAACCGATGGGACCCAGCAAATAGTCAATAAAGCATGGCTCTCCTCCTCCTGTCGCCACCTGTCGCCACCTGTGTGCCACTGTGCTTGTTTCTCCAAAAAGACAGGCTACTAGAAAAGTCTGTGGTCTGGTGACTTCTTAGGTGGTCACAAGGCTGACTTTAGTCACCGCTTCACTCTGGGACATCCCGTGCGGTGACCACACACATCCCTGAATTGGCAAGGCCACACTCACAAGTGTGAGTAGCCACCCCACCACAGCAACACACATGGTGACATACTCGGTCAGTGCCCTAATCCTAGCCAACCTGAAGCAAATTGAGGAGTCACGTAAAAGGATAACCCCAAGGGAGAGGATGGTGTGACAAGGCCTTGGACAACCTGAGGCTCAGGGGTGGACGCTGGATGCCGTGTTCTCTACAGCTGCCAGGATGGGAACAGCGTGCCCCCAGGTTACAGAAGACACACACTATGTTTTCATGTTTCACTATGTTTTTTAAGACAAAAACAAGATGTAGAATGAAACCAGACTCTCTGCTTTAAAAGGAAAACTGTGTTTTCTCCCTTTTCACTTGACTGTTTTGTGCTAAAAAGGTTACTAAGGTTTTCCCCCAAGTTATTCATACATTGACAGTGAGCACAGGCTCTCCCACTCTCTCAACATAAAACAACAGGTGTTTCTTTCTTTCTTCTTTTTTTTTTTTTAGCAAGTTAAAATGCATTCTTGCCAGGATCTTTTTGTCTTTTCACATTAACATCATCTTCCCTTGTTTCTTCGGCTCAACTGAAAACAAAGTTGTGGCAGCAGGAGTACAGCAGCCGCAGCCCTGGACCCCCAAAGAAGCCCCCTGCAGCCAACTCTCCTCCCTGGGAACAGGCAGGCCTGTCCCCATGACCCTCTTCCTCTTGGTCCCTCCTCCGGAAGTCCTGGGATCCGAAGAGGGGAAGTAGACTAGTGCACCTGCTTCCGGATTCAGCAAGTGCCTGGGTCACCATTCACATTCAGCAAAATGCTAATGAGGAAATAATCACAACTGCATGCCACACCCGCAGGCCCTGAGATTCTCTGCGATACCTCTGTGCTGATTCCAGGTGTGGGGAAGAAGGCAGGTGCTTCTCCCATCCTCAGACCTGGAAAGACTGAATCGTGAAAGCAGAGGATCCACAGACAAGCTGGGAGGTGAGGCTGTGCAGGGAGCTGCCAGGGGCGTCTCAGCAGGAAACCTGCCACCTGCTGTAGGCTGCAGCTTGTGCCTCCGCAACCACCAGGTTCTGCCCACCTGAGTGTCCTGCCCCCTCTGGGCACGGGCATGGACTCCAGCCCCTTTGGGCACTTGGGAAAGAAGGGTTCCAAGACTCAATCACCTCTTCATTCTGAACAGAGGCAGCAAGCAAACCTGTTTCAAGAAATGAAGCACCTTGCACGAGGTCCTCCTGCACAAGCAGAGCTCCAGGCCCCACGCCCCTGAGATGAGTTGGTTTGTGCTTCATTGTTCACACAGCTCAGCAGGTCTGGCACCCTGCTGGCCAGGCACCACCCAGCCAGCTATCTGGGGAAGAAGTAGTCTGTATTGCTGATGTCGTAGGGGCTCTGTGGGCCCCTGGCATCCAGGTGGCTGTGCCTCGAGGTGTTGTCAGACCCAAGGCTGCTGGGGGACACTGGTGGGGAGATGAGGGGCACACGAACCGGGGTGGGCTTGGGCCTCTCAGGGACCAGCTGTCCCAGAGAATACGGCGGGTGCATGCTGGCCTTGCCTTCCTTCAGGGCATGCAGCTTCCAAGTCTTCTTGAACCTTCACAGGGACACACAAACACAAATCATATGCATGTTTAGTTCCCCCACGACAGACCTGCTCTGGTGGCCTGGCACTCCCGGCTTTTGGCTCAAGAGTTACAACAATTTATTCCGTCACTAGGAGGTTGGTTACACAATACCCTGAGGAACCAAGGGTATCATGGTCCGACTTAGAGATGGGGAAACTGAGGCTCGGGTGGCCATAAGTGTCCCTCTATAGCCCTAGGGACTTGGTCGGTCCTATACCAGAGGCTGCCCACAGGCCCACATCACTGGCCCCAAATCCATTCGCTTAAAAAAGAGCACATATTCTTTTAGCACGGAAGGAACTCAGGCCTCTCAGCTGGGCTGAGGTGGGCAGGGCACAGCAGCAGCAGGAAGGGCTGCCCCCCCCCTCCTGCTCCCAGTCCCCCAGCACTCGGCCCACTCCTGCCACCCCGCGTGGGCACCCCTGGGGCACGAGTGAGTCATCTGGCAGGAAAGTGGATGTGACACAGGAAGGAGATAAACATCTCTCTGATCACAGCTTCCTTGCCCCTCTCGGCTCTGAGCCCTCAGCCAGGGCTCAGGAACCAAGACAAGTCACTCTGCCGACCAGAGAACCATTAGCTGGCGACAGTCATCTCCTGAGATGTGTCAGGCCCGTGCTGGGGAAGCACCCCTCGCCCTGCCTCCCACTGTCACCACCAACTCCCACGCGGGCCCAGACGCTCCCCCAGTCCCTTCTCCAGGAAGGGCTTGGAGGCAGGAGGGAAGCCAAGGCCAAAAACAAGTTTTGGGGGTTTTCCTTGGGTTTCTTTTTATATCAACAGGCTATTCCTGTCGTGCTGACGATAAATCATTGATAGTTGGCTCCCAGCCCATTATCCAAATGGAATAAACAACGTGCAGAATGGGGCCCAGGGCTCCCCACCTGGCAGAGAGTACAGCAGGGGTGCTTCCCACAGCTCCACTGGGCAGGGTCCTGGGGGTTATCACCCTCCCTCAGGACCCCAGTATAGACTGAGGGCAGGGGGCACTCTCAGACCTTCTGGCCCAGGAATCCACTTCTGGGAACAGAGCCTAAGGAAGTTCCAGAGCTGCGGGAAAAGCTTTATGCACAAAGATGTTTAGCACAGAGTTGTCTGTGAGAGCGAAACCACCACCAATAGGAGGTTGGCTGAGAGGCCTGGGTACATCCGCTTAACGGCACCTGCAGCTAAGGTGAGGGTTACAAAGAAATGAGATAATGCGAAAAAAAATGCTTATGTTATAATTGACACTAAATTTAAAAGGCAGGACTGAGAGTTCTAGATGCAAAATAATCACAGCTACATAAAAACAAGACACTGGGCCAAGGAAAGAGTCTCAGGAAACTCACCTGAACCTAAAAAATTCTTCATCTGGATTCAAACTGCAAGGGTGTGTTCACTTCGTGCAAGCTTGGGGATGTGTGTACTTTTCTGTGTGTTTGCAAGACTCTGATCACATTTGCATGTTAAAAATTAACAGTCTTGGGATCCCTGGGTGGCGCAGCGGTTTGGCGCCTGCCTTTGGCCCAGGGCGCGATCCTGGAGACCTGGGATCGAATCCCACATCAGGCTCCCGGTGCATGGAGCCTGCTTCTCCCTCCGCCTGTGTCTCTGCCTCTCTCTCTCTCTCTGTGACTATCATAAATAAAAAAAAAAAAAAAAATTAACAGTCTTTGGGTAATGCATGATGTTTTTCTTTTATTTGTCACTATTTTTTTAAAAGATTTTATTTATTTATTCATGAGAGACACAGAGAGAGAGGCAGAGACATAGGCAGAGGGTAAAGCAGGCTCCCTGCAGAGAACCCGATGTGGGACTCGATCCCAGAACCTCAGGATCATGACCTGACCCAAAAACAGACACTCAACCACTGAGCCCCCTGGGTGCCCCTATTTGTCACTATTTATCAAATCAGCATATACCACATTGAAGTCTCTGTTGACATTAGCTAACCCACAGGGAAAGCAGTGTCTGACCTTTTTTTTTCCAAAGCAAGTAACTGGATGTATAACTGAGAAAAATGAGCTTTGCTTCTTCTGAAATAGTTTGAGTGAATAAGATGATTTTGAAAAATCACTAAGATCAGGGGCGCCTGGGTGGCTTAGTCGGTGAAGCTTCTGCCTTCAGCTCAGGTCGTGATCTCAGGGTCCTGGGGTCGAGCCCTGTGTCAGGCTCGCTGCTTGTCCAAGAGTCTGCTTCTCCGTCTCCCTTTCCCTCTCCCCCTGGTCATGTTCTCTCTCAAATAAATAAATAAAATCTTAAAAAAAAATAAAAATCACTAAGCTCAAAGGGACTTTGGTAGCAGCCAGCCTGGGGGTGTCCACAGCTGGCTCTGCTCTGGCCTGAGAAGGGGACTGGTGGGCCAGGGACGAGGGAGGGCTGGACCCTGCTGCCAGACTTCACACCTCAGCCCCTTCCTCTATCTTACATATTGCGCTTCATAATGTTTTGCTTAAAGAAAACATTCTGCAGCCAAAACAAAATTTTAAAAACATAACAACCATCACTTCTAAACAAGTCACAGGTAGAAACCAAGACCTAGTGAGAGGTGACATAGAGAGCTGCCTGTTCACAGCCACATCTGCGGCACCAGGAGCAGCCTGTGCCTCCACCCTAGAGGTGGGGGCGTAGCTGGTTTTCAAATACTAGAATGAGGCACATAGTTAATTCACAGTGATTTAAACAGGCACGCCCGCAGGAAGTCCTCACTAAAGTGCAGGTCCATTCCAGATAAATACACAGAAAAACAATTCTCGGCTTTGAAGACCCTATTTCTCAGTGCCTCACAGCATAAACCACAGAAAGGGCCCTGGGGGGCACAGGGCGTAGTGCAAGAGAACTACACCCCCACCTGGAGTCACAACACCTGCTTCAGAAGATGCCACACCTGTTTTCAGACACATATAAGTGTCTTTTAATTATCACTAGTAATTGTGGGAAAATACTTAGGAAATACTATGCTTTGCTTGAGATACAAAATAAACGTATTACATAGATAAAATGGACTGGCAGGATGTCATATCCTGCGTGTTGCAGTGTGGCCATTCCAGTGGTCACTGAGGCTCTTCCAAATTCCCAGTTTCCCCAGGTTTATATACCTTTCGACATCTGGGCTTTGGGGAGGAGAGGGGTTTTTCACCACTTGAAATAACTGGCCTATTTGCAAATAAATGTGCCTTACATGAGAGAAAATGGGAAGCCACCAGGCTAGCAAACAAATCACTGAACACTGTCAACACGCGGCACTTGCCCCATCTGTGCCTCCAGGGGCTCTGGTTGTGTAGCAACCGGCTGGTGTCCAAGCACCATCAGCAGATTAGCAAACAAATGTTTATGAAAAACAGGGTCAGTTCCCAACCTAAAGCTTCTCTTTCGATGGTTCAGAGCACACCAAGATGGCGCTGCTTGTTAAGGAAGCCACTGGCCAACACAGGATGGAAGGGACTAGCTGGGCACCCCTCTTAGCTGACGGCCATTAGTCTGGTGGGCAGGGACTCTTGGGACATGGGTTCTAGTCCTGGCTCCACTAGTAATAAGCTTGTGTCCTTGGGTGAGTCATCTCACCTCTCAAAGCTTTTCCTCATTTGTCAAATTAAAGAATTGGACTACCTGACCTGTAAGGCCCTATCCAAAGAGCATGAGCTTTGGGCTGGGGTCTTGGCTTTCTCGGCACCAGCTGTCATGACCTCGGCTCTTCCAGCTCCCATATCCTCATCTGCCAACTGGAAACCCTGACAGTTACTCTATAGGGTCTATGGTGGCTTATAAGAAAGGTCCTTGGAAGCCCAGACAAGAAAGAGAAACAACATAGAAGTAGGTGCTGGAAGGGGGACCACAAATCCCTCCGAAGGCAGGAGGAAGACCCCAGAATGCCAGCACAGCCCCACTCTGGTCCAGAGGTGTACGAGACCACAAGCACTCAGCCCCTCCAAGGACCAACCTCCACACACTTGGAGGCTTATCTTCTGTACACCCTCAGACAGCTTGCTCACCACTACACTGGGACAGCAGAGTGGACACAACCCTGGATACAGTTTGAGATGTCACCTTGCCAATCTTCCAACCCAGATAACTTGAGTGGCAAAGCTGTGGCTAAGAGTCTCCATGGGGATCCCATGTATGTGGAAATCTAACCCTCCCTCCCCAGACACCCCAAAACCTCCCCTTGCAGTCACTGGTGAGAACCCCTGAAAGCCACACATGATGAGGCAAGAGAAGGAGGGACAAGTCTGAAGTTCCTCCTCCGCTCGGGCAGTTGTCGCTGTGAGCTGCCATCTGAGCCAAGACCCAACCTAACCTCCCCAGATCTTCAGCATGTGCAAAATTGCTCGTTCCTGTGCTCCAATCATGAACTCTGGACGGTTTCTTACTGCTCACATAGGAGGAATACTGTTGGCTGACTCTGCAAGCTCAGGAATAGTGACCAAACCAATGGTGCCCAACTGGAGAGATGGAGACATGGGCACAGCACCAATGCAGCCCAAGTGTCTCTCCACCTTCAGCAGGACTGAGCACTGACAGGGCCCCTCTAGATCAGCTGGTTTTGAGATACAGAATATTCCCAGGGGGTCTGGCCAGGCACTCAGACTTGCCAGGCACTCAGACTTTCATGGTGCTTCTCATGTGGCCCTGCCACCACTCTGGTCTATGACTTTTGGAGGATAGGTGAGGTCCTATCACCTACAGCCCCTCAAGCCTAAGGAGCTCCCTCCAAATGGGACACACGCCCTCCCCCTCTAGGTCTGTCAAGCAGGCTTTCTGGCCCCTCTGGGTCTGCACAATTTTTCAACATCCGAATTCCAGGGGGCCCATCACAGCATCCTCCCCACCCCACCTCCCACACTGGCAGGGATCAGAATTGTCTACAAACACATCTGCCTGCGGTTTTCACAGGCACCTTGACCTCCATGGTCCCAAACTAGAATCACTGCCCTATCTGGTGGTCTCCCCTGCACCCAGCATCTCTGAGATAGTAACAACACTGCCATCTATACAATTGCCGAGACCAGAGTCTTGAGGGTCACCCTGGACATTCCCCCATCTTTCCTTCTCCTCATCTAATCCGTCATCCAATCTTGTCAGTTCCTCCTCTAAAACAGAATCCAAATCAGGTCACACCAGCCAGATAAGGGGCAGGAGGCCACCCCTGGCCACCGCCAGGACCTCACTTACCTGAGGACAATGCCGACGCACAGGAGTGTCCCGAAGGCCAGGCTTCCTCCGGCCACCAGGAAGGTGGGCAGCGGTGCTGAAGAAGAATCTTGCACTAGAAGAAAGAAGACAAGGAGGAGGAGAAGGAGCAGAAGGAAGAGGAAGAGAAAACCACTCAGCTGCCTCAAAGGAATGTCAGCCCTAGAGGAGGAATTGGCTCTGTGGATCAACAGGCCAGGGGAGGAGCTGGCCCCCCGCAAATCTGACCTCAGGCTCCCACCACATGACAGGAGAGACACCTGAAGCTCAGAGCCACTTGTCAAAGCAGCCTTTCTGGCGGCATCCAGCCTGTCCCCACAGGGCACAGGGGGTGCAGGACACCAAGGCTTCACGGACTTCATCGACAGCAGCTCCACCAAGGATGCCATCAGAGTTCAGACAGGTTACATCAAGTTTCCTCCACAGGACATCATGTCTTCTGGTCACCCCACTCAGTGCTCAAGCCCCAGGACTGAATTCCCTGAAAGCTGGGACCCCCTGTGTCTTTTCCGCTCTAATGCTCCTAGCTGCTCACATGGAGCTCAGTGCAAAGCAGGTTCTCCACAAATATCACCAAATAGACGAAGAAACAAGTGGCTTCACAAGCAGCCATGTCCATCCATGGAGAGGCCCTTCCCACAGCTGACAGAGAGGCTCTGGGTGGCACACCCGGCCACCCCAGAGAGGCCATCATGCTCCCTTGCCAGCACTACACACACTTGCAGGCTCGAGGGCTCAGGATTCTTGCTCTTCTGCCCACGTGGCATCCACTGCGGATGCTGGTGCCACCTGACAGTCACCACTTCCAGGGCCCACTGGATGTAGCTTTCAGATGTCCAGACTGGGCCCAGGCTGCAAGGACAGCTTTCTCCCATCATGGCCTGCATCTCTTGACAGAGACAGTGGTTTAACAGAGGCCATGGGATTGGCTTCCTCACTGACGGATACTTCACCATCTTCGGTATTTGTTCCTTTCTCCCTTCAACAAATACTTATGGACTAGTTACCACCATGTGTCAGAATTTGTTCCAATGTCTAAGCCTTGGGGATACAGGATGACAGAAAACTCCTGCCTTCAAGGAGCTTACATTTTTTTTTTTAAGTAGGCTCCATGCACAGTGTGGAACCTTATGTGGGGCTTGAACTCATGACTCTGAGATCCATATCTAGGCTGAGACCAAGACTTGGATGCTTTATCCACTGACCCACCCAGGTGCCCCCCCTGGATCTTACATTCTAATCAAGGGAGAGACAAACAAATAAACATGAAATATTACCTCAGTAATGACAGGGCAATGATGAAAAGTAAAGCATGGGAAGAAGAGAGTAACAGGGGGGCTCCGTCAGACAGTGTGGCCAGGACAGGACTCCCTGATAAGGGAGTGTCTAAGCAGAGACCTGGATGTACAAAGCACCTGGCCAACTGGAGGTTGGAGGAAGAGCATGCAGTATGTGCAAAGGCCCTGAGGTAGAGCAAAGAAGGCAGAGTGAGTGACAGGGAGAATGCGGTAGGCAAAGTCTAAAGCTCTGACCCCACAGAGAGCAGAGCTTGGATTTGTGGTTTCAGTCACTCTGGCTGCTGGTGGGAAAAGCATCTGCTGGGTGTTAACAGGAAAAGCCAAGAGACCAGTAGGTAGCTGCTAACGTCCTGCAGGAGGAGAGGCCGTAGAGGAGGGCCCAGGAACTGGTGGGGGAGGTGGTGAGAAGTGGTAGCTCCCAGATGTGTCTGGGGAATAACAGGGCCTGCTCACCCCCAGCTTCTGCAACCCAGAGAATGAGCTGCCAATCACCAGGATGAGGAAGACATGAGAAAGGAGAGGAGATATGAGGTGCTGTTTCAGATTTCCAGCGAGCACGATACCAAGTGCACACATCAACCAGACGGCTGCATACATGAATCTGGGTCATGAATTTGGGAGTCATCAGCCCACAGATGGCCTCTACGGAGACGGGGCTGGATGAGCTCAGCCCCCCGAGGGCCCCTCCCCTACAGCAGCCCTGGAGCTGCGCCCTTGCTTCCACCCCCCCATGCCCTCCAGGGGGACACATCCCCTGAGGTCTCTAAAGTCCACCTTGCTCTATCTAGGCCTCTGTTTTGGCCCATCTCCCTGGCTGCCCTCTTTGAGCCTGACCTCAGAGCAGACCCTGGAGATCAGGGGTGTGGGGTTGCTGAGCAGATCTGAACCCCAGTCTGTTAGCAGGTGCTACCTAGCGTGCTCTGCCAAGGCTCACAACTGGGACAGTGCAACATGGACATCAGGTGCGGCCAGAAATCTGCCCAGGGAAGGGTGGTGAGCCAAGGGCTTCCTCAGAAAGCCAAGAGCTGTCAGACGAAGCTGCTCCAGGGCTGAAGCTCCAGAGTTGGGGCTCTGGGAATCCCACACATATGGGACCCCTGATTTTTCTTGATGCTTTGCTGGTCTTGTAGGTGTAGGAAAGCTAAGCGCTGAAATCAGGTGTGCCCCCAAGTAATAGTATCCCCCAACATGGCTTCCATTTCAGACTCTGGCAATATTGTTTGTGGCACATGTATTTGTGTTCTGGGCCACCCTTCTCATGGTTCCCTCTAACATATTTCCACTAACAACATCAGACTTGAACATCCAGAGTAGTAACAGAACATTTCTGCCAATGCTCCTTGTCTCCTACAGACTGGCCTCCTGGCAACATTTCCAAGTAAGAAAGGGGTTTTCTGCAGAGAAGTCTTTTGTGCCCCTGAGACCACTGGAAAAAAACACCCAGTCCTTACCTGGGAGGCTGGTTGCATTTGCAATATCTTTAGAAAGATTATTTTTATTGTCTTCATTAGTGGTCGGTGCCTAAAAGAGAGATTCCCCCGGTAAGTTGGTGTCTGCAGATTCCACCTTCAGCCCCAGCTCGGCACCCACTCTGAAGCAAGCTTTCTATCTCAGCGACCTCTCCATTTCTGGCTTCTTGCCTCAACATCCCGACCACTCTGTATGTTATCTGTATCTACACCTTATCTACTCAAGGTGGGATTTCTTCCCATCTACCTCTCCAGCATGAGCTTGGGGCACAGCACCTTCTCCAGAAAAGCTTCCTGACAGACTGGCTACAACAGCACCATTCCCCAGGTCCCACACCAGGGTACAGGTGCCCCATCTCCTGGGAAAACCACAGACTAGAATCCTGGACCCAACACTTACTGGCTCTGTGACCTTGAACAGACTTTGTAACCCATGTAGGAGTGTTTTCCTCCCTCCCAGGCACAGCCATCCTGGCTTTGCACCTCAGTTAGCATAACGATTGAACAAGATTGCAGGTGCAAGGCTCAGGGCAGAGCATGGCTGGGCCAGCCCTCAGCCAGCAGCCATCCCCATACCGGGGCTTGGTCAGGAGTCCTCTGGCCACACAGCACAAGTGTCCCTCGGAGCCGCTTCTGCTGGGGGCTGCACAGCCCTGCGGCAGGTATGAGTAAGGTGCAAGGCCTAGGTTCCTTCCCTCGGCCGTCAAGCTCCAGGGGGAGCTGAGCCTCCCAGCTTAGCTGGTCCTTAGGGAATTGAGGACTACAGGAGGACACGCAGTTGGATGGCAAACTGGATTACACAAAGACCTGTTAAGCAGCTTCAGAGGTAATCCTCTTTCCAGAAAATTATGACACCAGGAGCCATAGAGGAAAGCCTCGGATAAACTGAATCTGAGCCACAGGCTAGGTCATCCATGGCACCCACCAGTCAGAGATGAGACGGCAGCCGTGAGCCAGGCCAGCACCACTCCACATACCACAGTGGCCACAACAGGCCCGGGATGACGGCTCTTACCCTAGTTCACAGGGGCTTGAAGAGGGTGGGCAACGCCACAGCCACGTGTCCAGTACGTGACAGAGCTGGGATCTAGGGCCAGCCCACCTCCCCCACCCCTAGATGCTGATACCTGACCCCTGACAAGGGCGGGAGCTCACCTGCGTGGAGTGGGGCAGCTCAGTCTCGGCTGCAGGGCTCCTGGATTCTGTGGGGGGAGAGTCTCTGTTAATGATTCATGGACCCTGATGGGCTTCAGAAGCAGAGAAAAGCTCATTGCCAAGTTATTTAAAAGAGCCTGAGGTTAGACAACCAGATAGCCAACCCTAAAGGATCAGTTTTATAAATGAGGTTATACCCCTATGTTGCAATAGTTTTTAAAAATAAATTAGAAAAGGGGTCCCTGGGTAGCCAAGTTGGTTGAGGGTCCCACTCTTGAGTTCCGCTCAGGTCGTGATCTCAGGGTGGTGAGGTGGAGCCCCATGTTGGACTCTGCTCAGCGTGGAGCCTGCTGGAGATTCTCTCTCCCTCTCCCTCTGCCTGTTCTCGCAAATAAAAAAATAAATAAAATCTTTAAAATTAGATAAATTAGAAAAATATTGAGAATATAATGTTGTATGAAAAACCCAAGACAAGGAAAGGCTTAATCTGACCCAAAGTCCCTAAAGAATAGTATTTATATCATTATTTATCCTGTATGATATTATACATCATAACATGTTCACACACAAGAGGAAAAAAACACAAGGACACATCACCAGATATAAGCACTATTAACATCTTAATATTCTTCTACTACTGTTTTTGCAATAAAAAATATTTAAACAAGTTCTCATCCCTCTGGGTGGGTTTGATAGGCTTGGCCTGAGAAGGCATGTGGTTCGGGCACACATGCAGGCCCCCCCACTCCTGGGAACAGTATTTCTGTATTTCTGCAGAAACCGCAAGCCCCTCCCCCGCACCCCCACCCCAGCAGCAGCAGGTCAAGCATCCAAGCAAGAGCAGGAAGGCGAGGCCGAGCTCTGAGGCCAACGCAGGCCCAGGGGACCAGGAGCTGAACTGTGACAGGCAATGGGTGGAATGCACTGGATTTTAAAATATTTTCTTTTCAGTCTATCATTTTTCCATCAAGAAATTAAAAATACCACAGAAATGGTTTACACAAAGATGTGGAGCCTCCCTGAAGCAGGAGGACAATAAGGGGACAGAAGACCAGGTGACCCTGCCCCTCCCAGGAGAGAACCTCCAGCAGGACAGTGCCGTCCCCAGGACAGAGGCAAGCACACACAAGCAGCCCTGTAGCAGACCCCGGGGCCTGCGCACCTCCCTTGGTATAGAGGACACAGAGCCCCAACGTCCCGACCACACAGCACGTCAGCCCACAGTCAGTTCGGGGTAAATGGGAAGGCCCGTCTCCATTCGTTGCTACTCGCCCAACCCAGGGCAGGCTCAGTGGGGTGATGGAAGGAGCAGCAAGAAGGTATAGGCACGGATCCCTGGGTGGCGCAGCGGTTTGGCGCCTGCCTTTGGCTCAGGGCGCGATCCTGGAGACCCGGGATCGAATCCCACGTCGGGCTCCCAATGCATGGAGCCTGCTTCTCCCTCTGCCTGTGTCTCTGCCTCTCTCTCTCTCTCTCTCTGTGTGACTATCATAAATAAATAAAAATTAAAAAAAAAAAAGAAGGTATAGGCACGATGAAGGTCAGGGGCAGCCCTACACCGGGCTGCTGTCTACTCTCCACCCTCAGCTCCAATGCCCCACATGGCATGTCGTCCAGAGCAGGATGTTTCACTGCTGTGGCTTAGATTTCTGGGTGTAAAGCGGGGATTTTATCTCAAATAACCCAGAATGAATACAGTTTTTCTAATGCATAATAACTCTTACATAACAAGACTCTTTCAAAACTCCCTGAATGACCACGAGGACACTTGATTCAGACCACTTGGTCCCCAGAGATGAATGTAAACAACTTTTGTATCATTACAAATAATCATCATTTCCATTTCACAGACAAAGAATGCGGGGCTCGGGGAAGTACTTGTTACCACAAGTAACACGTCACCCACACTGTGTGCAGTCTCGGCACACCTGCTCCAGGTCTCACCTGCCCGTGCTTCTGTCGACGGCCCACCCCTGGGGTGCCCTGGGAAGCGGGCGCCTCTTTCAGTTTTACAAAGACACGAGGCTCAGAAAGGCGTGATCAAAGTCAGGGAACACATGTTTTTTTCTGTTCAGGCAAAAGTATTTTATATTTCTAACTCCCACATTCATTGAGCACTTACTATGTGCCAATCTCCCCACTTCACGTAAATCAATTTGTTTGGTCTCCACAACAAAATTGTGAGGAAGTATCATTATTTTCCCCCACTTTACAGATGGGGAAACTGAGGCACCGGGAGGTTTAATAACTTGCCCAAAGTTTTGTAAGAAACAAGTGGCAAATCTTTCTGGCTCTAAAAATGAACTTTTTTTTTTTTTAAGATTTATTTATTTATTTGAGAAAGAGATGGAGGGAAGGAGGGAGGGGTAGAAGGAGAACTCCAGCAGACTCTGCGCTGAGCGCAAAGCCCAACGACCTCACAACCCTGAGATAATGACCTGAGCTGAAATGAAGAGTTGAATGCTTATCTGACTGTGCCATCCAGACACCCTTGGACTTTTTTTGTTTGTCTGTTTGTTTGTTTTAAAACCATCTCAAAAAAAAAAAAAAAAAAAAAAACATCTCCAGGGCAGCCCTGGTGGCTCAGCGGTTCAGCACTGCCTTCAGCCCAGGGTCTGATCCTGGAGACTCAGGATGGAGTCCCACGTCGGGCTCCCTGCATGGAGCCTGCTTCTCCCTCTGCCTGTGTCTCTGCCTCCCTCTCTCTCTCTGTATCTCTCATTAATAAATATATATTTTTTTAATCTAAAAAAAAATCTCCAGATTGAACATTCCTTATCTTTAGGAAAAAAGTAGGAGCTGAGGTAGAAAATAGACGAGTTTCCTCTTCTTTCTAAAACATCTCCCTGGATTTGGAGAGCCTTTAAAGACCCCTGATGCTTGGTCCATCCCCAAGATGCTGAGGCCATAGGTCCCAAATGACCTGAACAGATGACACTGAACACAACTGAGTTTGGGAAATCCTGGATCCAATGGCTATCTATGGTCACTCTTGGTGGACGGCTGCCCCCAACCTTCATTAGTGCCACATACCTTCTTGCTTTTTTTTTTTTTTTTACTTTTTAAATCATCTTTCTGAAAAACTGTGTAGTCAGTAAAATTTCAGTTATGGAAAAGTACTTAGAAAAGACTAATAGAAACATTAACTGTAGTTGTTACTGTATATCTTCCTTCCATGAATGTTTCCAAGATTAGAGGACATACTTTCATATTCATAACAAAATGAGTGAATGATAAGAGACAATGGGGCCAGGATGCCTAGGTGGCTCAGCCGTTGACCATCTATCTGCCTTTGGCTCAGGGCATGATCCCGGGATCCATTATCAAGTCCTGCATCAGGCTCCCTGTATGGAGCCTGCTTCGCCCTCTGCCTACATCTCTGCCTCTCTCTCTGTGTTTCTCATGAATAAATAAATAAAATCTTAAAAAAAAGAGAGAGACAATGGGACCCCTGGGTGGCTCAGTCAGTGAAGCATCTGCCTTCAGCTCAGGTCATGAGTCCTGGGTCCTGGGATGGAGTCCTGTGTGGGGCTCCCTGCTCAGTGGGGAGTCTGCTTCTCCCTCTGCTCCTCCCTCTGCTCACACACTCTCTCAAATAAATAAATAAATAAATAAATAAATAAATAAAATATTTTTTAAAAAAGATTGAAAGAGCACATGTGAAGTATTTTTTTCCCACATGAGTTTTTTTTTTTAAAGATTTTATTTATTTATTCATGAGAGACACAGAGAGAGAGGCAGAGACATAGGCAGAGGGAGAAGCAGGCTCCATTCAGGAAGCCTGATGTAGGACTTAATCCCGGGCCTCTGGGATCATGCCCTGAGCCCAAAGCAGACGCTCAACCACTGAGTCACCCATGCATCCCTCCCACATGAGTTTTTAAAACAAGAAACTCATTTCTATCAACTTGAAGACTGGTTTGAGTTCACTTCCTTGGGTCTTAGAATGGAGAAATCGAATATAAAAGATGACAGAAGCCTTTGTCACAGATAAGTAATCTTGTTCACGACACTGAACCTCTCCTAGACATGGTTTCATTTCCGAGCAGGGCGGATGGCTTCCTCTCAGACATACATATGCTGAAAGTAGCACCTGCCTGGCACACAATATTTGCTTAAACTCTGATCTGACTCTCAAAATTAGGAACACAGAACATCACAAGCCCGGGGATGAGATGCCCAGCATGATGACCACAGTTAATAATACTGCATTGCATATTTGTGTGTTTTTAAATATTATATTCATTTATTCATGAGACACACACACACAGAGAGAGAGAGAGAGAGAGAGAGAGAGAGAGGCACGGACACAGGCAGAGGGAGAAGCAGGCTCCATGCCAGGAGCCCAATGTGAAACTCGATCCCGGGACTCCAGGATCACGTCCTGGGCCGAAGACAGGTGCCAAACCACTGAGCCACCCAGGGATCCCCCTGCATTGCATATTTGAAAATTGCTAAAAGAGTGGACCTTAAAAGTTTTCATCAGAAGAAAAAGAAATTTGTGGGACATCTGGGTGGCTCAGCAGTTGAGCATCTGCCTTTGGCTCAGGGCGTGATCCTGGTTCAGGGATTGAGTCCCACATCGGGCTCCCTGCATGGAGCCTGCTTCTCCCTCTGCCTGTGTCTCTGCCTCTCTCTCTGTGTTTTTCATGAATAAATAAATAAAATCTTTAAAAAAGAAATTTGTGACCATATGAAGCAACAAATGCTGAGCAGACAATGTAATCTACGATCACCACTCAGCAACATAAACAAACATCAAATCATTAAGTTGTATACCTGAAACTAACATGATGTTATATGTTGATTATATCCCAATATAAGGAAAAAAATTTTGGGGGGGGGCGTTGGACAGAGAACAGAAAACATATTTTTCTTTTTATTTTATTTTTTTAATTATTATTATTATTATTTTTTAGAAAACATATATTTCTAATCAGGTGTGTTTAAATTGCGTATCATGAACAATTAAGGGTAGGTAGGGCTCAGGGGCAGGAGCACAGAGAGGGAAAGAGGAGTGAGCCAAGAATAAAAAGCAGGAAAAAAAGAAAAGGAGGCCAAGGGTGGTGGCAGAGAGATGAGGGGACAGGAAGGAGGGACAACCCAGTGCAGGACCAGGCAGGGGGCCAGGCAGCTTCCTGCAGGGTCTCCTCCTCCAGGCTCATTTGATGCTTCACACTTGCAAATCACCCACCAGAAAGTCAATCACTGCTCCTCCCTTCGTGCAAAACACCAAACCCACAGGGAGGAGCTGCCAGTCTCCTGGAGAGTCAGTCACCTCCGGCCTGCCCCAAGCACCCTGGGGTGGTCTGCACAGAAGTCCGCTGGTTGGGGGCCGAGGGGAAAACTGCCCAGAAGCAGCAGGACACCCACACGGTGTGGGGCTGCCCAGGCCTCCTTCCCCTCGCATAGGGAATGACCATAATGGTAAAGGGAATAGCTACTTTTTACCTGTTTATGTCCTTACTTAGCAAAATTTTAAGTTGGCAATCTTATATGGTGCCCAAGATGGCGGAATCCCAGGGTCCAGGACATGTGAGCTGGGCAGCCTGGCACACAGGCGACTGTGGCCCCCGGGGCGAGTGTATTTGTGTGTGTGTGTGTGTGTGTGTGTATACGCGCACACGAGGCAGGCCAGGCTGGAAGTACGTGCACATGTGGAGCCAGGCCGGGTTCAAGCCCGAGGGAAGGTGGCGAGCGAGGGCCTGGGTGTGAGGAGAGAGCCCGTTAGGTTAGCTGAGCGCAGGGGGCACAATCTCTCCAGAAATGCGTGCCCAGGGGCTCTTCCCCCAGAGACAGAAGCAGGGGGGGTGGTGCAGAGGGTCTGAGCTCAGGGCACCCTGAGGCCCCTTGGTGCTACGTGTCTCCTGAGCACTGGGGAGCCGCCCTTGAGGGGGTCATGGGTTTGCAAGCAGAGAGACATAACCCGCTGTCCTCATGGGCTTCCCAGGTACCCTGCCCCCACGCTCTCTTCGCAGAGGGGCCCTGGGGGCCCGAGGCTCACTCAGCATCACTGTGTCAGAGCTGCGGGAGAAGTGTGGAGAACACCCTCCCATGGTGAGCAGGGCTGACTGGCCGCCTGCCCAGGGACCCCTCCTTCCGGCCAGAAATCGGGGGCACAGCTCCATGCGTCATGGCTGCAGGTGCCGTCAGGGGTGACTGGGTCCTACTGGCTGGAGTGCCCCCCAACTCAAGCAGTATGGCTCGGGGCGCAGCCCCCATGTTCCCTCCACCTGCCACCCTCTACCCGACCCTCAGGTGGACTTTCCAAGGTCTGCCTGCACCTGCCCTGCCACTCTCACACCTGTTCTCCAGCCTCACCCAAAGCCCCCTTCCCACCTGCCATACAGCCAGCCTATAATCCCCATCTCTCCAGGGACACCCACACACCCTCTACCACACGACACAAAAACCTCCTCCATGAAGCTTTTCCTACTGTCTCCATGTGCCCCACAACCTGCCAACACCACACTCAGGGAAACACCACACACACACGTGCCCTTTCCACTAGCAGCTGTAGGCCAGTATCCAGGGTAGGGATCCTGGGGTACCCACAGCCCCTCTCCTGTCAGCCCAGGAACCAACCAACACCACATCACAACGGCCAATTCCCCCAACTGTGTATGCATCACTTTCTGGAGGATGTTTTCTCTTTGCGCTTATAAAAACTTTGCAAGGTCTCAGTCCTGTCCATTGTGGCAGCTGCCCTTGGTGGGGGACACAAAAGTCACTGGAGTTAATCACCTCTAGCCTCCAGTGTGTCAGGGAAAGGGGACAGCACATGCCCAGCCCAGGGTCCCTGGAGGAGAGCCCTCCGCACATCAGCCCACACTGTGCCCAAGATGCCAGGAGCAACACGTGTGGAAGATACTGCAGAGTGCACACACTGGCTGGCCCCCATCCAGGGCAGTCTGACAGAGGTGCACCAGGACAGATGTGAAAAGTCAATCAGGTAAAGTACTTCTTCAATAAAATGGACAGATCTGGTTTTAAAAATAAACTCTCGGGATCCCTGGGTGGCACAGTGGTTTGGCGCCTGCCTTTGGCCCAGGGCGCCATCCTGGAGACCCGGGATCGAATCCCACGTCGGGCTCCCTGCGTGGAGCCTGTGTCTCTGCCTCTCTCTCTCTCTCTCTCTCTCTCTCTCTCTCTCTCTCTGTGACTATCATGAATAAATAAATAAAATCTTTAAAAAAATAAAGAAATAAAAAAAATAAAAATAAACTCTCCAAAGGGAGCGAGACTGGGAGCATCCCCACTTCACACATGACAGGGCTAAGGCTCTGAGAGGCTATACAACTAGACTCCTAGGGCCAGTGTGCTCTCCACAACCTCCGTGTCCCCCAGGGATCACCACCCCCACACTGAGGCAGGGAGGCAGTGGCAGCCTGCATCTTCAGGTTCTGGGGGTTGGGAAGCCCACTGATGCCCCAAACATCAAGGAACTGCTACTGTCTGTAAAACACACTGAACCTCACTCTCCAGAAGTGCTCCCCAATCCCCAACCTGAACCCCTTTGCTTCAGCCACTGAAGTGCCTCTGGCTCCGCCCTCAGCAGTGGAGGAACAGCTGGTTTCTCTCTTGGGCATATTTACCACTGACTTTGAAGACCCACCAAAACCACACATGGACAGGATAGGGTCTCAAACACATCAGCTGCTTATAGGAGAAGCAGCTAAGTGTCCTGTCCAAGAGTTCACTGTCACTCCAGCAAGGCACAGAAGCTCAAGAATCAGAGACTGTGCTCTGTGCAGGCCAGGTGGCTGCAGCTCCACCGCCTTCCACAAATGAGACCAAGTTCAGAGGACGGTAGTCAGACAGGGAAGGAGCCCAGAGGCCATCCTGGACAACAGCCTGGGAAGAGAAACCCAAGCAGACGCAGGTACTTTGGCCATCCCAGAGGACTTCCAAAGAGTAGACCAGCAGACTTATCTCCGGTTACCCCAGAGGACAGGGTTGGGTTCACAGGACAAAGAACTTTCTTCTTGAACAGACATTTCTGCAAGGAAGATACACAAATGCACAGAAGCACATAAAAAAATGCTCCACATCTCTATTTGTTATGGAAATGTGAGTCAACTGCCACAATACCACTTCACACCCAGTAGGATGGCTATTACCAAAAACAAACAAAAAACAAAATCACAAGTGTTGAGTATGCAAAGAAACTGGAACCCTGGGTATTGCTGACAAGAATGTAAAATGGCACAGACACCATGGAAAACAGTGCGGTGGTTCCTCCAAAAATTAAAAACAGAACTACTGTACAATGTAGCAGTTCCACTTCTGGGTGTTTACACAAAAGAACTGAAAGCTGGGACCCAAACAGATATGCACACAGCGACATTCACTGCAGCATCCTCCACGGCCACTAAGAGGTGGACACAACACAAGTGTCTGTCCACAGGCAAATGGATAAGCAAAATGTGGCCCAGTCACATAACAAATAGTGGTCAGCCTTCAAGAGGACAGAAGCTTTGACATGAGCTGCAGCACGGATGAAGCTCGAGGGCATCATGCTACGAGAAACACACCAGTCCCTAAAAAAGACAGATCCTATTTGATAGCACTTCCACAAGGAGGAAACCCACAGAGTAGGTGGCGGTCCCCAGGGCTGGGGGCGCTCGTGTTTGATGGGGACAAAGGTTCAAGATGAAGAGTCCCAGGAGTGGGTGCTGGACAGCTGCACTAAAGTGCTAATACACTTAATGCCACTGAACATACACTTAAGGATGGTTACAATGGTATTTTACCACAATTAGGCATTTTTAAAAAGAAAGGACTTTCTAACAAAACAGGGTTTCTTAAAGCTTTTTGTGACCATCTAAATGCAGTGGTTGGGATACAAGGTAAACAGGTCAGCCTGTATCTGGAACATTTTCTCTGCACAACATTGTAAATAACTGTCTCCCCTCGCACAGGCTGCCAAAGCCACAGTCACACAATGAGCATGTTTTGGCTCAAAGTGTATACAAATCAAAGAAAATCATGGACAGGTCAACACAATCTGGCCTGAGGGGTATCACGATTTACTGAAATGGTCTCCCCAAGTAAGACAGGGGAGCTTGGCCTTCCTTCCTGTCCGGGCCTTCGCAAGAAGTAAGCTTTTGAGAAGAAGGTCCAATAGAAACCTGCATCCTGCTCTCAATGGACAGCAGCAAGTAAAGGACCAGGAGAGACATGAGCCTGCAGTGGACCTCATGGGCAACCAATGGCAAGTCTCCCTAACCTGGGCCTCCCCTGGGAGGCAGAGTGGGAGAAGGGGCAGGCCGGGATGGACCTGGGTGGTTGGTCTTCTTTTCCTTTTTATCCACATGTACTCAATACATGGGTACTTTACTCTCTTTTTTAAATTGCCTGATAATAACAACTCTGTGGTTCAATCCTGTCGCTGGGCTACAGAGATGTGACACTGAAGCCAGCCTGGAAGCCATTCTATGATGCCAACATTGGGAACCACGGGATGGGCTGGCTGCTAGAGTGAGTAGTAAGCTCTCTGTCTACGGAAGCATTCAACCAGAGACTGGATGACCACCCTCTGCACTGTAATCCAGAAGTTCCTTTACCTGGTCCGGGTCTGCTAAATCCTAAGCTTTCATAGGAAGGGATCAAGAGATGCCTCAAACTTTTCTCAGGAAAAATGTAAAACAGCCATGTTAGCTTGCTGGTCAGGAGGCAGCACGAGAAGAATTAGAAATAGCTTCCCCTGGAAAACAGGCCTGGAAATGGGAAGGGCCAGGACGAGCGATGCTGTTATTATAAACCCTTCTCTGCTTCTGGGCCATAAGATTGTACTAACTTGATAAAAATTTCAGCAGTTAAACACACACACACACACACACATTAATCATGCTGTTGCTAAACAGTACATTTTCCAAAACTAATGACAGGCAAAGGCTCACTGTGTTCTCCATACACACAACCATACTCAGAAAGAGGAAAGCCGCATGCTAAGATGTTCTCCCTGCTGTTCTCCAGGTGGTGAAGACACTGACAATAGTTATTTCTCATACATTTGTGGGATAACAAGCATGGTGATTTCAATAATTCCCCAAAGGCAATCCTTATTGCCTTTAACGTCTTTCTAAAAATAAGCAATGTCAGTCACTGCGGCACACTAAATACAGCTACAGGTTTTTTGTGGCCTCCATCCAGCTGCAGGGTGAGCTTGCCGCCTGCGCCTGCATGAGCAGCGGGAAGGGGAGGCTGGGGAGGCCACAGGAGGCCACAGGGATACACTGCCCACGGAGACAGAGCCGGCACAGGAGCGCCTGGGGGCCGGCCTTCCACAATCCTGAAGGATGTCCAATTTCGGGGTGACTTGCTGCACAGCAGGAGGTAACCGGGATGTCACCAGAGCTCACACAGTCCCCCGCGCCCCTCACGGTACCTGTCCAGGGGGTGCCCACTGCCTCCTGGCTCCATGCACTCCAGGAACCATGCCCAAACTCCTCTCGGGCCCGAAGCTGCACCACGTGCCTCATGCCCCTCCAGGCGTCATGGATGATGCAGTGATGCTGGAACTCCTTGACCTGAGGTTGGGAGGGCCACGGGGAGTCGGGGAGTCGGGGTGAGGCCTGGGGGCTCTGGTCAGGCCCCTCTGCAGGGACACAGGTGCCCCCCCGGGCCAGCCCTGCCCTTAGGCCGCATCCTCCCTCTAGTGCCTGAGTGACCAGGCTACAGTGAGATGCTCCAGAGGCTCAGAGTGGGATGCCCCACCCCCAGTGCACGGGGGCGGGGGTGGGGGGGTTTGGGGGGTGGGGGAGGTAGGGGGTGGACCACACCCTCAACACATGCGTGGCCCACCTGCCCCTGCATCACACTTGTCCTCCATCCAGGCCTGTGAAGATGAGGGGCCCAACGTCCTCAGTCCCATTTGAGAAATGAGACAATAAGGCTTAGAAAAATTCAGAGGCTACCCTAAGGCTGCTCTGGCACAAGGCACAGAGTGGCACCCAAATCCTGGTTTCTTTCCAGTACCTTTCCTGCCACCCCTGAGTACCAAGCTGCAGATGTAAAGGAAGAACTTACCATCCACATTGTGAACGTCTTTGACCGTTCAGCCCGGTACCGGAGTTCAAACTGTAGCCTGTAGAAATAGGAATTCCAGGAAGGAGGGTCCTGCCAGGAGACCCTGAGCCAGCGGGGGTTCCTGTCCACGGCAGTGACGGTGATGTTGACAGGCGGGTCAGGCTGAACTGTGGACCAAGAGAACACGCTCTCATGCAGCAGCATGTGTGGGCTGGGCAAGCTCCCCCAAATCAGCCAGGACCACCCCACCCCCCCTCACCTCTGGCATCCAGGCCATCTCCCCCACCTTCATCCACCAGTCAGGCCTTTGGCCAGTAAAGCCCAAAAGGCAGCAGCTCATCAAACCTCGCAAGAGGCACTCCCTACTCCCCAGGAGGTCTCTGCAGGGCCCTGGGTCAGAGGGGATGGGGCATGGAGCAGTGGGGGCGGAGGGGGGGGGGTCCAGAGGAGCTCACTCACGGATTCCGTAGCCCTCAAATGTTTGTGGAGTGCTGGACCTGCTCCCAGCGCTGTTGGTGACGCACAAGGACACGACATACAAGGAGTTGTCTCCCTCGGGGACGGCCAGCTGGCAAGAGAACTTCTGGGGCCCCTGAGCATAAGGGCATGGCTCCTGGGAATCTCCTACTGGGCGGCCCCGACTGTGGACACAGGACAGGGACAGGCTGGCTGATGCCCACCTCGCCGGGCTTTGTTAGGATCAAGTGGAAACTGAGCAAGACATCCAGGGTAGCACTTGGTAGGGCAGCTCAAAACCCTGAGCTAAAAGACTCACTGGGCCCTGGAGGCATTGGGGGGGTGGGCAGCACACGCCAGGAGAGGCCCCAGCCCAGCCTCAAACCTCCAAGCAAACAGACTTGCTCTTTGGTGACAGGGACAGCCCGGGGACCTGGGCTTGCAGGCACTGCACTCCTCATTTCCCAAGGAGGAGGCAGCGTTTCCGGCCCAGGAGCCCATCAAGACTGCTGAGTGGGTGAGTCACACACGGTCCCACCTGGCCTGGAAGCCTGAGACGTCATCCACGTAGGACAAGTGTGGGCACACGAGGTGCCAGCAGCCACTCGCCTTGCTGCCGGAGGACAGATCACTGCTGATTCAGGTTCAGACCCCAGGCCCAGAACAAACTCTTTCTGGGAAGCCTGCTGCTCCGCCCCCAGCGGGACTGAGAGCCCCCCTGCACCCCACCACCATCCAGGCTTCCACTCCACCTGACATGGAGAAGCAGCCCCCCACCACCACCGTGTAGGGCCCGAGGGTGGTATCTCTCCCGCAGTCCTGGTAAGTGGCCATCCCTGGGCACCACTGACCACCCGGCAGTCTGGGCCCAGGGTGTAAATGTGTGCGCACACCTCGCCCAGGGGCCTGATGAGCCCCCACGGGCTTTGGCTGCTCCTGACTCCCTTCCACTGGCCCCAGCATTCACCAGGTAGGTGGGAGCCAGCACTTGAGGTATGCAGGTTCCAGCAACACCTGAACCAGCTTCCTGGGCCGGCCTAGGCAGCTGCCAGCGTGGGCAAAACGTCCTATCTAGGGAGGAGCACTCTCCAGGCCCCAGTCACACCCACAACTCAGCTGTGGGGTTGTGGGGTTTTGCAGTCCTCCCTCTGGGCAGCTGTGCCGTTTGCAGACGGATAGTCTACACAGCTGTGCATGGAGACCAAGACTTTCATATTAATGCCCATCCGCTCTCCACAGACACACGGGTGGAAACCCAGCCCCTGCTGAAGTCACTGCTCAGATTTTTGGACACCTTAATAACCAACAGCTCAAACGCCAGCAGGAACCCCCAGACTAAGGGGCCCTGCGCTCTGGCTCTGGCCTCTCCCATCTGCTGGTGGAGCCTCCGGAGCTCCCCCTAGGCTGGCTGCGCCTTCCCCACGGCCCCGTCCTCTCAGGGCCTTCTAGTGAGAGGAGCCTGAGGAAAGACTTGTGAGGAGCTAGCAGCTCTCCCTGCCCCTCCCAGGGACATGTGTCTCCTTCAGAACAACACCCCAAACCTGGCGTTTGGAATGCAATCAGGCACACTGGGAGCTGAGTTCTAGCAGAGCCACTGGCAAGCAGGGCCACCTGAGGGCAAGCTACTTGCTTGCTGGCTCGACCTCAGCTTTGCCATCTGCTGCACAAGGAACACAACGCCTGCTCCCCAAGGCTCTCAGGGCCCTACACCCAGCACTAGCCAGCCCCCCCATGCTCCCAGGACAGAGTCGGGGAACCATCGGCCAGCCCGTCCCCCTCAGTGCAGGAGCCCAGCCCAGATACTCACAACTTCCTCACCAGTAACGTGGCTCTGGTCTTTGGGGAGGGAGGATGCAGAGGACTCCACTCACAGAATACCATGCTCAGGGGACTCTTTCGGAAGCAGGCGAGCTGGGGCTCCTCGGGAGGGGCTAAAGGGGGAGCAGACCTGGCATGAGGGGAGCCCGCCCCGCAGCCCCCAGCCCACTCACACCCACTCCATCCCACACTGACCATATTCACCAGCAAGGGCACCGGCCCCCGACTGAGCCGTAAAGGACAGCACTCAAATCTAGGCCTCAGGCTGGGACCCCAGGCCTCAGCCCTAAGCATTCAGGCCAGGGCAGGGAGGGGCCAGGGCAGCCAAATGCCCCCACCCAGGGGAGCCTCCCATCTCCCACACTGGCAGAGGCCAGTGGATCTTTCCCAGAATTTGTCGGGCCAAGGAAACAACAGGGTTTCTAGGACATCTGGGACCCGTCTCCCAGCGCTCTGAGCACACAACTCACCATCCACCAGCAGACGCACAGTTCCAGCCAGGCGGCCGTCCTGGTAACACGAATAGTTTCCGGAGTCGCTGAGCTGCACAGATCTCAGAAGCAGAGTCCTCCCCACAGCAGCCCCGCTACCCAGATAGGAGTCATCCACAAGATTCTGCAGCAGCCACTGAACAGTGCCATTGTCTTCTGGCTCCCCGCCTGGGCACGTCAGGGTCACACTGGCCCCAGGCAGGCTGGTTACCACACCGCTCATCACCTCTGGTGGGAAGACACCGGGGTGGGGGGAGGGCTGTCAGAACTACACATCTCTCAAGTCCATCCACTGGCCTGGCCACAGCCTCCATGGCCTCCTCCGCCTCCTCGCCTCCTTGACCAGATCCTGGCAGCAATGGCCTCCCCAGGGGCCTCCGGAAGCCGCCCCTGGCCACCTGATCCTCTGATTAGAAAACCTTTGGGGGGCACGCCTGGGTGGCTCAGCGGTTGAGCATCTGCCTTTGGCTCAGGGAGTGATCCTGGGGTCCTGGGATTGAGGCTCCTTGCAGGGGGGCCTGCTTCTCCCTCTGCCTGTGTCTCTGCCTCTCTCTCTCTCTCAGTGTCTCTAATGAATAAATAAATAAAATCTTAAAAAACAAAAAAAGAAAACCTTTGGGACACCTGGGGGGCTCAGTGGTTGAGTGTCTGCCTTCAGCTCAAGTCATTGTCACAGGGTCTCCTGACATGTTAAATCCCATGTTGGGCTCCCTGCTCAGCAGGAATCTGCTTTTTCCTCTGTCCCTCTGCTGGCCCATATGTGTGTACAAGCACTCTCTCTAATACATAAATAAACTCTTATAAAAATGTATAAGTAAATAAAAATTAATTAAAAAAATAAAAAAGAGGGATCCCTGGGTGGCGCAGCGGTTTGGCGCCTGCCTTTGGCCCAGGGCGCGATCCTGGAGACCCGGGATCGAATCCCATATCAGGCTCCCGGTGCATGGAGCCTGCTTCTCCCTCCGCCTGTGTCTCTGCCTCTCTCTCTCTGTGACTATCATAAATAAATAAATAAATAAATTTAAAAAAAATAAAAAATAAAAAAATAAAAAAATAAAAAAGAAACCCCTTGGGGGTCTGCACTGTTCATAGCATGAGTTCTGAGTGTGAGGCACCCCCAGCACTTGCAGGCTCATCTCTCCACAGTCCCCTCAGAAGGGACAGAGCCCCTCCTCCACCCCACACACCCTCTGATTTCAGGTCACACCTCCATACCCCCTCCCTGAGGCCTTCCCTCGCCCCAGGCTGGATTAGGCCTGGGCAGGTGCCATCTTCCTCACCCACCACACACTGCCATGTGGTTACTGAGTCTGTATCTGCCTTCTCTTCAAGACTCTGATGCTACAAGCGTTGACACCATTTTGTTCTGTTAACATTTCAGCATCTAGACCACTGCCCAGCACATGACAGGGGCCCAGCCAGCATCTGACAGGTTAGTGACAGAAATACCAGGTACCCATGGTGAGGGTGCTCACAAGACACGGGATACATGAGGAGTCTCGGAATGCCTGGGTCTCGAGGGTGGGTGGTCCATTTCACAGACAGTAACCAAGACACAGAGGTTTTGGGAGAGCTGCCCAAGATCACCTGTAAGCTGGCTGCACACCTCTCTACGCAACCACATAGGGAGATGCTGTTTTTATTCCAGGGAGCAAACTCGAAGATAAAAAAGAACAAATGTGCTCTCTTACCCACGAAAAAAATCATGTATGTGCTACTCAAGGAAAAGAATACTGAAATGTAAAGGAACAGGTAAACTTTTTTTTAGTATAGGTTTAATACAGTCATAGAATTTGAGATAAAATTAGTCTAACCAATTAATTAAATTAGTCCAAGCAGCTAAGGGAACCGGAGCCAGGAAACTGCCAGTTTTCATAGTAAGCACACTTGGACCTTCAAACCAAATGTACGACTGCTTATTAGACAGCAGCAGCAGTAAACCTGGCCAAAGATTTCAGAAAAGCCCAGAAGCAACTGGACCTCACTGTCTCCCACACTCCAGGGCCTAGAGGGCCAGCATGTGTGTCCCCAACCTGCAGAGCCTCCTGCTTGGGAGGACAGGCTCTGACATCACAGCACACCCACGGTGGCCTCAGAGGGACCAAGGGCCAGGGAGTTCCAGGAAGACAGCACCCTTAGAGTGACTGCAGGGCACAGTCCAGAGACCAGGACACCGCGAACCGCCTTTCAGTGTCCCCCTCACCTGACCACTGGGAGCAATCTCTGCCCTGAGGCTGGTGGCGAGGGGCAGGCAGCTACTGGTCATCGTGGGACTTCTTCATTCCAGAGCCGTGGACTCCAGGTGAGAAAAGCAGCTGCATCTCACTGTGCAGAGGGCCCATGTGGCAAGTTCTGACCCTTTTGCCTTGATTTCTCCTCCCTCTGTCCTACATTCCATAAATATCTGAGAAGACCCCCAGAGCCACGTACCCATGAGGAGGACCAAGCAGTCAGGCAGCAGAAAGATCCTGTCTGCAGGATAGAAGACCACACACCACTGCAGAACGGGGACATATCCCAGCCCTGGAAGCCCAAGTCCATAGAGGGTGCGTCTCTGCCCAGGGGGCTTTCCAAAAAGCCCTAATTACAGCACCCCTTCCAATAATATATTTCTAGGATTTCAGGTACTGTTTTAAACATCCTGGGATGTACTGAAAACACACACGGTAACGTATGCAAATACACAAACTTTAAGAAGCATGAGATGCCCCTGGACCTTAGCACGACCGCTAATCCAGAGCCTCCCTGCCTTCGTGGCGTTATATCTCGGGGGCAACACTCCTTTAATTTTTAAAAACAGGCTCATGACTCACAGATCCCGAATTCCTTCTTGGCCTTGGCTGATTTGGGGGCTTTCTATAAGAAGTTTGCAGAGGGTCTGCTGGAACGTGCTCTCATCACTCATGGTGTGGCTGTGACTTATCCCCATGCAGCTGCAGTTCAGTTGCCGAGCACTGATGTGATTCTGCAGAGGCAGGTTTGGGTGGCTTCAGGAGCTCTGCTGCATCAAAGAGCATGGCTCTTGGTCATTTGCCCAAGACTTTCCTGGAGCACGACTGCTAGTCTGAGTGTGTGCCTGTCACACTTGTCCTCTTCTTTCATGGCTGAATACAGAGTCTAGTGTGCACAAGCCCAGGGGCACCCAATGGGCAAGTCTAGTCCACAGAACAATTTCCATCTGTGCCTGAATGAGGCTATGTTTAGAAGACCCATCCAATGCTCCTCTCTCTCTCTCTTTTTAAGATTTTATTTTTAAGTAATATCTACACCCAAGGTGAGGCTTGAACTCACAACCCTGAGATCAAGTCACATGCTCTACTGACGGAGTGGCCACAAAAAAGTCTTTTGACTTTTTTTTTTCCAGATTTTATGTTTACCCCCCCAACACCTCTGATCACCATATCCATATTTCTACTTTTCCATTTTCCACTTGATAAAGCAGCTATAAGGATAAAACTTAACATGAGGTCAAGCTCAAGCACAAATTACCAACACGGTAAGAACAAAGATGGAAATACTGCCAAAGAGGACTGTCTGCTGGTGGGTGTGGTGCATGAAGATCCTCCCATTGGCTAATGCGTGGAAATCAGAATTCACAAGGCACCGATACCTGACAGACACAGGCAAGTTGCATGAAGGCCCATGTAGAGGTCAAGGACCATGAGTGCCTCATCCTTGGACACTTTCACAGGGCACCATCCCCATCCCCAAGCATGACTATGAGACAGTGAGCTCCTGCTAGTGCTCATCAAAGAACTCAGTACGCGCTTAAGATGTGTTTTACGTCCTCCCAGAGGGACAGGGCCTCCACCCTGAAACCCGCCAGTGGGCTTGTCACAGATGACACAGAGGTCCTGCAGCTGCCATGGAGTGCACAGCCAACACTGCAGTCCAGAGGAGCCAGTCACAACAGGAGGTGCTGCACAACAGTCACAACCTGTGAGCCTGGAGCCAGAGGGAACCCTCTCTTCTGCGTCCACTTGTCTGGTCACTTCACCTCCCCCAGGGTCAGACGGAAGCTCACGCAGTGTGCAGCACCAGCCTGAGCAACAGTGGTGGCCATTCCTTCCCAACTCTCACAATGGCTAAAGCACTGGGGCAGCTCAGAGAAATAGCAAATAAAAAGGCTTTTTTTCTCATCCACAAAAGCAGAGCTGCTGTGATGGCCACTCCCTCTGCCAAGGAGCTTGAGTAATGGTTTTCTGAACCTTTAAAACTGAGTCACTACTTTTTTTTTAACCGGGAATGATTAATTATCAACCACCCATTGGCAACTTGCCTGTCCCAGCCCTTCTTCAAAATATGTTTCTTCTAGGGGCGCCTGGCTGGCTCGGTCAGTACAGCACACAACTCTTGATCTCAGGGTCATGGGTTCAAGCCACATGTCGAACACAGAAGTTACTCCAAAAAAAAAATTTTTTTTTATTTTTTTTTCCAAAAAATTTTTTTAATGTGCAAACTATGTTTCTTCTAGACCTTCTAAAAGCACCATATGCAGACTAGTCAAATACTCAGAGAGAAAAAAACCACAAGAAAAGAATCGTGCCAAAGCCAGAGCAGGTAGGGCTGTCCCTCTGCACCAGCCACCCACTCACCCCTGCTCCTGACGGGTTTCTGAGCCAGTGCCCACGACACCCGTGTGGCTGTGCCAGGGCCTCAGGGCACCTCTTTGAAGGGAGGAAGTGATGTGCCCAGATCCATCTTGGCAGCTCTGGCCGCCTCTCCAGGGGGTGGGACAAGAGCTGAGTCTTTCTCTTCCTCCTTCTTCAGTTTTTGGATTTTCTATAAGCTGTATTAACCTTAGAACCAAGACACATGTGTATTTAAAACAAAGAAGCCAGCTGGGTCTGTCAGCAGGAAGGAGGAGATGGGCAGAGTGCAAGGCAGGTAGGGGCCTTGGGAGGGTTAGCGCGGCTCCTTAGACCAGCACCTTCCAGGTCAGACCAGGTCCGCCCTCCCCTGGGGTCTGGGCTCTACAGGCCCGGCCCCCAGCCCTGCTGGCCCATCCAGGCTCCTCCCCAGCAGCCTCACCTCCCCTGAGCAGCCAGGACCCTCCCGAAGCGGGTGTCCTGGGGTGGGGGTGTGGAGGGCCAGAGGGAAGAGACCCCATGGCCGAGCAGTGCTCCTGAGTTCTCCAGGGGCAGCTCAGTGGCCAATGTCCCACGCTGGGCCATGGGAGCCGCAGCAAAGGGGCCACCCTACCCGCGTCAGCCCTGCACCAGGAGCAGCTGCTTAGCCGTTTGGGGGCCGGCTTGCCACCCATGAAGAATTTCAGGGTTTTGACCTCACTTTGGGGAGAATTGCTGGTGCTCGTCACAATGTACTCCTCTCCCTCCCGGTCCACACTGCAATCTTCAACCTCCACAAAACTCTGCAGGGAGCTTAAAACTGCCCATAACACAGGCTGTTCTGAGATAGAAGTCCCCGACATACTGCGGGGTTCAGGGAGGAGGTCTGAGTCAGAGGTCTGACCAGGGGAGGCGCAGAAAGTGCAAGCCTCCCTGAGGGGGACAGCTAGGGTCCTAATGGATGAGACCTGCACAGAGCAGAGGCCCAGTGCCTACAACCCCGGTCCCTACAGGAGCCACGACTGCCTTCCTTCTGCTTATACTCCAGTCACCCTGACCATGAACCAGCTGTCCCCCAGGTGCCGGTATGAGGGCCCTGAAGGCAGGAGAGTGGAAGGAGCCACCCAGGACCAGGAGCCTCGTCTGTGCTCCCCACAGCCAACGTCAGAAGCAGGACAGCGGCACCTCAGTGTCCTACGAAGACTGGGGCACCTCACTTGGGACTGAAATCAGGCAAGTGACCACTCCTTCAAACAAACGTCCCAGTGCCTCCTCCCTGAACGCCGGTGCACTGGGTGTGTCTGGTCTGCGGGCCTAATGCCTGCCGTGAAGCACACATCTAAGAGCAGGGACAGCCTGGCATGGAAGAAACAGGAGACCCGAATCCACTCCTGGTCTCACCAACAGTTCACGGGCACCTGGGGCCCTTCACAGAGCTGTCGCCTGAGCCCGGCTCTCTGGGAAGGGAGTGTTCAGACCATGGTGCCTACTGCCCAAGTTCCCTCCTCTGGCATCTTACCACACAGAGTCGGAGGCGTCAGCCCTGAAGGCAGGAAGGCCATCCATGTCTGTTTACCTCAGACAATACCAGCTTCAAAACATGTAATTGATCAAGAGGTTTACTATCCTAACAGCTGACAACTTTGGTTTGGAGACAGGTGACAGCCACATGCCAGGCCCTCCAACGAATGCAGTTCCCCTCCCTGGAAAGCTCTAAGTGAGGGCAAGTCCCACAGCCTCCCTGCCTCCTCTTCCTGGAGAGGAAGCGAATCCAGGTCCTAGTAGCCCCTGGCAGCCAGTCCCACCCCTGTGGGCCCTGCAGGCCCAAGAGATCTCGGTCTCTGGGGCCCTGGGGCGCCACACTGACGGGGGGGGGGGGGGGGGGGGGGGGGGGGGCACGCATAGCTCTGGGAAACAGGGCCCCTCCCCTTTCTGGACCTCAGGTCGGGTGCCAGAAACCAAAACAGCTTTGCTGCTTTTCTACTTTTTTTCCTCTTCAAGTAAACTTGCAAATGTCAATAATCAGAAAAACACGCACACAGAGACATATTTCTCAATTCAGTTTCAGCTGCCGTTGCCCTTGCCAGCAAAAACCAGCCCAGCTGCCTGGCCCCACTTATGTAAGCAGTGAACCAGTGGCCCTGCACGCTGCCACTGAGGACACATGCTTCGTGCACACCTGCCAATGCCACAGCCCCGGTTTCTGAGGGACTCGGGTCTGGCTGACAGGCCAGCTGGCAGTACAGGATGGAATCTAACCTCTCGGGTTGCAGAAGCCCAGGATCTCAGAAGGAATGACAGAGAAACCGGGTCCCTTCTCAGCAATAGAGGCCCTGAATTGAAGGGAGTGGCTGCTGAGAAGTGTCCCGAAGAATGTGAGTACCACAGTCCAGATGCATAATTGAGTCCCAGGAACCTAGAAGACGGCCAGGGCTCTGCACCTACCAGCTGAAACACGTTTCCTGATTTCTGTGTTGCCGTCACAATGCTCATCAACAACCATGAGCACTTAGCACCCCCAGTGATGCACCCATGAGCCTGCCCCTCCTCACAACCACCCTGCTAGGAAGGGAAGCTCATCCCATGGCACCATTGGAGCAACACGAGTTCAGAGCAGTTCAGGAACTTGCCAAATTCAAATAGCTGGTGAAGGCAGGGGTCTGGACGGCTCCAGGGACGTCTGGCCAAGTGCCTCTCTCTCCCCTGGGGCAGGTGCCTCTCTGGTCTCCCCCCAGTTCCCCCTCCCCCGAGCTGCCCACCACCTGTCTCTTCCTGCCCTTCTGCCTCTCCACCCAACACAGAGGCTGGTGGGAGGGAGTCCAAGCTGTGAGGGGGGAGGGCAAGAGGCCTCCTCAGGCATCCTGCCACCTAGAATAGTGCCTGGGGGCTCGAACAGGAGTCAGGGACCAAGAACCCTGACCTTCCCGAGGGCACCACTTTGTGAGACCCACACACTCACTCCTGCTCTCACCAGGTCACCCATTCACATGCCTAAATACTTAACATCCCCAAGCCCCAAGGAGAGGCCTGGCTGCAGGCTCTGAGGCCCTGCCGCCTTCACTAACTCAGCTCACCCCCTCCTGCCTCTCCCCAGCACCTCCAGACCCTGATCCCTGCCAGCAGCCTCACCCCTGCTCTCTCATGTTTACGGTGCTGTACCTGCTTGTATTTGCCTTGTGTTTGGCAGAGCTGGTGTTTACCTTGGCTCCGCACCACGGACTAGGCCCTACTTGGGGAGAGGAGGCTCCTCTGGCTACAGATGAGGTGCTGGACGCAGCTCATGGATCCGTGCGGTGACCAACTCAAGAGAGAAACATGGAATCCTGCCCTGGCAGCCTCCGAGGTAACCTCCTGGGCCAACCCCAGACGTCTGGCCTGGTCACCTCCCAGAGATTATCACCTAAATAGAGGAAGAGATACGGAAGGAGGGCAAATGGTTCAACTGCCCCAGAGGCCCACTGAGATTGGCACTGCCTAAGGCCAGAAAGGGACTGTGCCAGGGTGCTGGGCAGGGGGCTCCCCGGGGGCTGCAGCAGGCCTCCTGGGGCCAGGTGCCCCAGGAGGCGTGGCCGGGACTGGACTGGAGCTCACACCCTGTTCGCATCTAGCCCTTGGCTGGTGCTCCCACAGCACAGCCATTCTGGTCCCTGAACTCAGCCCGGGGTGGGGGGGGGTGTCCTCCTGCAGCCCCACCCTGTGAAGGTGCTGCTGGGTGCTCCCCCATCCCAAACCATACCCACAGCCTACCCCTCCAGACCTGAGAAAGCTAAGGATTTGAGGAGCCACAGAGTGGTGGGGCAGCACGGAGGCTGATGGTGTTCTCTTCATACGAGTCATGCTCACATGGGCATGCGTTTGGGAAAATTCATCCAGCTGCACATTTATGCTGAGCGCTCTCATCTGTGGGTGTGCACCAGCACACGCATTATTATGGAGGCCCTAAAGTCGGCAACTGCAGTCCCACAGCTGCCTGAGCTAGGTCTAGGACCTGAGCACATACTCACCTGAATGCATCTGTGCACACACACGTACCTGCACACGCACAGCCACGTGCACACACACCCATGCACCTCACTGGTTGGTCCAGCACACCCTGTGGCCCAGAAGGAGCCGTTCCCAGGTGGGCACTAGGCAGGTCCCTGCCCTACTACACTCTATGACAGGAAGACTCAGCATTGTGAATGCTCCCAACACCATTCTCCAACTTTTACCTAATCCTGGTAAAGGAATTTTTGGGGACTAGACAATCTGATTCCAAAGGAAAGTCAGCAAGAGCAGCCAGGGCGATTCTGAGGAAGCAGAGGAAGGAGGTGGGAATGAGCCGACCAAACCTTAAAGCAGGTGTTAGGGTTGCCTTTGTGAAAGCAGCATGGTGCTGCTACAGAGACTACAGCGTGGAGAAAATGAGAAATGGTTCAGAAATGACAATGACCAAGAATCGCTTAGTCTGCACTCATGAACTGCACATTTGAAATGGCTAAGATTATAGATTTGATGTGTATCTTACCACAATCTCTAACAAGTAGCTCAGTCTGAGCACTGGCTGACTACAGGTCTTATTCCAAGCACTCCTGTATCCCAGCCTGAGTCTCCCCACAGTCGGCCTTCCAGGGGAGGTGGCTGGCGATCCCACTAATGAGGGGAGAGGAAGATTCAAACCCAGGCCTCAGAATATATGCTACTCTTCACTACTCACTATGCTGAGAAGCAGTATCAACCCGAACATTTTAGAATTTGGTTGATTTGAAAGGTGACTTTTTACATCAGTGGGAAGAGGGGTGCCTGGGTGGCTCAGTGGGCTAGGGCCTAGTCAGGTCATGCTCTCAGGGTCATGAGATTGGGCACTGCACTCAGCATGGAGTCTGCTTCGTATTCTCTGCCCTTCCCCCATCTAAATGAATAAAATAAAACCAATGGGGGGGGGGAGTGGATTATTCAATTAACTGTAAAGGGACATTATATTACATAACTGGGGAAACAAAGAGCCACACCCCATGCCTTAGTGTATGATAAATTCAAAATGGACTAAATATTTAAATGTAAAAAGCTCCTTAAGCCCCATAAAAAGAATAATCTTTTAAAATAATATTGGCACGGATCCCTGGGTGGCTCGGCGGTTTGGCACCTGCCTTTGGCCCGGGGCATGGTCCTGGGGTCCCAGGATCGAGTCCCGCATCGGGCTCCTAGCGTGGAGCCTGCTTCTCCCTCCTCCTGTGTCTCTGCCTCTCTCTCTCTTTCTATGTCTATCATAAATAAATGAATAAATCTTTTTTAAAAATTTTTAAATAATATTGGCTTGGGACACCTGGGTGGCTCAGCAGTTGAGCATCTGCCTTTGGCTCAGGGCATGATCAGAGTCCTGGGATCAAGTCCCACATCATGCTCCCTGCATGCTGAGCCTGCTTCTCCCTCTGCCTGTGTCTCTGCCTCTCTCTCTCTCTCTCTCTCTCTCTCTCTCTCTCTCTCTCTGTGTCCCTCATGAATAAATAAATAAAATATTTTTAAAAAAGACGAACAACCCAATTTTTTAAGTCCGCAATTAGTATGAACAAGAAATTCATAGAAATAGGTTATGCAAATGTCTCTTAAACAGGAAGAAACCTATACAATCTCACTCAGATAAGGTAATTCCACAGAAACACCTTTTTCTGTGTAGATTCTAGTTTAATAACACATTTTTGGCAAAGGTGTAGAGACACGGGCAATCTCTCATTGCAACTGGGGGTAGGAATTGGTGCAGCTTCTGTTCTCTCTCAAAATTACAAATGAACACGCCCTTTGACCCACAGACTCTGCTTCAGGGAATGTGGCATTACTGGGGCAAGATGAGAAACAAGTAGGTTACCCATGAGAGGGGATGGGGCAGAGGGACTCTGCACATCCCCATAAGGAGATATCAAAACAGTCCAGAGGAAGTTCTTTATGTGAATTCCCTCCTACCCCATTAGGTGCGGGGTCAAGAGGCCAAGCACAGGGTTCAGAGCCAAGTTCCAGCCAAAGGGCGTTCCTCAGGAGCAATGTGACTATGGGCTAGCTGCTCAGGCCCCATTTTCCCATCTGGAAATTGGAAATAATAAGACTACACACTTCAGGATGCTGTTCTGAGGATCATATTTGATCATTAAGGTTAATAAGCTCTATTTTCCAGATGTACCTAATCTCTCAAGAAATATGAGTTCTAATCCTTTTTTGTTCCTTTAAAGATTTATTTATTTTAAAGAGAGCAAAAGAGCTGGGGGAGGAGCCAAGGAAGAGAGAGAATCCCAAGCAGACTCCCCGCTGAGGTGAGTGCAGAGCCCCACAGGGGGCTGGATCTCATGACCTGAGAACATGACCTGAGCCAAAACCAAGAGTTAGCCACTTAACCTACTGAGCTGCCTAGGCAGCTCAATAATTCTTAATGCCACTGCATGCACATGTCTCCATTTCTCTGCAAGAAAAGTCCTCATACAATAGCTTCCCCTCCTCTCAGGGTCAATGACATCCATCAAGCCCCACTTTGTGTTGGAAGTGTTGCCTGCCGAGGCGGGAAGGAACCTGCCCTAAGCTGGGGGGTCGGCAAGTGGGCCCAACCCCAGGCAGAACCGCTGCCTCCCTCGGGGAAAGCTCACTGACAGTAACATGTGTTTGCAAACACACTCCCCCCCACCCCCGCTCGCCCCAGGGAAGGTGAATGCACACAGTGGAAAAGGGACATGTGCATTGTGGTCTTCAGCACTGTTCAGTCCTTGAGGCAGGCAGCAGAGCCCACCTGGGCCACCCCAAGGCATGGTGTTGGGGAGACTCTAATACAGATGCCGTGAAAAGAGAAGGTGACCTTAGCATCTCAGTACTTTGTGGGCGGTGGGGGTTGGGGGTGGACTTAGCAGCACACATTGGCGCAGAAAGCAGGCTTCGGAGCCTGTCACTTCCTTGCTGCGTGATCTTAGGCAAGTTAGAATGTCTTTGAGCATCAGTCTCCCCTTGGCCACTCAAGGACTGTTTCAGCGGCCCTCACCTCCGTGCACATGCTGCGTCGTCTCCATCAGCATGCCAGCAAGTTGACAGCTCATTCATCTCTCTCAAAATCCCTTCTCTTGCCCCCACTTTTCCAGTGAAACCACACTGCATTTCTTTAGCCCCTTTATAGCTCACATCCTCAAAGAGCAGCCTATGCTGGCCACTCCCAGTTTTCCTGCCCCCAGCAACCTGTGAACCTACTCCTGGAAGCTTTCAGCCTCCACCATTTCACTGAAACTCCTCCCTTGGAGGTCACCAAAGGCCTGCTTGTTGCTGGGTGCGCTGGTCAGGCCCCTGCCCTGTGGGTCACTGTGGGGCCCTGTGGACTGCCTGTCCTCTTCGACAAGCTGTCCTCAAGGGGCTTTCAGACACCAATTCTCAGGCTCCCTGGGACTGGCCTCACCTCCCCTGCCAGTCTGAGAGGGCTCCACCAGGGCCTCTGCTCTCCTGTTCCCCAGCCACACTCAGCCTGTGTGAGGACATGAAGTGACATGTGCCCTTAGACAACTCCGCACTCATACCTCAAGCCCAGGCCCCACCCCCAAACCCAGATGTCTGCATCTAGCTCCTCAGCATCTTCCGCTGACTCTATGACAGATGTCTCCGTTCCCATAAGTCCCAAACTGCCCTCCTGATCTTCCCCTCCAACGAAACCTGCGCAGCCTACAGCCTGTACCACACACACTCAAGATGTTCGGCTGCTGCTCTGAGTAGAAGCTCTAGAAGCTTCTCTCTCTAGTAGAAGCTGGCACACTTCCCCACACACAGTCTATGCTCACCGCGCTGTTATTTTAATGGGTAAGCAGAGACAGCAGCCCAAAGGCTGCTTCTAGGGACAGGCAGTTGGGAGGTGGAGGGACATCATGGGCGCTGGAGACGCAGCCTGGACACAGGGTCTCCAGGCCACCAGGCAGAGCTAGCGGATGGCAGGTAAGAGTGGAGGGCCTGTCAAGGACGCAGCACCACACTGGACAAGGCCCTGACTCCACCAGGACCACACACCTCTTTGGATCTCAAGCCCAGGGGAGACATAGTACACAGATTAATTACCCGAAGGAAGCCACGGGGCCTCACCAGCAAGAGGACAAGGTTAGGAGCCTTTCTTTGCCACTCTGGCCCTCCTGGATTCTCTTCTCAAGATTCCGACCTCGATGGCCATTAAGGACACGACCTCTAGCACTTCCCCCATCCAGCCATTGTCTCAGGGGCACCCAAGTGTCCCCATGAATCCCTCTGCTCCAGAACCTCATAGGCCCTCAGTGTCAGGTAGGAAGACTGCCAAAGAGCCTGGACCTTCCGTGCCCAGAGTGGGAGTACAAGAAATCTCTAAAGAGTTTCTCATTCCTTCAGGCCTTCATCCCAATGTCCTCCCTTCCATGAGAACGTCCCTGGCCAGTTCCACATGCCCCTACATATACACAATCCCAGTTCCCCTCCCCTGCTTTTTTTTCCTCCTTGGCACTAGTAAGCACCTAACTCACATCTCCAAAAGTGGAAGCTTCATTGAACCAGGCAGGGATTTTGTCTGTCTTGCTCATTTTTGCATCTACAGTTCTAAGAATACCACGTGGACCACATGACTAGCTCAAAACACCTTTTTCAAATGTGTGATTTAGCTACACATACTTCAGCACTGGCTCTGCAGAGGGACTTCTCTATGCACCCTGCACAATACCATCTCTCCTTTCATCTTTACCACCACCCATTACACAGTAGAATAATTCATATTCTCTGGATGAGGACAGTGAGTCTCCAAGAAGTAAATTCACTCACAAAAGCTCACATCATTTCTACATAGCAGGGCTGGGCGGAGGTCTGTCCAGCTCCAAAGCCACAACCCCAGCCTGTGATGGTGAACTGTACTCTCATGGCGAAGAGGAGGTCTGGAGAGGGATAACAAGCTACAGCAGAAAAGCTCTAGAAGAAACTGTGCAGTGCTCCACGCAGTGTCGCATCCATAGAACTTCCTACAGAGTTGGAGGACGCTTGCCTCTATTCATACCTGCTACTGAACAACTAAAGAACTCCATTTGTAACTTGACTTCATTATAATTAATTTAAATGTAAACAGCTACCCTGGTAAGTAGGTTAGTGGGACAGTGAGGCAGGGAGAAGGAAAGGATGCACATTTCCAGGAGAGAGCACCCAGGTGGCTTCACGTGATGCTCACAAACATGTGGCAGGGGAGGGGGGTTTGATGCAGTCTGCTGGGGTCATGCACCTACTGTCTGGGGCCCGGTCCTCCCTCCAAGGAGCTTCCTCTCTGCAGCATCCCTATCATCAGATACTTTATCTTTGGGAAATTGGTAACACAAGGCCTCAGGCAGCTGGGTTTGCTAAGTCCCTCTGAGGGATTTACACTTGGCCATTCTCAAGCTCCTTGCAGGGTGGAGTCTGGGTGGCTGGGACCACACTGGCCCCATAGGGCTTTACAGGGCCGCAGTGTTTGCTGAAATGAATAAACAAAGGCAGAGCCAAAGCGGGGAGAGATTTCTGGCAACAGAGGAGCCTGATGGGGGAGGGCCTGCCTGATGGGGGAGGGCTCATCTTTGGCCCCTCAGGCGCACACTCCAGTCAGTCATCCCTAAACCAGCGAATCATCAGCCTCATGTGTTGAAAAGGGCGCTTCCCGAGCCTCACTCCCAGATAGCTCTCTTCAGGAAGGCTGGGGTTGGGGAGTGCAAATATTAGGCAGCACACACATGGCTTCTGATACATCTAAACCCAGAACTACCCTGTGGAGAAATGCTGGTTCAGGGTGAGGCTAGGAACACAGGTAGGCATGGGGGCAGGAAGACATCACCTAAAGGGAAGTTCAGAAGTTGAAACAGGACTTTTAAGAGACTTAAAGCTGTATGTGCTTGTCTTGTACACTGTCATACTTTGTAGAGGGCGGAAGGACCCTGAGTCACCCGTGTCCTCCCACACCCCACACTGAAGTCCCCAGTCAGCGTCCCTAGACTGCAAGTCCACCTGAGCAACGCTGCCAGCTCTCAGCATGTGGGCTGCACTCATGGCAAGGAAAGCACACCTCCCAGCTACACACACACACACACACACACACACACACACACACACACACACACACACGAGCCCCCCCCCCCCCCCCCCCCCCCCCCCGCGGATTTCCCCTCCAACCAACTCTAGCCTCTGCCACCCTGCCGCTTCTCCAAAGCGAGACATTCACAGTCCTCTACTACTCGCTTCCTGGACAATGTATTTTTACTCCTCAGCTTGTGGGCTGAGTGAGTCTACGTGGGTGTGGGAGGAGAGCTGGGTATTTTCTACTTCTCTGCATTTTCCTTCTGAACCGGGCTTTCACTTCCTCCCCCGACTCTCAGTTCTGTCTTTCCAGGGCTGTCCAGGCCTGGAGATCACCTGGCCCGTCCCTCCGGAGTACCAGGCGAATGAAGACTGCCTACAACAGGCTGTCCTTGCAGAGCCTTGCAACCACTTAGGAGTAACGGGGCACGGCAACTACAGCAGGAACCTCCCAGGGGCAGGTGCCCTGGGGTGTGCTGTGAGGAGCAACAGAGGCGGACCAGAGATCTGTTCCCTCCCCGGGGGGAGACTGAAGCAACCCCACCACAGTGGGACAAGCCCAGGCCTCACTTCCCTTCCTGAGGCCCCTTCTGTCCCAGCCCTCAGCCGGCTCTCAACTTGCCCAAATACACCCCCAGTTCTGCCTGTGGGGCCAGTTCTACATTTGGGTGCCTTGGGGATCTACAGCAGTGAAGCCAAGGGGGGCGGGCCTCCCCCAAACACCTGACAATCCCCATCCCCACTCTCTAAACCTGGCTCCTCTCAAACAAAGTATATTTTATAATCAGCAGAGGATAAAAATAGGCATGTAAGGAACCTGAGGCACAGTCAACAGCGGCTGCTCCTGAAGGAGTTAACCAGTGTGTGCTGAGAAAGGGGACCCATTTATTTTCCTCTGCCCAGCATAAGGGGCCCCACCATCCAGAAAGCAGAGAGCTCACCAGCCTCCAGCTCTAGAGTCCTCTCCCTCCTCAAAGAGGATGATCAGGCTGAGGATGTTTGTCCAGGACAGGAGCCATGGGTTCCCAGAGACCCGCAGGCTGCTCCTCAAAGAAGCCCTGGGATCCTAAAATAAACCTCTTGAAAAGCAGCCCTGGTGCTGGGCTAGAGGGCAGCCTGGACACACAGCTGGGCACATTGCCAGGGCCCAGAGACTGGCCTGGCTGCCAGAGGTGATTACTGTCAACAGGAGCAAAAGGTGCCCACTGCCCTCTGCCTGGGCCTCCTCTCCTCTGAAAAGAGAGGCCAGGATACACCAGCCCCGAGACAACCTCCCCACCCAGGTTAAATTCCCAGGGGACACACACACACACGCACACACACACACACACAGCCTGCCAGCCCTGGTGTCTGCCCAAGTAAGTGCGGTCGGTGGGAGCCCACGATGCCAGCCCCTTGGCAGTCCCGGCGTGGGGGGCAGAGCCAGCGACTGGACCTCCAGAGTTGACAGCGAGAGGCGTGCGGGTACCAGGGACCTGTGCACCGGGGGAGGGGTCGTCCTCCTTCCCCCCTCCCCCGCCCCAGGGGACCTCTGCCCTCCGTCGGGGCTCCTGGGGCGCAGGCAGGAGGCTCGCCCAGGCCGGGCAGCGTGTAGTCACGCGGACTCGAGGCCGAAGGCGCAGGACGGCGGGGGCGCACGTGTGGCGGGTGGGCGCAGAGCCCGCGGGGACCTCCAGCAACACCGGGAAGGGGCGCCGCCCCCCGCCCCCGCCCTCCAGGAACGCCCGGTGCCCTTACCCGGCGCGGGGCAGCCCCACGGGGCCAGGGCGGCCCCCGGCGCGGCCAGCAGGGCTGTCAGCAGCGCGCAGCGCAGGGCCAGCATGCTTCCTCCACGGCCGAGGCCCCGAGGTCCCAGGGCTGCGGGCCGGGCCGGGCGGGCGGCGGGGCGGGGCGGGCTGCGGGGCGGGCTCAGGCCCGGAGGGCAGCGCTCTTCCCCGGGTGGCCTGCTCCCAGCGCGCGGCGAGTCCCCGAGCTCCCTCTGCCCAGGCTCCGTGTCAGCGCCACTTCCCACTCGCGCATGACTCAGAGCCGCCGACCGTCCCGGCAGCGCAGGACGACACTGGAGGAACTCGCGCTGGAGCGTCCCCGCCGGCCCCGGGCGCTGTTACGAAAGCGGAGCGCGTGGCGCAACCGCCCAGCGCTCAACCGACCGCCAGGCCGCTTCCGGCCGCAAGCGCCACACCTGGGCCGCAGCACCCGCGATCCCCCGTCTGTCCCCCGTCCGTGGCCCCACCCCACCCCCCGCCCGGCGGCCTGAGCGCAAGGAGTGAGCACCACCGCTCTGTTTCGATTTTTGGTTTCCAGGATGGGATTGCGCTGTGAAAAGAGCACCTGGAGAGCCAAGAGGAGGCCAAGGACTCAGCATGGGGGTGGAGCTGTCCTCCGCCGCCTGAATTGTCTCTTGGGACCACTTGGGGAGCCCTGAAAACTACGGATGTCTGGGACTCCCCCTCTGAGATTCTGGGGTCAGGTTTGGATATCGGTAGACTATGGTAAAGGTCCCTTCTCTCCCCAGCCTGCTCTCCAGGTGTGCAACAGGGCTGTGAGGTCTGATTCAGATCTCCCCCGCAACCAGACCTCTGCTTCCTGTGTGTGACTGCTGTCCCAAATCTCTGACTTTTCACTCTGCTTGCCCATCAGATACACAGGTAAGTCTGTCTGGTCAGGTTGACTGTGATGATCCCAGGGGATGACATTGATACAGATGACACAAGTCTGGGCCACAGGTGCTCAATGAGGTCAGAACCAGCATGTCCAGCCTCCCCATTTGACAGATAGAAACTGGTGCTTGGCTTTCAGGAGCAACCACACAGACCTCTGGAGGGCCCACCTGTGCTCCCCAGGGAGCCTGAGGGTGGCCTCAGAGCTCAATCTAAAGGGGGAAAAAAAAACCTCCTAAAATAAGGTCTAGGCTGAGCAGTCTCTGGAAAACCAACCACCAATCAGAATGTGCTTTTCCATTTTTGGCTTCAGACTGATCCTCACCCAAATCAAGGTTCCTAGGCCAGCTGGAACAGGCATGACCTGACAGGGGCTCCAAGCTGAAGTGCAGCTCTCAGACCCCATGCATTGGGGTCTCTTTGTGGGAACAGCCATCAGCAGTCTAGGCAGAAACTGGCACACACCCTGCCCCAGCTCATGGTGGAAGCTGGTTCCGGTAGGCTTCCTTCAGCCACAGCCACAGGCAGGGAAAGAATCACTTGTTGGAGGGTAGATCTTTGGCCACTAGCCTTCTCTTCCATCTGTAGCAGATGCACACCTGAGAATCACCAGAGGGACAGGCTGCATACCTGTGACCAGAAAGCCTTCTGCTCAAAGAGGAGAGTTTGAGAGAGGGATGTTAAAGCCCAAGAAGAGGTGTCTCAGATCCCACCCGGCTGACCGCACCACACTGGGCCTCCCATCTCTAATCCACTGGTGAGGAGAGTGTGTTCTGTAGTCAGGACAGGCTGAGTTCCTATCCCAGCTGTGCCACTTGCTGGCTGTGTGACTTGGGCAAGTTACTCAACCTCTCTTGAGCCTCTGATTCCTGATTTTTTTTTTTTTTTTTTTTTTTTTTTTTTAGATTTTACTTAATTATTCATGAGAGACACACACACACACACAGGCAGAAATATAGGCAGAGGGAGAAGCAGGCTCCATAAAGGGAGCCTGACGTGGGACTCGATTCTGGGTCTCCAGGATCATGCCCTGGGCCAAAGGCGGTGCTAAACTGCTGAGCCACCCGGGCTGCCCTGATTCCTGATTTTTGAGAGGACAGCAACGGCATGCAAACTACTGGTGGTGTTCCGATGAAAAGATCCGGCCCCTCTTGTTTTCTCAGCCTCATTTTCTGATTTCCATGTCTTGAATATAGTTACATATCTACAATATTATTTTTTAAAGATTTATTTATTTATTCATTAGAGACACACATAGAAAGAACAAGGCAGAGAGAAAAGCAGGCTCCCCGCAGGGAACCCAATGTGGGACTCGATCCTGACTCCAGGATCATGCTCTGAGCTGAAGGCAGACGCCCAACCGCTGAGCCACCCAGGCATCCCTCCAATATTATTTTTATGGCTCCTCACCCCCAGGCCGTTCTTCAAGCTATGTCCTCTACCAGATACTCTGCTCCTTTGTCCTACATCCTGCTCACCCTTAAGATGCACTGGTATGTCTTCTCCCAGAAGGTGTCTACTCTCTTCCACAAGTGCCTGGAACGCTTTCATCCACGAGGTTAGATTAGGTGGCCCATCTCTATGCTCCTCCAAGAGCCCAGGCTGACCTCGTTCACCACCCTGATTTCCCCAACACATCACAAAACCCATCTGTGTATTTTCACCACTGAGCAGTGCCTGGCCCATGGAGAGGATTTCATATATGATGTGGCCTTCCAGCTCTCTGACTTCTGTCAAGCCCCACCAGAACTCTACATGAAGTGGAGACTCAAAATTCTTTTTTTCTTTTTTTAAGATTTTATCTGGGGACACCTGGGTGGCTCAGCAGTTGAGCGTCTGCCTTCAGCTCTGGGCATAATCCTGGGGTCCAGGATTGAGTCCTGCCTTGGGCTCCCTGTGGAGAGCCTGCTTCTCCCGCTATCTGTGTCTCCGCCTCTTGCTGTGTCTCTCATGAATAAATAAATAAAATATTTTTTAAAAAAGGTTTTGCCTATCTGAGAGAAAGAGCATGAGCAGGAGGAGGGACAGAGGCAGAGGGAGAAGCAGGCTTCCCACTGAGCAGGGAACCTGATGCAGGGCTTGATCCCAGGACCCCAAGATTATGACCTGAGCCCAAACCAAGTCAAATGCTCAACCGACTGAGCCACCCAGGTGCCCCTGAAAATTCTTGAGACAATATCCTAGACCTTGATCTGAAAAACACTGATAAAAAAGGGAAGAAAATCTACCTGTGTGGCTCATCCTGACCTGCCCTGGCCCAGACCTGGTCCCTGGTACCCATGGAGCTGCCAGCACTTCTCACCCTTGGCTTCTTATCCCTGGGGGAGGGGAGAGACTCAGGCTCTGGGGTGAATCACCGAGTGGGAATAGGGCTATGGGGTCACCAGGAAACAAATGAGAACAGAGTGGGCCGAGGTGAGGTGAATGGGGTCCTTGGGACCCTTCACACCACACAGCGACTGCAGATCCTGGACCAGGACTTCTCCCTCAGATAACCATGTCACCAGTGAAGTGCTTTCTCAGAAAGAAGCCTTTGAATTTGCCAACCCCAAGGGCTAGGAGACATAAGTACACTGAGGATCAGAGAAGTTAAGGGCATTGTTCAAAATAGCCTCCGGAGTTAAGTCTGTCCCCACCCCCCACCCCCAGCTCTCCTTGTGGAGGGTGCCCGGGCCCAGGACCAAGGACATGCCTGCCACACAAGCAGGCACTTGGGGATGGGTCACTCGGGGATGGGTCACTCGGGGATGGGTAGGCTGGGAGGGGAGAGAAGAAGAGCGGGACCTGGCCAGTGGGACACCGCCTTCTGGGGCCCCCCAGCCCTTTGCCACCATGCCCAGTGCGTGTTCCTGTAGTGCCCTTCGTCTCCCCTAGGGGGAGCAGGGGGGCGGGGCCACTCCATCAGACTGCCGGCAGTCCTCTCCCACCTCTGACCCCAGAGACTGACTAACTTCAGAGTGGACCATCTGAGCAATCCTCATTTGTTTCCTTTTAAAATAAACCTGTGATCTAGTGGCAGGTCCGTAGCTATGTGGCATCCAGAAATCACTGTAACTGCAACAGTATCACATGCAATTGTTGAGTATTTTCTGTTCAAGCATTTCAAAACACTTTTCTAGTTTTTCTGTTTTTTTTTTTTAAGATTTTATTTACTCATGAGAGACAGAGAGGCAGAGACATAGGCAGAGGGAGAAGCAGGCTCCTCACAGGGAGCCCGATGTGGGACTCTATCCCAGAACCCGGGGATCACGCCCCTGAGCCAAAGACAGACCCTCAAACACTGAGCAACGCAGGTGTCCCTTTTCTAGTGTTTTTTAGAACTCCCTTTATCTTGAGTTACTGAAGGCTCATTTTCTATATCATTCCTAATTTTCATGGCATATGCTCTTGGCCAACTCCTGAAAGGAAGGTCTAATAGTCCATAAGCAGAAGCGCAGATAAAGCATGTCCTAATTTTAGTATTTCAAAGGGAGGTGAAATTTTACTTTTAACTTGCTAAAGTTGTTAAAGAAAAACAAGGAATGAAACTCAGTGTCATCACTACGTCTGGCCCTGTGAACCCAGAAACCAGGGTCACTGATATTTGAAAAATGTAACATCATTGACTAGTTGCAGTTATTTGAATCAGAAATTGAATGTGAGTGAACGAAGGTTACTTTGTTTTCTTGAAAATTATCTCTGTTAAAACGAATTCAACCTTTATTTCTTAAAAACAAAACAAAAAATGTAGCACGCTATTTCCTAAATTATGCTCCCTGGAATCGGAGTGGGATAATTCAATATGTGTCTAGAGTCTGCTACCTTGCAAACATTTTTTATGAGAAAATAATTAGAAAAAAAAAAAAAGAAAATAATTAGGGACGCCTGAGTGGCTTAGCGGTTAAACATCTGCCTTCAGCTCAGGGCATGATCCTGGAGTCCTGGGATCGAGTCCCACGTCGGGCTCCCTGCATGGAGCCTGTTTCTCCCTCTGCCCGTGTCTCTGCCTCTGTGTGTGTCTCTCATGAATAAATAAATAAAATATTAAAAAAAAAAAGAAAATAATTAACATGGGATGCCTGGGTGGCTCAGCAGTTGAGCATCTGCCTTCAGCTTAGGGCATGATCCTGGGGTCCTGGTATTGAGTCCCCCATCGGGCTCCCTGCATGGAACCTACTTCTCCCTCTGCCTGTGTCTCTGCCTCTCTATCTGTGTCTCTCATGAATAAATAAATAAAATCTTTAAAAAGTAATAAACAGGGATCCCTGGGTGGCGCAGCGGTTTGGCGCCTGCCTTTGGCCCAGGGCGCGATCCTGGAGACCCGGGATCGAATCCCACGTCGGGCTCCCGGTGCATGGAGCCTGCTTCTCCCTCTGCCTGTGTCTCTGCCTCTCTCTCTCTCTCTCTCTCTCTGTGACTATCATAAATTAAAAAAAAAAAAAAAGTAATAAACATAAAAATTATAGACCTTTAAACAGTAAATACTATCTTATAGTATATTTTACCAACTTTTTTTAAAAAAGCATCACAATTTTAAGGTTAAAGTGGGAGCTTGAAAATTCAGATATACGAAATAGATGCATATGAGCCACAGGAAAAGGGGAGATGACCTGTCTCATTTAAGGACATGACATTCCTTTAGGGAACAGATACACCACATAACTGTGTGTACACGAATTCTGGAGCCAGACCGCCTGGGTTTAAATTCTGCTCTGCCATGGGGAAGGCGTGTGTTCTAAGACAGTTACTTTATGTCACTGTGCTTCAGTGTCTCCATCTGTGAAACAGGGGAAGTGAAAGTACCTTCTGAAGATTCTTATGAGAATTAAATTAGCTAACATATGTAAAATATTCTAACAATGTCTGATTCACGTAAGTCCTATATGTTTGTTAAATAAATGTAAACATGTTGATTTTCCCAAAACACATTCTTGCTAGACAGGAGACTTGATCTGAATTTTTTAAGATTTTATTTATTCATGAGACACACAGATAGGGAGGCAGAGACACAAGCAGAGGGAGAAGCAGGCTCCCTGCAGGGAGCCTGATGCAGGACTTGATCCCAATTTTTTTTTAAAGATTTTATTTATTCATGAGAGACACACACAGAGAGAGAGAGAGAGGCAGAGACACACAGGCAGAGGGAGAAGCAGGTTCCCTGCAGGGAGCCTGATGTGGGACTCGATCCTGGGTCTCCAGGATCATGCCCTGGGCTGAAGGCGTCGCTAAACTGCTGAGCCACTGGGGCTGCCCTGATCCCAATATTTTTTAATTATAGTTTATTGTGTCACTGTAAAATGAACAGGTTGAAATAGGATTTGCTCATGAGATGCTCTGGGAGGCCCCTTCCAGCTCATGGCTTTAGCAGTGTTCTGGGTTAGAGAACAATTTCCTGGCAGACTTAGCATGTCCAGCCGAGTTTGTTTCTGTGGTCAACTGTGATCTCCTGTAGGACCTGCAGCTTCCTTTTCTGGAAGACATTCTGAACTCGGATCCACTGTTTGTTTTGCTCATTCCAGCAAAGGCCCTATTACATTCCAAAGTTTCACAGGATGAAGAATGAGTAACAAAAAAAAAAAAAAAAGAATGAGTAACAATTACCCTTCACGTCACTAATCATTTGTCCATTTACACCCATTAGCTGGCTCCTGATTGGTCATTCCTATAGGTACTGCTGTGTCCATGCTGATGGGCTGGGTAGGCAGGTTCCTGAGCCAAACTGCCTGAATTCAAATCCAGCTCTGCCACTGACCAGCTGGAAGACCCTTGTGTGTTGCTGGTGGGAATGTAAAATGCTGCAGCCTCCATGGAAAAGTTTGGCGGTTCCTCAAAAATCAGAGAATTACCACTTGACAACAGCAATTCCACTCCTAGGATATACCCCAAAGAATTGAAAGCAGGGACTCAGCAGATATTCGTATATTGATGCTGAAAGCAATAATAGAACTCTTCCACCTCATGGTCTTCAAAGTAGACTTTTTCCTGCCTTTGGATTTGAACTAAAACATCAGGTCTCCAACATCAGGTCTCCAGAACCAAACATTGGTTCTCCTGATTCTCAGGCCATCTGAGTCAGACAGAACTACATCACCAGCTCTCCTGGGCCTCCAACCAACTCACCCTGAAGATCTTAGGACTTATCAGCATCTATAATAATGTGAACAAATTCCTTATAATAAATCTCTGCTATATATTGTCATAAATAATATAATAAAAATATGAAGAGATTTATTATGCACATATATAGGATGCATGCATCCCTCCATATATATGCCTATAGAAGACACATATGTGTGTATAAAAGTACCTCTCCCAGTGGTTCTGTTTCTCTGGAGGACCTTGACTAATAATGGCAGGAATGCAAGTGAGAATGCGACAACCATCAGTTAAGGGCTTGAGAGTCTGGGAGTTTGAGGGAAGCAGATTCCCAGTGGAGCTCACATGGCTATCTGTCAGATGGGGAGGGCTAGAGAGATAAGGGAAGAAAGAATCCCAAGCAGAAGCAACATGGTGAGCAAATACATAAAGACAGGAAACTTCTGGCTACATTTGAAAACCGCTGCCTAAAAAAAAAACAAAAAACAAAAAACCGCTGCCTAACAGGCTAGCCCCTGGTAGCATATTGCTCACTGGAGACATCACAGAGAAAGCTACAGAAGATTGGGGCCAACAGAACCTAAATGGGTAATCAACTTGCCAGACACCCCCCAGACCTCAGTTTTAGCATCCACGCTACAACTCATGGCCTCTAGGGTTAAACACAATATCCTCAACACACTTTGCAGCCTGGCCCGAGAGGGTCTGCCCTTCCTCTTTCCCACAAGCACCTTCCAGATACACAACATTTCAGCCAACGAAGGCTTGAGATCTCCAGATCAAGCCCCGGAACCTGGATGTGGGCAGCAATTGACTTAGACAACGTGAAAAAGCCAGAGGCTGAGCCACCAGCAGGGAGCCCTGAGAAGCAACGCAAATTATTTCCCCAAATCCCCAAAAGGCTTGAAGTGACAGTTTGGACTTCGGGAATGGAAGGTGTATGAGTAAGGAAGCAGGTCTCTATTCCTGGCAACAGAACCGTGTCTGGACAGGGCAAAGCAGAGGGTCCTTAAGCTGGGAGACACGCAAGCACAGCAGAGAACCCTGGTGTGGTCTCTGGAATGCAGGGCAGTCTGTGTGTATGCAGAGTGTGACCAGCCTGCACCCTCTGCTTCCTTTCAGCAAACAGGATGCTGAGGGCCAAACCTTTTCCCTCCTAGAAGGCGATTGCTAGATTCTGCTCCAGAAAACCTGACCAGCCCAAGAGAAGACCTAACAATCCAGATGTTTGAGAATTCTTGCAGCAGACAGCCGCATCTAGACACCCACTCCACACAGATCTTCCGACCAGTATTTTGGCTCCTCTGCCCCTCTGGCTTGCCCTCTGCACAGGGATGCTCCTGGCCATGGACACCACAAGCAGGCTTCTGTTTGGTTCAGCCAGTGTGAGACCCAGAAAGAAGGCAAGAGGGAAGGAGAGGCTGGGGCATATATCCCTCTGTCTCCTGGGATGGGCCACCTCAGACTTCCTGTGTCTCTCAACCCAAGTGATCTCTTGAGATCTCTCCTATCTCTCTTGCCTTTGTAGGTAAATCCTCCTGAAATTACCCTAATTTGAGTGGACCATATGTTTACTGCCGAGGCCTGACTGATGTAGTGCCCTGCTCATAAATGAACAGTCAAGGATCACCAAACAACTGAGAAAAGATACAAAGACAGAAAAAGCAAGCAATTTGCAGAAGTACTCTATATTAAAAAAAAAAAAAAAAAAAAAAAAGGATCACTAATGTCATCAGAGTGACATTGGAAGATCTGGCATCCATGAAACAAAACAGGATCCAATTCACAGGGGTTGCTGGAAATTAAAAACACAGCAACAGAAATGAAAAGTGTTGAGGTGACAAAGTTAAAGATAAATAGAAGTGGGCAGCCCTGGTGGCTCAGCGGTTTAGCGCCGCCTTCGGCCCAGGGTCTCACATCGGGCTCCCTACGTGGAGCCTGGTTCTCCCTCTGCCTGTGTCTCTGCCTATCTCTGTGTGTCTATCTCTCTGTGTCTCTCATGAATAAATAAATAAAATCTTTTTTTAAAAAAAAGATAAATGGAAGTGTTGAAAGATAAAGTCCCAGAAGCTGGAGCAACAAAACCCAAAGAAAGGAAAGAAAAGATGAGAAATGTAGAAAAATAGTCCAACAGGTGCACTATTTGAATAATAAGAAAAGAGAGAATAAAAAATAAAGTAATTCAATCAGATTTCTCAGAACTTAGGGAGCCAGGTTTCTGCCCTGAAGAGCCAGTGGAGAACCTCACACAGGGGACCCTGGGGACAAACTCTCAGAAAGAGGGAGAGTGAGCCCCACAGCCGGCTGACATGCCCATCGTCAATCTCCTGCTTCACAGCTCATAATGCCTTTTCACTGATGACTGAGGAATCAGCACAGAACTCTTGAAGCACTTTTCCCTCATGAAAATGCTAAGCTTCTAGGTAGAAGGAGGAATGGGCTCATCCTTCTGGTTCCAGCAGCTGCACTGCATGCGAAGATGGATGGAAGGACATGCTGGGGTGCTGCCCCCTGGACACATACCCCCAGTCCTCCTAAGACAGCCCTTCAGGCAGGACACTGAGCATCCCAGGCCTTCTGCTCCCTCTGTGTGGCAGGCTGTCTGCATCCTGAGGGTTTGCATCCTGCTTGCCCAGTGACTGCAGACCGGCTCCTGCCCAGGAGACCAACCAACTGTTCTACCATTCACTGGGCTGCAACTTGACCTTCTCCACTGAGGTCTGAACACCTGCATTGAGGAAGGATCCCTTCCAAATGTAGTCTTCCTTGGCTGCCTCAGCCCTCAGTTACCATAGAGTTCTTTTTCATCTTACTAAAATTATTTTGTTATAGTTTAATGCTTCTTTATGGTAAAATTCCCTGTTTGTTTTTTTAAATATTTGTTTATTTCAGAGAGAGAGAGACAGGGAGAACAAGCAGGGAGAGAACAGGAGAGAGAGAAACAGGATCTCCACGGAGCAGGGAGCCCGACGTGGTGCTTAACTCCAGGACCCTGGGGGGGATCAATCAGAGTTGGAGACTTCACCAACTGAGCCACCCATGCTCCCCCCAAGTTTTCTATTTAATTTTTTTAAGATTTTATTTATTCATTAGAGACACAAAGAGAGGCAGAGACACAGGCAGAGGGAGAAGCATTCTCCCCATGGGAAGCCTGATGCACGACCTGAGCCAAAGGCAGACCCTCAACCACTGGAGCCACCCAGGTGCCCCTAAAATTTCCTATTTAAATCACTGTGTGATTCTGTGTCCTGATTGGGCCCAGACTGATAGAACCAGGAGTCAGAAGAGCTTGCTCTGGACAGCAGTACTAGAAGGCGACAGAGTCACACTTTCAAAACGGTGACAGGGAAACATTTCCAGCCCAGGGTCCTATACTCCTGCCAAAGCCCGAGTCACACTGGGACAGAATAAAGCTTTGAAACAAACGTCTGAGAGTCTGGAGCTTCACATACATTGTGGCCAATAAGAGAACAGGCCTGTGGGGTCTAGAGGCAGGAAACAGCAGCAGCGAGCAACCCCCCCACATACACACACACCCCACCCCTCCAGCTGAGGAGGTGGCAGCTGAGCCAGGGACAAGCCTGTCCTACTGGGGACAGAGGTGCCCACGTGGCACAACCGACCATTTCCTCCTCTCTCTCAGAATCGGGCTCTCGCCTCCAGAAGCACTCAGGGGCTCAAAGGACTCCCCAGAGGCTTCACTTCCCTACCCTCCCACACCCTCCCCCTCACCCTGTCCTACCCCACCACTCTCCTTCTACTCCCTTTTCCTGGCCTCAGAGTCCCTGGTCCAACAATCAAAGATGGGCACTGCTGCCTCCAGGCACCATGCCACCCAGTCCCTTCCTGGAGTGCCACCTCCCCCTGAGTGGTGGCAGGAGAGGGGCTCTAGATTCACCAAGAAATGAATAAATTGGGAGTTGGCCCAACTGTTATCTCGGAGCCCCAGGAAAGGGCAGTGTGGCAACAAGGACCCAAAAAGCTACCCAGCTGGATGGGACAAGCTCTCTTCCAACTCCTACACCTCAGGCCCTGGCTCATACCAGAAGGCGGAGTGCCCTGTGCCCATGCCCTGTGCTGTGTACCCTGTGCCCTGGCTGAGAAAGTTCACAGAAACCCCTCCATCTCCCGGCTCATCTCTGGCTGCTCTCCCTCTTCTGCCTGGGCTCCACCCATGACAAACCGCGTCCTTGTCCTTCTGAACACCAACTTGATGTGAGTGTATGTGGTTCTCGCCTGGGGCCCCACACTTAGAGTGCTCTGCACCCCACGCACATGCATGCCCACACTCATACCCATGTGCACACATACCACACAGCACTTGGTTCAGGCTGGGGACAGGCCTGCGTGCGCCACAGGAGATACCTCCTCTCTCGCTCTGGACAGGGATGCACTGAGGGCGGATGCAAGGTCTGGGGAATGATACAGCCCACTTGCTGCTCTGGGAGGAGCTGGCCCAGAACCACCATCACCCAAAGGACAACAGCAAATGGCTGAGCCGAAGCCTATTCGCTGCTGTTTGCACCTTGCTGACCCCAGCCCAGGGGCAGCAAACCGTAGCCCTCAGGCCCCTTCGGGCTACCGCTTGTTTTTTAATACCACGTGATGGATGAATCTCGTGAATATAAAAAAAGCCAATCACAAAATTGTACACAGTACGTGATTCAACTTATATAAAATGCAAAAAGTGGCAAAACTGACCTATGATGTCAGGGGGATGGGCAAGGATAGAGGTTGCCTTTGGGGAAGTGGTGGATAGTGTCTGGAGCAGGGCACAGCGAGGTCTCAGGTGGTAATTACATGGGCACTTATTTCTTATTAGAGTTATTTCTATTCGTTTTTGAAGCTGTTATTTTTCCTTCTAAAACACTTCTTTAAAAAATATATTTCTTGGGGCACCTGGGAGGCTCAGTTAAGTATCTGCCTTCGGCTCAGGTCATGATCTCAGGGTCCTAGGATCGAATCTCATGTTGGGCTCCCTGGTCAGTGAGGAGTCTGCTTCTCCCTTGTCTCTCCCTCTTGCTTGTGCTCTGTCTTTCAGATAAATAAATATAAAATATTTTTAAAAATAATTAAAAATACTTCTTTTATTGAAATACATTATATATAGACATGAATTGCACTAAACTTAAGTGTATATATAGTTCAGTGGATTTTTGCATAAGTTTACATCGACAAAAGCCCCAGCCAGATCAAGATATAGAATATTTCAAACACAGGTTCTTCCAAATCCCCATCCCCCACAAGAGTAACCACTACTTTGACGATGACTACTGTCTGCCTCCTCTTCATTTTGGCATCAATGAGATCACATGGAATGTTATCTTTTGTGTCTGGTTTTTTTTTTTAGGTTTTATTTATTCATGAGAGACATACAGAGGCAGAGACATAGGCAGAGGGAGAAGCAGGCTCCCCACGGGGAGCTCGATGGGGGGACTTGATCCCAAGACGCCCCAGGACCCCGGGATTAGGACCTGAGCCAGAGGCAGATGCTCAACCACTGAATCACCCAGGTGCCCCAAGATTTTTTATTTATTAATTTGAGAGAGAGAAAGTGAAAGTATGAGCAGGGAAGAGGGACAGAAAGAGAGGGAGAAGCAGACTCCCTACTGAGCAGGGAGCCAAGGACTTGGGGCTTGATCCCAGGACCCCGAGATCATGATCTAAATCAAAGGCAGACACCCAACCAATTGAGCCACCCAGGCACTCCTTGTACATACATCTTTTGATGGATATATATATGCACACATTTCTCTCACCTGCAGTGGATTTTCTGGTCATAGGGTAGGCATACATTTAGCTGTAGTTGGTAGTAATAGATATTGCCAAACAGTTTACCATGAACCAATGTCCAATCCTATCAGCAAGACATGAGAGTTACAGTTAACTTCACATCCTTGTCAATACCTGCTGTGGCCACTCTGACTCACTCTAGCCCTTTTTGTACACATGTAGTGGTATTTAGCTGTGGTTTTAATTTACATTCCCCTAGGGCAGCCTGGGTGGCTCTGCGGTTTAGCAACACCTTTGGCCCAGGGCATGATCCTGGAGACCCGGGATGGAGACCTACATCAGGCTCCCTGCGTGGAGCCTGCTTCTCCCTCTGCCGGTGTCTCTGCCTCTCTCTCTCTCTTTCTCATGAATAAATAAATAAAATCTTTAAAAAATAATAATAATTTACATTCCTTTATTGGTAAACATGTTTGTATGTTTATTATTTCTTTGGATATCATCTTCTTTGAAATGCCCAGTCAGGTCTTGTGCTAGTTTTTAAATTGGATTATTTTTCTGTTCCCTTATTTATTTGCAGTTTTTTATGTGGCCTGATGTAAATCATTTTGTTGGGTATGTATAATCCAAACATGTTTTCAGAGAATGCACCTTTTCTCTTTTTATGATGTATTTTGGTAAACTGAAGTTCTTTGTTTTATTAAAATTTATAGCTTATTGTGTTGATGTTTTAATTTTTTGGTTAATATATTTTATACCTTGTATAAGAAACCTCTTCCTAACTCAAGGTCATAAAATTAGTCATTGTTTTCTTCTAGAAGTTTTATAGTCATACCTTTTATATTTTAGCCTATGATTTTTTTTTTTTAAGTAGACTCCACACCCAGTATGGCGCCTGAACTCATGACCCTGAGATTAAAAGTCACATGCTCTACCAACTGAGCCAGCTAGGTACCTCTGATTTATTTTGTATTAATGTTTTGTATGTGGTGTAAGGTAAGGGTATTTATTGTTTCCATGTATATCCAATTGTACTGGCACTATTTGTTTTTTTAAATTAATTTATTTTTTAAAGACTTTTTTTATTTATTTGGCAGAGAGAGAGAGTACAGGTATAGGGAGAGTGGCAGAGGGAGAGGGAGAAGTAGACTCCCCACCAAGGAGGGAGCCTGACATGGGACTTGATCCCAGGACACCAGGATCATGACCTGAGACGAAGGCAGACACTTAACCCACTGAGCCACCCAGGTGCCCCTTCTTGTTATCCTCTTAATATCTATCATGCTATTTCCCTTTTCATTCTTTATTTTTGGCAATATATGCCTTTTTTCAAAAATTTTTACCAGTCTTGGGGATCCCTGGGTGGCTCAGTGGTTTGACACCTGCCTTTGGCCCAGGGCGCGATCCTGGAGTCCCAGGAATGAGTCCCACGTTGGGCTCCCGGCATCGAGCCTGCTTCTCCCTCTGCCTGTGTCTCTGCCATTCTCTCTCTCTCTCTCTCTCTCTCTCTCTCTCTCTCGATGTGTGTGTGTCTATCATAAATAAATAAATCTTTAAAAAATTTTTTTAAAAATTTTATCAGTCTTGGCTGGGGGGGATCATCAATTTTAGTAGTCCTTCAAAAAAAAAAACTTTTGTTGATTCATACTATTATATGTTTGGTTTTTATTTCATTAATTTTCATTCTAGATTTGCTATTTCCTTCCTCCTATGTTCTTTGTTTTTTTCAAATCTTGAAAATTATTTATTATTAATTTTTAGCCTACTTTTCTAACATATGCATTTATAACTTCTCTTTTTTTAAAGATTTTATTTATTTATTCATGAGAAACACAGCGCATGCGAGAGAGAAAGGCAGCAACACAGACAGAGGGAGAAGCAGGCTCCATGCAGGAAGCCCAGTGTGGGACTCCATCCCTGGACTCCAGGATCATACCCTGAGCTGAAGGCAGACGCTCAACTTCTAAGCCACCCAGGGATCCCTAACATGCATTTAAAGCTATACATTTCTCTCTAAGCATGACTTTATCTGCATCCTATAAGTTTCGGTACGTTGTAACTTCTATGCCAAACAAAATTAGACATTACATAGATAGTTGGAAAATGGAAAAGTATTTTAATAGCATTTTTAGATAATTGCTAATATTATTTTTTTCATATAGAACTCAAGAAGTGATAATTTCTTAAATGTGGAATTTAAAACCATATCAATAAATAAATAAAACCATATCAATAAAATGATCAAAAAATAAAAATAAATTTAAAATTAAATGTTCTCTTTTTTGTACATAAAAAGACTGATTTATCTTGTAATTTTTTTTTTTAAGATTTTATTTTGGGGGCACCTCTCTGGCTCAGTCAGTTAAGAATCCAACTCTTGATCTCAGGGTCATGAGTTCAAGATCAACATTGCTCTACCACCATAGTCGTCACCTGGTCTCCCCTCCCACAAAACAACACATCAGAGAGCCTATGAACTTACCTTCCTAGAGCCTCATTGATTCCTTCTATTTTTTTTTAAGATTTCATTTATTTGTGACAGAGAGAGAGGGGCAGAGACACAGGCAGAGGGAGAAGCAGGCTCCGTGCTGGGAGCCCGACGTGGGACTTGATCCTGGGTCTCCAGGATCACACTGAGGGCTGCAGGCAGTGCTAAACCACTGAGCCACCCGGGCTGCCCTCATTGATTCCTCCTAAAGCTACTCAAGAGTGTGGCCTTATAACTACTGCCAAGTCACAAACTGCTTGTTGCCGATCCTCCTTGTGCTAAGTATAGAACTTGAAATAAGCATTTAGAAATGTTATCGCAAGATGGCGGCAGAGTAAGAGGACCCTAGGCTTGTCTAGTCTCACCAATAGAGCTGGATAACTATCAAATCCTAAATACTCCAGAAATCTACCTCAAGTCTGGCAGAATAAACTCCACAAGTGAAAGTGGAGAAGAGGCCACCCTGATGAAGGTAGCAAGTGCCAAGACAATGGCTGCTTGGTGGGGAAGGAGCCACAGTCACAGAGAAGGGTGAGAAACTGACCAGTGCGCAGGGGAGCACAGAGGGAAAACAATTCCCAATAGCAACTGGCTTGGGAAGCAGAAGGTGAGAGGGGCCGAATTTCATGAGTTCTTGCAACTAACAGGACTTAAAGCCTCGAGTTTATAGGTCCACAGAGAGCTGCACTGGAGTTTGTACTGCTCCAGGAGAGAAGGCAGAGCAAATGGCCCATGGACATGTAGCATGGAAACAGTGATCTGAGGAGTATCTGGGGCACACAGTGGGGAGATTATCTGCTGTTCTCCAACTGTGTCCCAGAGGAGCAGCATTCACAGAGACCCCTCCAGGAATAGAGAGCTAGGAAGTGCCATTTCCCTCCCCAGTCCTCAGCACCCTCAGCATAAGCACAGGGGTCACTCACTGCCTCACTTGCTTTTATCAAGCCCTGCCCCCTTATGCTCTGGTGGAACCACCACTCCTCCTCACACTTGCCTCAGTCCCAGCACAGAACATCCCTTCCCCCAGAACACCAGCAGGAACCCCTGCCCACACCTCCTCTCCCAGCCTTCCTAGAGTTTTGTGAGGCCTCTCTGTTCCAGCAGTGGTGGCTCAAGTTTCATCTTACAAGCAGACCAGAGCACACCTAGTTTAAAAGTTGCCACATTTGGGCCAGTGTCCAACACTGCTCCCCTCAGGCAGAGAGAGCCTCTGCAGATGGCTGGCCTGAGGGAGAGAATGGCCTGGACACAGCAGCAGAGCACTGGCAGCACACATCAGAGACACTCCTGGAAGCACCAGGCCTGGGGAACAGGAGACACTCTACAGCAGGGGAACCAGGACCTCTGCTTCACAAGGCCCTGACCTCCAACAGCAGGAGACCTGGCTGGCTTTCCCAACACAGAAACAGGCAGACACTTAGACAAAATGAGAAGACAGAGGATTGTATCCCAAATGAAAGAACAGGACAAGACCGCTGCTAGAGATCTGAGTGAAACAGATATAAGTAACAAAATAAGTAATGATCATAAAGATACTGTCTGGGCTTGAGAATAGGGTGGAAGGCATCAGGGAGACCATCAATACAGACATAAGGAATAAAGAGCAGGGATACCTGGGTGACTCAGCAGCTGAGGACCTGCCTTTGACTCAGGGCGTGATCCTGGATTCCTAGGATCGAGTCCCACATCAGGCTCCCTACATGGAGCCTGCTTCTCCCTCTGCCTGTGTCTCTGCCTCTCTCTCTGTGTCTCTCATAAATAAATAAATAAAATCTTCAAAAAAAAAAAAAAAGGAATAAAGAGCAGAGAAAAAGGTCTTCATAAATAAAATGAGAACATGCTTGATGGAATGGACAGCAGGCTGGAAGAAGCAGAGGAAGGAGTCCATGATCTAGAAGACAGAGTACTGGAAAGCTCAGCAAAAGAGAAAAAAAGAATTACACAAAACGAGAATAGGCTTAGGGAACTCAGAGACTCCATCTAACATAGTCACATCTATAAGACAGGAATCCCAGAAGAAGAAGAGACAGAAAAGTGGGCAAGGGATGTATTAGAACTAATAGGTGAAAACTTCTCTAATCTGAAGAAGGAAACAGATATGCAGATCCAGGAGGCACAGAAAACCTCCAACAGGGGCAGCCCGGGTGGCTCAGCGGTTTAACGCCTCCTTCAGCCCAGGGTGTGATCCTGGAGACCCTGCATGGAGCCTGCTTCTCCCTCTGCCTGTGTCTTTACCTCTCTCTCTCTCTCTCTCTGTGTGTGTGTGTGTGTGTGTGTGTCTCATGGATAAATAAATAAAATCTAAAAAAAAATTTTTTTTAAAAAGAAAGAAAACCTCCAACAAAAAGAAAAGAAAACCCCTAACAGAAGCAGATCCAATCCAAGACATATGGTAATTAAAATGGCAGAATACAGTGAAAAAGAAAGAATATTAAAAGCAAGAAGACAAAAGAAGACTATTACATGGAATTTTATTGCAATTCCCCTTTGGTGTAACACCCAAGCTCCTGATCATTTTCCTTTTTTCCAATAATGCTAGTATCATACTGTAGTGCTAGTACCAATACTAATAAAATGCTGTTATTTTACAGAAGTATCCATCCATCACAGATTGGAAACATTCACCAGAAGCACCATTGCTGGCTCTGGCATTTTCTGGGTCTCTGTTTCCTCTCCTTCTGCTGTCCTGAGATCAGGCCCAGAGTTGGGCTCCAGCTCAGCAGAGTCTGCTTGTCCCTTTCCCTCCCCCTCTGCCCCTCCACTCATGCGTGTTCTCTCTCTCTCTCTCTCTCTCTCTCTCTCTCTCTCTCTATATATATATATATATATACATATATACACATATATACATATATAGATATATTTTAAAATCTAAAAAAAAAAAGGGGTACCTGGGTGGCTCAGTCAGCTCAGATCATGATCTCAGGGTCCTGAGATGGAGCTGCACATCGGGCTCCCTGCTCAGTGGGGAGCCTGCTTCTCCCTCTCCCTCTGCTGCGCCCCCTGCTTGTGTGCGCTCTCTCTGTGTCAAATAAATGGATAAAATCTTAAAAGAAAGAAATTGGGTGATAAGCATTAAGGAGGGCACATGATGTGAAGAGCACTGGGTGTTATACACAACTACTAAATTATTGAATACTACATCTGAAACTAATGATGTACTATATGTTCGCTAACTGAATTTAAATTAAAAACATTTTTTGGGGGCAGCCCCAGTGGTGCAGCGGTTTAGCACCGCCTGCAGCCCAGGGTGTGATCCTGGAGACCCGGGATGGAGTCCCACATCTGGCTCCTTACTTGGAGCCTGCTTCTCCCTCTGCCTGTGTCTCTACCTCTCTCTGTGTTTTTCATGAATAAATAAATAAATAAATCTTCAAAAAAATTTTTTTTAATTTAAAAATTTTTTTAAAAGAAAGAACTACCACTCGAGATATTGCAGAACATCAGACAGGACGGGTTGGCCCCTCCTCCCATGCTAGTTCCAGGTCAAGGACTATGTCTTCCCCTTCTCAGCATGAGGTTAGACCTAGACAGTGACCATCACCAGTGGTTTTAGCAGGTCTACTGTAGTCTCCCTATGTCCTTTATATCTTCACAGAGCCGAGTTTCTGCTTTTCTGGGAGTTGTCCCTTCTGCCCCAGTAAAGACCAAGCTCCAGCTCCAGCAAAGCCACCTTAAGGGCCTTTCCCTGCCTGGGGAGCAGCCGCTGACCCAGGGCCCCTCCAACCAGTGCTCTGCACCCAGCACGTGCCCGTAGGAGGCACCCGATGCTGTGGCTGGTGAGTGGGGAGGGCATGCCCCACAGCCCCCTCTTCACCCTTGCAGGACCACAAGTGCACCCGGTGTCCCATGGCCCAGTGTCCCACATGTCCCACGCTCCAGCCCACACAAGTCACTGCCAGGCACTGGGGGACAGCGAGAGAGTCCTTCTCAGGCTGTCTCCAGCCCCCCAATCATGGCAGGGCGGACAATTTCTTCAGAATCTTCAGCCCAGGGGACCCCAGTGTTCTCTGACCAACACTCATCTCTTAAGGGACAGCACCTTTAAGAGTTTTAACATCCCAGGTCCCAGAAATGTTTGGGAAAGCCTCCCTCTGTCAACCCAGAGAGATGAAGCCTCCCTCTGTCAACCCATCCCGCTAGCATGGCAGCTGCCCCCAACCAGCGGGAGCTGGAAGCCCCAGAGGGCAGGCGGAAGGCCAGTGTCCGGACGGACATGGTGCTTCACAGAGGACCAGCACCAGAGGAGGGCCGGCTCTCCTTTCACCAGACCCACAGCTGCCCCACCCCTGCCTTCACTGACCTCAGGCCTCAGCTCCCAGCAAACCCCTCCTCAAACAATGGTAGGCCATGGGTGTAGGCTTCCCGACTTTGTTCTGAAAACAGAGATAAGACCGAGAGTTCAGCCCCTCCCGTGGCCCCTGGCCCAGCTGCCACCACAGGGATGCTGCCAAGAGCAGCTCCTTCCGAGAGGCCACTGCAGGCCCAGGCCTGGGTTTTCATCAACAATCCCGCTCCCGCTGACCTGGAGCCACTGGCCTGTCCGCTCCAGCGAGCTCTCCCCACCCCTGCAGGACCCGGGCAGGCAGTAGGACAGAGGTCTCCGCTTTATCTCCTTCAGGGCCATGGGGCTGTCCTGACGCTGACTGGCTCACACCCCAGGACTAGCAGCTTAAGACATCACATTTGGACTCATCCTCGTGCTGTGCATCAAGGAGGGCGACATGTATCACACGGAGCATGGTGGCACCAGAGCAGAGGCTGGGGGCTCTCCTTGTGTCCTCCACACAAGCATGTTCACTGTGGAAGGCGTTCCTGGCTGGGCAGTGAAGGGCAGGATGTCAGAGAGACTCTTGGGCTTGGTACTGGTGACTAGATGGTACCCCGCCCATTGAAGTGGGGGTGCGGCAGGGGGAGCAGATGTTAAGGATCATGTTCCATGTTGAATATGAGGAGCGGGTGGGTGACCCATGGGGAGAGGGCCAATGGAGAGGTGGGTACTGAGGTCCAGCAAGTGGGATGAGGGGACAGAAACCCAATCTGGCAGTAATGACCATGATCTCCCAAATCTCATATAAACCACAGGGTTCAGTGGCTGGCACCTGAGGACCTTGACCAAACCAGAAGAGCTCAGAGCCAGATGGAGCCTTGGCCAAGAGGAGCAGGAGGAGCAGTAGGGACGTCACAAGAGATCTAAAAAAAAAAGGAAGAGGCTGGCCAAGTAAGATCAGGCCTAGACATTCTGGGTGGCCACATGAAGATCAAAGGTGATGCTAGCAGCTAGGGAAAGCATTTAGGCAAGAGAACACACAGGCAGGGGAGGGGGGCTGAGGAAGTGAAGGAAAAGGGCGAAATTGGAGAAGCAGTACAGTGGGGGCTGCCCTCTTCTCCCCAACTGGGGGTGGTTGGTCTGTCACAGCTCAGCAGAGCAGATATAGCAAGCCCCAGTGGGGGAGTGGCTGGGGGGACCACAGCCTGTGGGGGGGACCACAGCCTCAAAGGGGTGGTCACAGTGGAGGCCAGCAAGCAGCAGGGGCAGGAGGTCATCGTGTGGTGGGAGTGCTGGGGAAAGGACGGTCAAACCCTGGACTGAAATCTGGGGGGACACCGTTCCTGGGGACACGGGGTGCCCAGACTCATCCACAAAGTCTGGGAAGCCCTGGGGGACGGTGGGAATAGGGGGGTCAGACCGCATGCAGGGAAGTGGGAGGCTAAGGGCGAGCTGGGGGGGGTCCCCCACATAAGTATGTTCACTGTGGAAAGCATCCCTGACTGGGCAGTGGAAGGCAGAATGTCAGAGGGCCTTCACAGTAGGGCCCGGCGAGGGGGGTCTCTGTTCACCCAGGTGCAGGGAGACCACCCCTCCATGGTGGGTCATCTCTCCTCCTCTCTGAGGCCCCTGGTAGGTCAGCACTGGGGGCAGAGGCAGAGGGCTCTGTCACTGGGGGAGGGAGGGGCAGCACTCTTTTGGTCCACAGGGAGAAGGAAGTTGTGAGCCATCAACATCAGGGAATTATGGCCTGTTTCCATGTCCTGAGGGTTCAGGAAGGAGGCAGGGGACAGGCTGCAGGCAGGTGCCCCGCTGTGTTCAGGGCCATGTGGTGCTTCACCTGTCCTGGCCCCCAAGACACTCATCTTGTCTCCACATCTCCCCTCCAGCCTGGTACCTGCTCGGAACTCCATCATAGAGAAGAAAGATAGTCAATGATGGAAAAGACTGGCCAGGTCAGGGGTGGCCGGGCTGGGGGGGCGGTTGGAGACCAGCAGCAGCCCCCAGCCATCCTGGGACATGGTGCCCCCCTTCCATGCCACAAAGTTCACATTATCTGTGAATCTGAAATTAACTTAGGCTCCTCAACATTCACTTCTGTGAAAAGCCAGGAAGATGCGAGGCTAGGGGCCAGTGCCAGTGGGAAAACATGATGTCAGGGTAAAAAGTCAACATACAGTATTTACCTGGTTCTTTCCCCACCCACCTGGCTGTGTTAGGACTGTGTGGAGGACTTATTTGCAAAAGCAAACAGTTCGAGGCCCTAATCGTGAAAGCCGTCATCCAAACAGAGTGCCCAGGTCTGCTCACTGCTCTGCTGTCCAACTGAGACTCCATCCCAGGCAGTGTGCAGAGACCAGCCAGACCGTTTTCTCCACCTCAACATAGATCTACCCACTCAATTCCACTTTAAAAAGTTTGTCTTTGCATTTACCACCAGCCTTAATTAAATATTAGAAAAGAGACAAATTGCACACTTCTCAGAAACTGGAATTTTATAAAAAGGCATTTTTTCTCTTATGTCCATAAAATGATAGAATTCTTGCAAGTATAGAAATGTGTCATAAATTATACAGAATGTTCCTTAATTACAGCTCAATGCAACTTGGTACTGCCTCCCTCGCTAAAAAATGAGAGAGAACCAAAAAAATAATATATATATAGCTGTATATATATATATATTTATATATTTATATAATATAGACAAATCAAATATGAAAAAAAATCATTTCCTCTTTGGTATAAAAATCAGACTCTCACCTTGAGAGACACACAAACAGACATGATGTTGGGTTTGTAAACTGTATGGCCAAAGGGACTTCCCTGTCAAGCTTCCCCTGCCCACCTCCCCCCACCCCCCCCACCTGGCCCACCTCCCTGGAGGCCCCCACAGGACACCTGCACAGCTCTCCCCACTCCGCACCAGTCCTTAGCACCCCCCATACTACCAACACTGAACTGGTAACAACTAACTCGAGAGAAGCCTCATTTGGGGTGTAGATGGTGGGGAGAAAGGACAGCCACACCGGACCCTGCCAGGCACTGCTACCCCAGCCCCCAACCCCATGGAAGCCAGCCAGCGGGTCCTGCCTCGCCTCATCCCCCTCTTCCTCCACACCACTGCCTGCTGCCTGGACCATGCTGGGCCCGGAGGGCTGGGTTCCACTTGTTCAGTGCAGGAACATGCCAAATGGAGGAGGAAGACAGACACACTCTGCTGATGAACCCAGATCCACATCTAAAATGAACAGAATCTCTTTTTTTTGGACTGCATCTTACACCCAGCTCAGTGAAAATGACGGGGAGCCCGAAACCAGCAGGACTCATGGGTCCAGGGACTGATACTTGTGTCAGGGAAAGGAATAGCACATCCCCCTCAAGGTGAGGAGGGAATCAGCCTATCAGGGGGACAGTGCATCCCACCTCAGCCAGACCCAATAGAGGGCTCTGCAGCTGGATGGAGGTACCCCTGAACATCGGGATCTCAAGTCCCGCCATCCAGCCTGGTGGGGTGCTCCTGGGGGCCAGGTTCCTCTTCCCACAACACAGAAGTCGTTCAGAGGCCCCTTCCTCTTGCCAAATAAAAAACACAAAACCAAACTGGACATGACCACAAATCAAGGAGAAACATACACAACATGAGGGGCCCACAGGCCCCAGCAGGCCGCTGGCTTCCCGGCAGGATACATTCTTGTGTGATTCAGGAACAGGGGCTCTCGGCCCCTCTGGGGAGTGGGAGTAAAAAAATACAGAGATTACAGTCTCCCCAGGGGCTCCAGGCAGGGCAGGGGCAGACCAATCTCAATCTCTTCCCGGTTTGGGTTCCACATCTGATCCCTTCCCAAGGTGGCTCCTGCTGGCCCTGCCTCTGCACTGCCCTTGGGCCCCCAGTCTCCCGGCCCCCCCCCCGCCCGGAGATGCCGATGGGACAGTCTGCAGGGAGGGATGCGAGCATGGCTGGGGGCCTGCAGTCCCAAGTAGCTGGCCCCTCACGGCTGGACCGCCCCGCGGTCGCCGTCACTCCTTGAGAGACTTGTCGGCCGCACCGCAGGGGCTGCTGGCACTGTCACTCTTCTTCCTGCGTAGGCTCTCGATCCAGTTGGAGCTGGAGCGCGTGGCAAAGCTGGCCAGTGCCAGGGAGCTGAGCCGCATGTTCTTGCCTGACATAATGAGCTCCCCAAAGCCCTCCTGATGGGAGAAGGCATAGCCCGAGCGACGTGAACTGGTGCGGCCCACCCGCCGCAAGCATCGGTGCTGGGCCTTCTGCTTCTTTCTCACCAGCTGGGTATAGCGGACCTGGTGGGGGAAGCGCAGGAGATGGGGCCACGTCGGTGATGGGTGACGGTGATGGTGATGGGGCGGACATCATGAGCTGGACCCCAGAGCCTCTGGGATGGGAATCACTAGGCCCGCACAGGTGATGGGCCCACAAACAGCAGGTGACCCTGTCAACACGCAGGCTCCCACAGCCAAGAAGATGCAGCCATGCGGCCCTGCGACATCCCGTCCTGGTCCCCAGTCCCCCAGATCCCTTGGCCCAACTGCTCACCGTGTCAGAGAGATCAGGCTTCAGACTCAGCTTAAGGAACCGGAAGGCGACAACAGGCATGATGCAGACGACCGTGGTGAGAGTGATGGTCAGCCACACAGTGGGCTGGGCCAGGGTGTTCTGGGCATTGCCTGAGGACACAAGCAGCCAGTGGCCAAGGGGTCACAGGCAGACCAGGGGCGCCCTATTAGCCCCGTCTCCATACCCGAGTCCTCCCTCCTCCCCAGATGTCTGACTCCCTGGAATCTCGGGCTCATCTCCTTTCCTGGATGTCCCTGCCGTCACCCCCTTGTCAATCCTGATTCCTCCTACAATGCCGGGCTCCATGTCCAAACTTCCCCGGAGGGAAGCGGCGCAGCTCCAGCCTCCCCCACCCCAAACCCAGGTCACCATCTGAGCCTCCAAACTGGTCACCACTTTCCACCTTTGCCCTCAGAGCCGTCTCACCCAGAAAACCCTCACAGTGTCCTTTAAAAAGTCACAGATGGATTTCCGACACTTCTTGCTCATTACCTTCCAATGGCTTCCTATCATACTCAGATTAAAATTCAAAGTTCTGACCCTGAATAACAAGGGATTAAGGACCTGGACCAATTTTACCCCCCCCACCAACCAGCCAGGCCCTGCCTTTGAACTCCAACCTAGAACCTCACTTCCTCCACATACTCCTCCTCCGCCGCGGCCCCGCCTCCGCCCCGCCTCCACACGCCGCTTCACTGCAGCGGGACCGCCTCCACAGCCCCTCCGCCGCCGCGGCCCCGCCTCCACACGCCCCTCCGCCGCCGCGGCCCCACCTCCACACGCCCCTCCGCCGCCGCGGCCCCAACTCCACAGCCCCTCCTCCGCCGCGGCCCCGCCTCCGCCGCGGCCCCGCCTCCACAGCCCCGCCTCCGCCGCGGCCCCGCCGCCACACGCCCCTCCTCCGCCGCGGCCCCGCCTCCACACGCCCCTCCGCCGCCGCGGCCCCGCCTCCACACGCCCCTCCGCCGCCGCGGCCCCGCCTCCGCCGCGGCCCCGCCTCCACACGCCCCTCCTCTGCCGCGGCCCCGCCTCCACAGCCCTTCCTCCGCCGCGGCCCCGCCTCCACACGCCCCTCCGCCGCCGCGGCCCCGCCTCCACACGCCCCTCCGCCGCCGCGGCCCCGCCTCCACAGCCCTTCCTCCGCCGCGGCCCCGCCTCCACACGCCCCTCCGCCGCCGCGGCCCCGCCTCCACACGCCCCTCCTCTGCCGCGGCCCCGCCTCCACAGCCCTTCCTCCGCCGCGGCCCCGCCTCCACCCGCCCCTCCGCCGCCGCGGCCCCGCCTCCACACGCCCCTCCGCCGCCGCGGCCCCGCCTCCACAGCCCTTCCTCCGCCGCGGCCCCGCCTCCACACGCCCCTCCGCCGCCGCGGCCCCGCCTCCACACGCCCCTCCGCCGCCGCGGCCCCACCTCCACAGCCCTTCCTCCACCGCGGTCCCGCCTCCACGGCCCTACCTCCACACGCCCCTCCGCCGCCGCGGCCCCGCCTCCACAGCCCCTCCTCCACCGCGGCCCGCCTCCACAGCCCCTCCGCCACCGCCCCGCCTCCACACGCCCCTCCGCCGCCGCGGCCCCACCTCCACACGCCCCTCCTCCTCCGCGGCCCCGCCTCCACAGCCCTTCCTCCACCGCGGCCCCGCCTCCACGGCCCCACCTCCACACGCCCCTCCTCCTCCGCGGCCCCGCCTCCACAGCCCCTCCTCCGCCGCGGCCCCGCCTCCACACGCCCCTCCTCCTCCGCGGCCCCACCTCCACACGCCCCTCCGCCGCCGCGGCCCCGCCTCCACAGCCCCTCCTCCACCGCGGCCCCGCCTCCACAGCCCCTCCGCCACCGCCCCGCCTCCACACGCCCCTCCGCCGCCGCGGCCCCACCTCCACACGCCCCTCCTCCTCCGCGGCCCCGCCTCCACAGCCCCGCCTCCGCCGCGGCCCCGCCTCCACACACCCTTCCTCTGCCACAGGGACCTCTAGGCAAGCCCCCCCAGCTCCTCTACTGCTTCCTCTTCCAGGCTCACTCTTCCTCTTTATTCAGATTTCTCTGTACCAAAGTTCTCTCTCTTCGGAGGGTCTTCCCTGACTCCTCTCCTCTCTCTACCCTGCTTAATGGTTTTTATAAGACTTTTTTTTTTATTTTTTTTTTATCTTTTTTTTAAGATTTTTATTTATTTGTGAGAGACACACAGAGAGCAGCAGAGACACAGGCAGAGGGAGAAGCAGGCTCCCTATGGGGAGCCCAAGGTGGGACTCAATCCCAGGACCCAGGATCACACCCTGAGCTGAAGGCAGGTGTTCAACCACTGAGCCACCCAGGTGTCCCTATAAGACTTATTAATTCTAGATGTTTCACCTATTAATCCATAAACTGCCCTTCTGTCTCCCTGAAATACAAAGTCAAAGAGAGTGAGGAGAGCCTGCTCTGTCAACTACTGCATCCCCAGCACCCAGGACAGTGGGGGGCATACAGCAGGTGCCAACCACTCACTGAATGGATGGACAAACAGATCTAAATCCAACACACTGTGCCTCCCAAGCGGGCCCTCTCTACCACCTCCAGCCCCACCAGCACCAGGGCTGAAAGCCCAGTCACTACGGTAGCTCCTCAATGACCATCAGATTCATCTTTTTAAACTAATCCTCTCTCTTTCTTCAAAAAAAACAAAAACTCCTAGTAAAACCAATCGAAATCTGACAGCCTGGCATTCTGACCCCTCCCACTCCCTGGCTTTCTAGCCTCTCATCCAGTCCACTTACACTTCCAGCTCTCTGGCCTGGAATCAGACTCTTGTCCTGGCTCTGCTGGCAGTGGCCTCCCTGGGGGTTGTCCCTGACCACCCCGACCAGTCGTCTTGCTGACCATGAGGTCTGCCACCACTTGACCTCCCTTTGAGCCTGACTTCCATGTCCTGGCAGGACTTTCTTCACTTTAGTGGACGTGGGGGCCCTCTGAGGGCCAGGTCTGGGTCACAGACACCCAGACGTGCCCGCAGCACTTGCAGAACCCCCGACAGAGAGGAGTGCTGAACAAATGCTCACAACATGCCGATGAGCTATTGACTCCCTTCATCACAGAACAGCCCCTACTGATTCAAGAAGAAGCCACAGGGACTCACCCACAAACCGGAACTGGTTTGGAAACATATCGAAGAGCCCATTGCTGTGCATGGCAAAGAGGATGGCGAAGTAAACAGCTAGGCTGCCCCAGATGAAGAAGTGGTTGATGGCTGTCCAATAGCCTGTGTCCAGCCCAATCTGGGAAAAGCAGGTGTCACAGGCAGAAAGAGCATCCCCCCCAACCCTTCCCCATAACAGGAAGAGAACTTAGTGCCCAGGATGGTCGCATGGACAGGAGGCTTACTCCTTCCAGGGGAGGGCAGGCCCTGGTCTGCCTCATACCTGCACGCTGACCACGATGACCAATGAAGTAGCCACAGTGACTGCAAAGGACTGGTAGTCAGCCAGCTGGGTGCCATCATCCCGAGTAGCCTCAGCAAACACCCCATAGGGGATGAAGAACATGAGCACGGAGGTATAGATGCCTCGGGCAATGCAGATGAAAAATTGGCGTTTGTTGAAGAGCAGGTTCAGCTGGCCTGGTTCATACAGCTTAGGGTACTCCATGCTCCGTTGCTCAGGGACGTCCTGCATGCAGGGGGCCAGGCGGGCCAGGAGGCCTCAGGAGGGATAAGGGTACAGCCCACCCCGGCCGCCTCCTTCCCAAATTGTTTCATAGCGATATCCAACCTCAAGCCCCCCCATCCATCTTTGTTCAGCAACCAGGAAAGTCACAGGGCGGCTGCAACTGAGCCGGAGCATCAGCCACAGCCTCCTGTGTGTGGAGCACAGCCTGCCTGGGCCCCGTCCGTGTGCTTCCTCCCCAGAGTAGCCCTTCCCTGCCCCCAGGCCCCCCGACCCCGCCCCCCGCCATGTCCCTTACCTGGTCAAACACCCCCATGGCTAGGACCGGAAGGGACGTGTACACGATGTTATAAAGGGTGATAAAATACTGATCGTAGACGGTCTGGGAAGAGAACAGAGACCAAGACAGGAGTAAATACAGTCCTTCTTCAGGCAAAAGAAGGCTGCTCAGGGGCATGCAGGGCCCTAAGAGATTATCTGGAGCCTGTCTCTGCTCCCTCACAGACAGGCAAGCAGTGGGCTGTGGGCACCATACCTGGGCAGAGAAGCCACAGAAGAAGCCAAACCAGAAGTGGACCATGGTGAAGGCAAAGTTCTTGTAGAAGAAATAGCAGAGGAACTTGCACATGCGCAGGTAGGACCAGCGCCCGTGGACCAGCAAGAGGCGCTGCAGGAACTTGAACTGGGAGAAGGAGTAGTCGGAGGCCAGCACAGCCTGGATGCCCTCCTGTCCACTGATGCCCACGCCAATGTGAGCCGCTGCAGAGACGAGAGTGCAGAGGATCCCACACCCAGCACCCCAGCAGGGCAGAGCCTCCCCAGCCCCCGCCCTGCAAATCCACACTCACTTTTGATCATGCTGACATCGTTGGCTCCATCCCCAATGGCGAGGGTCACGGCTTTCTTGTGTTTCTTAACCAGCTCCACCACTTGTGCCTTCTGCAGAGGGGTCACGCGGCAGCAGATGACAGCTTTGCACGCACAGGCCGTCTCCAGAAACTCCAGCTCCATGTCTGCCTCCAACGCATGGGCCTGGAACACAGAGCCTGAGAGAGCCCCACCTTCCCCGGGGTAGGCCCCACTGAGGTCAGGGCAGAAAGCACAGGGTAAGACAAACGGCCCTGTGGGGAGAAGCATGCTCTGGAAGGACTGTGCTGCGGGAAGCATGGGGATGCTCACCAGGCTGTGCCCGTTGATGACCAGAGCATACTCGCCAGCCACGGCCTCCAGGACAGAGGTGAGCTTGGCGGACGAACGCCTCTCCTGGCAAGTGAAGCCGTTTCCCACCGAGTGGGACGCATCCATCATCTTCTCCCGGGCTTTCCTGGGAAGGGGAAATGCCACCGTGGGCTTCCAGACGAGCGGGGGCTTCGAAGCACAGGACGTCCGCCTGCAAGGCCTCCATCTACCTGAGCTCCTCCCGTACTTCCAGGACAGTGTGGCCAGTGACCACGAACACCTCTGTCATGTCGTCCGTCAGCATCTTGCAAGAATAGCCGATGTTCACGGCCGTCTCTACCAATAGAGAGACAGTGAGGTCAGCACGCCCTCCAGCCCGAGGTCCTAGGCTCAGGCTGGGCCCAGATGCAGCTTCCTCTGCCCCGCTGAGCTCTCACCTTGCTTATCTCCAGTCAGTACCCAAATCTTGATGTTGGCCAGCGTCAGGAGGGCAATTGTCTCCGGGACCCCCTGCTGAAGCTTGTCCTCAATGGCTGTTGCACCCAGCAACTGAAAATACCACAAGGGTTCCAGACAGAAGAGGCCCAGGTGTGAGTCCCCCCACGACCACCCTTGGCCCACCGTGTGGCCCATACCACCATGTCGCTCTCAACCTCCTCGTACACGCTGGCCAGCCTGTCCTCCCGGCTGTCCTGGGCCAGGCTGGCTTGCAGCCGCCTCTGGGCCCACGCCCCATAATATTCTTCATCCAGATCCTTGTAGGCCAGAACCAGGGTCCTCAGCCCTTCCCCTGCATACTCCTGGGAACAGAGCCGAGAAGGTCACCGTCTCCCCCAGCTCCCATGACACTGAGGTCAGAACCACAAGGCCTCTCTCATCACACCTACATTCAGGTGGTCAGTGGTGGTGCTGAGCAGTTCCGGGGTGGACGGGTGGAGTCTGTCCAGCAGGAGAGTGTCAGCCCCTTTGCAGTAGAGTCGGATCCTCCCTTCTGGATTGCGCACTATGATCACAGCATGGGGAAAAGACCCAGAAAGACTCAGGCAGGCAAAGACCCCCCAATCTAACACGAACAAAGGCCACCCAGCCCCTCACCCACCCCAGGCCTTTATGCTGCCCCGAACACCCCCCCGCAGCCAGGCCTGGCCTCACCGATGACTGACATCCGCTTGCGGATATTATTGAAGTCCAGGATGGCCAGCAGCTGATAGGTGACGGCTGTGCCCATCTCGTGGACAGTGATGGTTTTGGGGGTGCGAGAGCGGAATACAAAACCGAAGTTCCTGGCTGCGGTGACCAGGGCCCCCTCGTCCGGGGACTGAGCCTTGTAGTACAGCTCCCCTGGGTGGGGAGGAAGGCACGAGCAGTGTTAGCAGCTGCCTGGGCCTCATGTCCTGCCCAAGAAGCCCCTGCCAGACTGGGGACAGTGCCAGCTAGCCCCTAGGCTCACCTTCGTTCTTTTCTTCTGACATGACAGTATGACACAGAGAAAGGAGGCGGAAGAACTCATGCGTGTGGGGGTCCCCCATCTTGACAGCCTCCAAGAGCGTAGAGTCCCAAAATAAGAACTTCTTGTCGGCCAGAGGATTGAAGGAGAAGTCGACGGGCTCTGGTCTCTAGACAAGTCAGGAGAGCAACAAGCAGAGGCCGAGCCGTCAGGTTGCACCGCGGAGGGCTGTCCTTGCCTATTGTTCCTTGCCCTTCCAGAGGACAGCCCAGGACCCTGTGCCCTGCGGGCCCCAGATCCTCCCTTCTCCTACCAGTTCTTCCTGAAAACACACATTTCTCCCAACAGCCTCCACTTCTGGACCAAAGAACACTCCCCTCCTTACCATGCCCACTGTTACTGGGTGGGTGCCCCGCATTGTCGGCACAGAGTGACTATGGAGGCCAGACCTTACCTCTCCCAATTCAGCCTTGTGTCCCAGGACATCAAACACGTCCCCTGCACGTAGCCAGGACAGAAGGAGACATCAAGTCAGAGCTATGAGCCTTGGAGAGGAGCCTCTAGGATAGAATCCCTGCAGGCATCTGGAACCCTCAACCCCAACCACCGAGCCGCAGTCACAGGATTGCATTGCGGACCTCAAAACCCCACTCACGGCCGCCCCTACCCCCACCAGCTCTCCTGCTGGGACCCCAGGCCCCTCGGATGCCCTCACCCTGCAGGCCTCACCCCACATGCTAGCCGCAGGCCCGGGTTAGCACTGAGGGAGCTCCGTCTGCCTTGGAGTCGGGCCTCACACACCCCGTGGCTCGGCTGTGAGGCCACACTGGAGACCACGGTCACATTCCAGAAACTCCCAAGGGCACTGAACAGCAGGGTGGGGAGGGTCTAGCACCCCCTTTGCCACGATGCCGCCCTACACGGCTGCGGGGCTGAGACCAGGGGCAGGGCATCAGCAGAGGAAGGGGAGGCACTCTGCGCTGCATCCTGACCCTGGGATACAGAGCCCATGAGGTACCAGCCCTACAGACCCGAGCAGGAGGGAACAAATCCCAAATGACAAGGTGACCGCAGGCGCCCCTTGTGTGTGAGGGGAGCCCCTCAGGGGGGGAGCCCCTCAGAGGGGAATGGGGTAGCCTGGGTCAGCGCAGCCCTACCGTAGCTGTGGCCGCTGATGGAGCACTTGCTGAAGACCATGATGTTCTGGGTGAGGGTGCCCGTCTTGTCAGAAAACACATACTCCACCTGACCCAGCTCCTCATTCAGGGTGGTGGTGCGCGCCTCAGCAGGTGTCCGCTTCTTCGCACAAAACATTTTCTTGTCCCAATTGATGAAGTAGCTGTGGCCCAGGCGGATGACTTCCACACTGCACAGGGGACCAGTGGTGAGGCCCAGGCAGGAGCAGAGGAGGACCCCCCAATGGGCCTTTGCCACAGGCCACCCTGCCCTGCCTGGGGAGGGAGACAGGATGGATGGAGGGGACACCCAGGCATGGACACCTGGGCGGGAAGGGCCAGGGGACCCTGAGAGTGCCTCCGGCCCCGGAGCCCGACCCTCAGGGACTCTCCAGACACGAAGGTGCAGAGGGCCTGGGGCCTGGGGCAGGCAGACAGACAGGATGGATAGCAGGGAGGGGGTGCACACGAGGCACCAGGCCGGGTCTTACCTCAGGACTAACAACACAGAAACCATGCAGAGAAAACAAGAGAAAGTGTGTGAAGGAAGGAAGAGAAGCGAGAGCTGGTGAGAGCCCTGGCCCCTCATGGCCCGTGGTGCAGTGCAGGGCGGCCCCACATGGGGACATGGGACTGACTGCAGGGGGAAGTAACCCAGGCAACCCAGCTCGGCACTTCCCTCCGACCCCAGGCCTAGGTCCACTGTCCTCTTGCTTGGGAAGGAGACCAAGCCAGGGGCAGCCTGGAATCCCGCATGACGCTTGCTGCCAAGAGGGGTCCCCGCACCTTCCCCCCACTATGTGGCTCACCCCCAACACAGCCCGTAACCTCATCAGACTCGGCAAGAGGCTTAGTGGCTACCTCGGACACTGGATGAGCAGCAAGCCCAAGATGGAAGTCAGATAGCAGACCCATGGCAGCAGTGACCACCCTGTGTCTCCCAGCGCCAGGTCCTCCAATCTAGTCTCTGCCCCCCACCCCCTCCCCTACAACATCTATGAGGATAGGATAGGAACTCCGGTGGCCCTGGGCCTCCCAAGGTCATGTGGCCTGGGAGCCAGCGGCCAACATTGTGGGCGCTAGGGCAGTGGGGTGGTGGAGAGACCACAGCGGCACCTGGGGAGGCTGTGTGAATGATGCTGAGCCCTTGGCAAGAGTCCCGAGCATCCAGACAGGATTTCCTTTGCCACATACCAGGCACCCTTACCTCCCATGCGGTAAGTACACAGGGAAGGGGCTGTCTTCCCTCTTCCCCTCCCACTTATGCTTACAGGCCCAGGCCCCATTCATATTCTCTGCACCCAGACATCCCAGTGTCTCCTAGACCCTGTTCATGCTGCTCACTCTGCCAGCCAACACTTCCTGAAGCATTCCTGGAACTTTTTTTTTAAAGAATCTTTCAATGGCTTACTAAATACAAAGTCCACTGAAAGAGCATCATCAAGAACCAGTTCAGCTGCCCAGTCATGCTCTGTGCTGCTGCCAAACAATGACCATACCTAGGGTCCCATGTCCATGCCTTCAACTTCATCCAGCCCAGTCATCTCTTCCAAGAAGTCCTCCCTGATTAACTACCCAGGGAATGGTGGTCTTCCCACTCCGTGCCTCCCATGTGACATCACAATGGGAATGTGGGGTACCATGTGTCACCCTGCTGGCATCTCTCCTCCTTCCTAGCCCGCTGCTGGTGACAGCAGAACCCTCCTGTACACCTGTGACCCCTCATGCTCCATACTAGCCTACAGGGAGAATGACTCCCAGGGCACTTGCTCCTGATTTGTCTTAGATTTCTCTATGAGGCTGAAGCACCTGGAGGGAAGGTGGCCCATCCTCAACATGTCTTTGCAGATGGCACAGCACAAATTTGGCACGTAAGCAACATGTACTGCATAAATCGATATGGTTTTGGTTCTAATACAGTCCAAAGGGCCAGGAAACCGTGATGAAGCTTGCTCCACACACAGATAAACAGAGTACAAGATACTTAAGGCCTAAAAAGGAGCTCCAGGTTCTTGCCCAAAGGTTTTGTTTTCACAGAAAAGTCTGCCAAGGGACCACCTGGGCATCTTGGGAGACCCGGGGCAGAACAAGTGCTTACCTGACATAGAGCGATATGGGCACAACGGTGTTGAGGATGATGATGTAAGACCAAAAGGAGAGGAAGCCAGAGAAGAAGGCACTGTTCACTGCCTCGTCCCAGGGCAGGTAAACCTGGAAGCGCGTCCCAACCTCATGCTCCCAGATGGCATTGCCAATGGCCAGGATCACCCCCATACACACCAGGAATCCAAAAATCTGGTGAGGAATGAGAAGCAGAGGCTAGGCTGCCACTTACGAAGCTCCAAAACCAAGCACACCCCTGAAGATCAGCACTCATACCCTAAATCCTCAAAAGCGCAGGCATCTTTAAAATGCTGGCATGAAAAAAAAAAAGTAAAATAAAATAACATAAAATAACATAACATAATAAAATAAAATAAAATAAAATAAAATAAAATAAAATAAAATAAAATAAAATAAAATGCTGGCATGTTCTCCTGGGAAGCACTCAGAACTGGTAAAAGGTTACAGCTGACCAACAATCATGTGACCCTCGCTCTGAACATTTCCTAACCATGTGACGTGGGAGCTCAGACACCTGTACAGCTTCCAAACGGACACACTGGGGCCCTTCCCAGACAATCAGAGGGGGTGCAAGCGAGCTACCCTCAACGTGACAAGGCAGCTCATCCATCTACCTGAACTGAGCCTCCACAAGCCAACAAAAATGTCAAGTTTCTGTAATGTTCACCATCTCATACAAATTGCCAGAAAAAATTTTTACCCTGGGAAACAAATTTTATCTTCATAAATATAGATTATTTAAAAGTAAAACATCTTTTAAAGATCGTAAAAGATTCTTTTAAAGATTTAAATCTTGTAACCCCCGAAAAAGGTTCAGAAGAAGATTCTCTGGTGGTTAAAAGAATAAAGCTGAGACTGATTTCAGACATGTTTCTTTTTTTTTTTTTTTTTAATTTTTTTTTTAATTTTTATTTATTTATGATAGTCACAGAGAGATAGAGAGAGAGGCAGAGACACAGGCAGAGGGAGAAGCAGGCTCCATGCACCGGGAGCCCGACGTGGGACTCGATCCCGGGTCTCCAGGATCGCGCCCTGGGCCAAAGGCAGGCGCCAAACCACTGCGCCACCCAGGGATCCCCTTAGACATGTTTCTGAAGCTCCATCCACCATGGAGGCTTCGTAACCAAACAGGAATTGCCCAGGGGCCCAAGGACCGCCAGGGGGCGATATAAGCCTGTGCATGAGAGACTCAACAACCCTTGGCAGCGAGGTTTCAGCAAACCCTTTAAGGCTGGGGCTGGCCCCAACCTTGGCAAGCTGGCATGTGGGGGGTCAGCAGCAGGCAGTGGGGGTGCAAGAAGAGGAGGAGAACCCAACAAGGAGCTCAAATTTCTAGTCAAACAAGACAAGGATTCAGGAATGGTCAAAAACTAAAACAGAGTCTTTTCCTTTGGAATCATCCACTCTTAGAAGTCTGGGGAGGGACACCTGGGTGGCTCAGTGGTTGAGCATTTGCCTTTGGCTCAGGACATGATCCTGGGGTCCAGGATGGAGTCCCACATTAAGCTCCTTGTGGGGAGCCTGCTTCTCCCTCTTCCTGTGTGTCCCTGCCTCTCTTTGTCTCTCATGAATAAATAAATAAAATCTTTCTTAAAAAAAAATGTCAGGGGAAAAGACCCCATTCATTATCCATCTGCCAAATGGAAATTTTTCTTTTAATTCCCTCTCCATCCCCATGAAGGCCTCCTTGTCCCTGCCAAAAGCAAACAGAAGGTCACATGCTGCAGCAAAGTACCACCATAACTGCAATCCAGAGAAGGGAAGATCTGTTTTAGCTCTCATCCAGTCCTTGATTCATCCACGTTCTGAAGGTTCTTTTAAATAACATCTACCAAGGCTCAAGGGAGCCTGAAATAAACGCTGCCTTTGAGTGGCTGACCTGTCAGTGGCTTCACTGCCAAAACCTGCAGCCTGACTACTGACCAGGGAGGGGAGGTGGGAGCAACGAGAACTGCCCGGGGACTCCTGGGAGGAGACTCACCCAGAGCACCAGTGTATTCATTAGGCGATCAATACTTGTTCTCTTGAACTTGGTCCTGCCACTGTTCTGCATCAGCTTAGTGTCAGGACCTAGAAAGGAATGGGAGAAGCTGGGGAAGCCAAACCACCAATGTGCCTCTGGGTTTTTACCCCCATCACCAGACTGCAGGACCTCAGGGTGGAGCAGTGATGCTGGCTGGAAATGTGCCTGGACAGAGGGCTCCTCCAGCTCTCCGGAGGGCGGCTGTGGCTCCACCACTCACTCTGCATTCCTGGGGCCCTGGGAGGCTCACCTGCAAAGACGACCAGCCCAAAGCACCACTCGGTGTTCCGCAGCACGCAGCCTCGCAGGAGCATGTTCTGGTTGCTCAGGGGGAACTTGCTCTCCTTCCAGTAAAGGGTCCCACTGAACTTGTCCAGCTTGTTGTTGGGAGGCTCGCAGACGACCTCACCTGAGCAGGAGACAGAATGCTGCCATTCCAGGCGCCGTTGACAGCCTTCCTATGAGCCAAGATACAGCTGAGAGAGGTGCCTCTGCACGCCGCCAGGGGCTGAGGTTTGGTGACTTAGCAGGAGGAAAGAGCTGGCATGAACGGATATTAAAAGTACACATACCCTCCGGCCCTGTGATCCCACTGCGGGGACTCTGTTCTACAGAAACAACAGCATACGTCACAATGGGTTTACTCAAGCATTCTCTGAACAGCAAAAAACTGGCAATGGAATGGTCAAGCAACATTGTACTGCATCAGCTCTGAGGAACATGACACAGCCAGTAAAAGGAACGAGGGAGGTTTCTGTAAACCACGATGCAACAAGATAACCTGATGGACTTAATAGGTAAGGAAAGGCAGGTGTGGAGATTTGGGTGCAGTACGATCCCAGGGCTTGGTACTCACATCTGTATAAACAGTGTGGACAGATACGCACTAAAGGACCAGGGCACCTGGCTACCTAACAGGGTGGAAGGGAGGAGGTGTTTTTCTTATACACACTAAAGTCTGGCCTTCTAACATATACCACTATTTGGAGCCAGATAAGAATAAACTGAATTTCTCTCAACACACACACAGCAAGGAGGGAGGTATCAGCCATGAAGACCTCCTGTAACAGCCATGAACTCAAAAGTAGTGGTAGCCCCCTTACATTGCTGACACTCCTCCACAAAGAAAAATCCAGGGAGCTGCATCACAGCAAAACGGAGAAGGTACAACTGAAACCCCAAAACCCAACCCACCTCCTCTACCTGAAAGCCGCTTCTCCAAAATCACTCACCATCAAACTTGGCGAGCCTACTGATGTCTCCCAACTCCGAGGTGACTGGGATTGCCTGGCGCACTTTCATGTTGGTCTCTCTGGAAGGACAGCGTCCCTAAGTCCTGGCTCCCTTCACTTCCTCTAGACTCTATCTGGGAGCACCTGACCTTGGGGCATCACCTTCATTACTGAGTGTATAATACTTCCACATACCCAAAGCCTTTCTGATCCCTAAATTTTTCAAAAGGTAGAGATCCCAGACCTGGTAATCTCTTCCAAAAAATTAGCTTTTTACCCTTAAGGAGACAGAAAATTTGTGACACTCACCCATCAAGTTCTGCTGTCTCTATGTAACACAGGCCATGGGGCTCACTGCTGCAAAGGAGGAGGAGATCCGCCTAGAGAGAAAGCCTGGTGAGAAGCCTGACAGCCAGCTCTCCACTCGCAATGCACTCCTTGCTGATCCTTCCTTCCCCTAAGGATTCTTGGTTTGCTTAGTCCCAAGTGTGAATGGCTAGAAAGAAGCCAGCCCAGGTATATTAATATGGCACAAAGGCTTCCCACCCGGGGCACCTCAGGGGCTCAGTCGGTTAAGCATCGGACTCTTGATTTCAGCTCAGATCGTGATCTGAGGGTGGTGAGATGGAGCTCTTTGATGGGCTCTGCACTGAGAGTGGAGACTGCTTATGATTCTCCTCTCCCTCTGCCCTTCCCCCTTTCACATGTGCGCACACATGCACTCTCTCAAAAAGTAAATAAATAGGGCAGCCCTGGTGGTGCAGCAGTTTAGCGCCACCTGCAGCCCGGGGTGTGATCCTGGAGACCCGGGATCGAGTCCCGTGTCGGGCTCCCTGCATAGAGCCTGCTTCTCCCTCTGCCTGTGTCTCTGCCTCTCTCTCTCTCTGTATCTCTCATGAATAAGTAAATAGAAAAAAAAAAAAAAGTCAATAAATAAAATAAAATTTAAAAAAAGAAGCTCCCCACTCAAGAAAGTTCAATCCACAGATAATTATGAGACAGTAATAAATGAAGAAAGACTCATTTCTTTCTGCCAAAAAAAAAAGAGGAAGAGACTTGTAGGCCCAGAGGGCCACCTTGTCCCTTACCGCCACAAACTGATTATTTTCTAGCTTGATAATATCACCAACACAGACATTCATCCACTGCTCTTGCTGGAGGCTGAGGCAATGAGAAGACAGAGAAGAAGCCGTCAGAGAGAAGTTCCCAGGGGGCCCCTTCCTCCTGGCAGCCTTCTGTCTCCAACAGATACTCACCTTCCATTGATGAGCACTTGAGACTGCCGGTTATTCACCTGGTTATCACTCTTGTGGCGGAACTGAAAAGAACTAAGAACAGTAAGACACCTTCCTTTCCCCCCCTCCTAGGGACTGAGATGATCAGTGGGATGCAATGTGTGCTGGGGTCCTCATCTCCAGTGCACCTATCCAGATTGCCTCTCTCTGTAGCTCTGCCCCCTGCCCTTGGCCAAGATGCCACGGATCTAGGGGCCAGGTGGGGGATGGCATGGTCCCCAAGGACCAGTCCCAGGCAGAGGAGAGCATGTTGGGAGTAGGGGTGAGGAAGACATGCAGGAATGGAAGAATGGAAGCACTCACATAGTCATCAGTGGCATCTTTCACAGCTGTGATGGCAAGGACAAGAACCAAAGGCACGATGGTGGTGAACCAGGACAGGGAAGACACCTGCGGGATCAACTGCAAGGGAAAAGAGGGCATGGCTCTGAGGCCCCATCCCATGTGCCTCAGCCCCCTAATCTGACCTTGCTCCTAGACTTTACTTGGCTTCGTGAGTTGCAAGTTTCCCTATAGGACACTCACCTGCAGAATGAGAAGGAACAGGAAGTAGGTATTGGCAACTTCCTGGAACTGCTCAAAGAGGTTGACGGGCAGGAAGGTGAGAATATTGTACTTGGAGGTTTTGATGCAGTTACTCTGCGACAATGGGAGAGAAGATCACCAGACAGCCTCCAATCCCAACGCAGAACCAGGAGGAGGTTGCCCCCTGCTTCGACACTTCCCAAACCTCTGCCCCTAAAAGCTAGTAATCACAGGTGTGGGAGGGGGAAGTAGCGGAGAGAAGACAGTCTTGTGGGGTCCAGGTGAAGGCAAGAAAAAATAGGTATGGAAAGCGGCTGGGGGGTGGGGTTCCCTGCCCTGGCCCCAGCCTAAAGGTGGCCTGTGCCCTCTGGCCCTCAGGAGGAGGGAGCGGGTGGGGGCTACAGTCACTCACCGCATACTGGAACTTCTCGTTGTATTCTCGGTCATTGGCTCGTGCCCTCCTTTCTTCTTCTGCAATAGAACGATGCTGCAATCAGGAGGAGCAAACGGGAGGCCTGACAAGATGTCAGGCCTACCCATTTTGTGGGGTTTCCAGGGAGGGCCCTTGGCTCTTTCCAGAGTACTCAATTTTAAGGAGCTGGTGCCACATGTGAGGTGTCACTCGATTCTTCCCTCTTACCACCAGCCTGGCCAATCGGCTCTGCAGGCATTCATTCACAAGACAAGACCAACAAGTCAAGGTCTTCTGCTAGGGGCACTCACATCCCCTCCCCCACCCCTTTAATTAACACCTTAGTCATTATGGCCTCAGGAATCCTCAGAGGAACAGCAGCTGCAGACAAAGACCTTCCTTCCCCTGGGAGCCCCTGCAGATCTGGTTGGGGCACTGCCCTCTTCCTAACCTGGGGGTGGGGTGAGTGGCAAGACGGTGGTCACCAGGTCACTGCTCTGCAACTGCTCTGCGGCAGCATCCCAGCTCACAGCCCCACGTGCATACCCCCTCCAGGAGCCTTTGCTCATCACATGTCACCAGCAGAGCCTTCTGACTGGCCCACAATGACATCACCTTATTTCAAAGCTCGTCTTCAGGCAGGAGAAGGGGGGTCAGGGATATGGGTCATGCAGACCAAGACAGCAACAGCAGTGAAGGAGGCAGGAACACGGTGGACTTTACAGGGCTGGCCACCTGCACACCTCGCCCTCAAACAACTACCACTAACTGAGTGACAGATGCGCTACACCCATCTTCAACACCCGCTGATGGGGGACGGCAGGCACCAAGTCCATGTCCCAGAACATGGGGCTGTCTTGTGAAGGGTCCTCCAGCCCACCTCTGAGGGACACAAGGGCCACAGGCCGAAAAAGAGGGGCTTCCTGGGGGGGCAGGCAACACAAGGCACTCAACCTATGCTGAAGCCAAAGGCAGGATTCCAGGCCCCTGCCACCAGCCTTGCAAAAACCCCTGCAGAACTCAGTACAGCACCCTCTGCCTACTCAAGGCTCCTTCCCGCGTGGCACTTTACTCCCAGAAACCTCCCCGGGGGGCCTTGGGGCCTGAGCCCCCAGCATCCTCTCCAAGGACCATGCAAGAGAGAGGCGGGAGCAGACCCTCTGGAGCCAGGATCTCAGGGCCTGGCAAGGAGAGGCCCAGGGAAAGCTGGGGAAGGCTGCGGACAACACAACTTGGGGGATGGGGGCACGAGCTCAGGAGAGCTACTAGGCGCCGCCTCCCGTTACCTGTCCCCCAAGAGGGCTTCTTTCTGCTCCAGGAGGGGGGCGCCCCGGCCCGGGCCCACTTCTCGGGCATCTCCTTGGGGACCGTCATGATCCCGGTTTGAGCGGGGGAGAGCGGGCGGTCCGCGGTCGTCCTCGGCCTCAGCGGCGCCGACGCGGCAGCCCCCCGGGCAGGCGCACCAGCCGCGGCCGCTCACAGGGGAGCCCCGGCCGTCGGGCGCGCGCCTCACCTGCAGCCCGGGCCATGCCCGCGGCCACCGCCCCCAACCCCGCCGCCCGCGCGCCCAGTGGCCGGAGCGCCGCGGCCCGGCTCCACCCTCCGCCCGCCCCCGGTCCGCAGGGCAGCGCTTGCCAGCGCCGCGTAGGCGAAACCCGCGAAGCCCCGCCCCTGGGGGGGGCAGCGTTGTCTGGGTAACCGCTTTCCTCCCGCCCCCGCCCGCAGGGAAAGCGGGAGGGCCGGAGGGATGGAGAAAGGAGAAGAGACGTGGGAACCCAGTGCCCCAGGCCCTAGGCGAGGCGCTCAGGTGCCCAGGGTGCCCTGGGCTCCCCCCAGGGTTGTGATCCGCCCTCCCCCAGATTCACTGCGGCTAGTCCGTCCCTCAGCTCCCTGAGCCACAGTGAAACACCCAGTCTCAATGACACAGGGCCTCCACACCCCCCCCCCCGCCCCCGTCTTACCTGGGGGGCGCTTTTGTGCACACAGTGCCATCTCATCCAGCAAGGTCCCAGCAATCCCATGGGAGACCCTGCAGGAAGGTGACATATGTGTGAGGTCAGAAAGCCAAGGGTAACCCTTCATTCCCCTCTGCAGAGGCCTCAGCCCTGGATACGTGTGTGTCAGAACTGCCAGTCTACAAAAGCCAAGACCTGCAGAGAAGGAAGCAGACAAGGAGAAATGGCCAGACAGACAGGAGGAGCACAGCACTCAGGGTACTCATCCCCGCAGCAATGGATGCTCCCCTGTGCCCTCCTGGTGGCCATGAGAGGTGCCTGTGTTTACTGGAAGACAGGGTTTCCAAAGGGTAGGGTGGAGGGAACCTGAGCCAGGAAACACCTGGCAGAGCCTCAGGAAACAGTGGGCAAGCTCCACCCTTCTCAAAATGCTTATAATCTTGCCATCCCACACTGCTGGGGCTTCCATTCTCACCTCCTCCAGGGGAGCTCACACTACAGGCCTGGGCTTCATTTCCTGAACAGGTCCCCAAACCACTTCCTCTCACTTCCTGGGTCAGCAGAGGGGCCTTGCCCACTGTGCTGGGGAGTCACCCTCTCTCTCCCTCCCCACAAGCCCAGCCCTGCCAGGATGGCAGTAGATACAGGCTCAGGGAGCATCACACAGGCCTTTGTTTTTCCTTCCATCTTACCATGTCCCTTTCACCTAAAAAGGTAAAAGGTCTGGCCTAGGAGACAGGGTCAGAGCCTCATCCCTATTGCCAGCCAGGCCCTGGGTCCTCTTGTCACCTCCTCTTTCTCTGTCTGGGTGGAAAGCCTTCCCCCTCATCTGTTCCCTTGTCCTGGGCCTCTGAGGCACAGCCTGCCAGCCTGTCAGCCCAAAAAGATACTGATTGCCTGTCTGACCAACCTCTGTAATTACAGACTCTGGCCACAGCCTGTCACCCACACCAGCCATCCCTTTACTAACTCAGACTCCCTTTCTGAACCCCAGGTCAGGCAGAAAGCCAGAAGTCCTCTTCCTCCCCGACCCTTCCCAACACTGATCTTGCCAAGGGTGCCTGGCTCAGGAGGAAAAAACTTCATCCATGTTTGGGAGATGCCAAGCCCTCCTCCAGGGGCCCTGGCCAGGGTCTCCACCCAGTCTAGAGCATGAGTCACAGCAGGGTGGGGTGTGGAGGAAGAGGCTAAAGGAGAAGATGGGAGGGTGGGCACCACAAGTTCCATAGCCAGCCCCGCCCTCCAAAAGAGAGTCCATCAAGAAACACCACCAGCCTGAAGATCTGGGCTTGAGTCCTACGAAAGAATTAATGAAGGGACCACACACACTCTTAGGATTCCCGAGTCTGGACACAGAGCAGGAAAGTTGTTTTACCTCTAAGGCCCTGGGGAGAATGAAAGCTGACTTGCTCCCAGAACTCATCCCCTCTGGGGGCCCTGGTGGGGAGGGAGCAAGAGTGGGAGACATGGGGGCAGGCACTCACTTCTCCCCAGGCTCCCACAGCCTGGGTTTCTTTAACACTAGGCACACCAGCCACGTAGCCCTGCCCATCACCCGGCCCCAGCCCCCTCTGCAGCCACATTTAGAATAAAAATAGCCGGCTCTGGGAGGAAGGCAGTGCTCCTCCTCTGGCCGGGCCCCCACTCCCTTCCAGCCCGAAGCCTAAGCCGGGAAGACGGACCCCTTCTCCCAGAGAAGGTTGGCAGGTCAAGGGGACGGCAGGAAATGGGATCCCGTACCCCTTCCGTGGTCAGGGTCAGACTCCTCCTGGGGCCCCCTCCAGAGACGCATCCCTCACCCTACAAGTGTCGCGCGGCACTCCCCGCCGCGCCGCCCCCTCCCTTCAGCCCCCCTGCCTCACCTCAGCGCGCGGCGCCGGGCGCCCGCCCCGGCCGCCCCGTCCAGCCCATGCCGGGGGCTGCGGCGGGGGGCGCTCGGCTCGGCTCCCCCGGGCTCCCGCCCCCAGCTGCAGCCCCGCTCCCCCGGGGCTCGGCCCGCTACTTTGTGTCAGTTTCGGCCGCAGCGGGGCGGAAGTGACGGAGTCGGCGGCAGAGGCGGGGGGCGGGCGGGGGCTTTGGGGAGGAGGAGAGGGGGAGGGAAGGAGGGAGCCGCCATCTTTGTGCGGGGCGGGGGATGGGGGGTCTTAACCCCTCCGAGCCGTGGCCCCCGCCCCTCCCGCGGCACCTCCATCCCGGAGCACCTCCACCCCGGGACCCCTCCATCCCGCGGCCCCTGCACCCAGGGGCCCCTCCATCCCACGGCGCTCCACCCAGGGGCCCCTCCATCCAGGGGCCCCTCCATCCAGGGGCCCCTCCATCCCACGGCCCCTTCACCCCTTCATCCCACGGCCCCTCCATCCCACGGCCCCTTCACCCCTTCATCCCACGGCCCCTCCATCCCACGGCCCTTTCACCCCTTCATCCCACGGCCCCTCCATCCCACGGCCCCTTCACCCCTTCATCCCACGGCCCCTCCATCCCACGGCCCCTTCACCCCTTCATCCCACGGCCCCTCCATCCCACGGCCCCTTCACCCCTTCATCCCACGGCCCCTCCATCCCACCGCCCCTCCACCCAGGGGCCCCTCCATCCCACGGCCCCTTCATCCAGGGGCACCTCCACCCAGGGGCCCCCTCCACCTCACCGCACGTCTCCAGTCGGCCAGAGAGTAACGAGCCCAGACGTTTTTTTTTTTTTCTAAGTTCATTTACTTAAGTAATCTGCACACCCAACATGGGGCTCCAACTCACGGCCTCCGAGATCAACTGGCAAGTTCCTCCGACTGAGCCAGCCAGGCACCCCAAAGGGAGCCCTGGCGCTCTTATTCACTGGAAAGGGTCCCGGGAGGGCGGCCAGGTAGGGGCGTGAGAGCGAGCTCCCCCCCGCGCCCCGCCCCCCGCAGCCCCAGAGTCAGGGCCTTACTCCTGGGCGCACCGCACCCCTCTCCGGGAGGGATGGCTGGAGCGTCTGGGAACCGGGCTGTGCCTCAGTTCTCCCCCTGCGCTCCCGGTCGTCTCCTCGCCACCTGCGGAGCTGCCCCGCGAGGGAATCGCGGCTGCGCAGAGGTCTTGGGGCTAGGGGCCCCCCTCACCGAGGCTGCCCGCCCCCCACCCCACCCCGGGCCCCTCCAGGGTGAACCCTTTGGCGGCCACTGGGAGGCTCTTCGTCCGCGGAAGCCATCACTGTCCCAAGACCTGCTGGGGGAGGAGGGGGAGCAAGGAGGGCCAGCGGGAGGGGCCTGGCGCGGGGGGGGGGGGGGGGGGGGGGGGCGGGGGGGGGCTTGAAGAGCGAACTGCTGCGATGCTGGCTGGTACAGAGAATGTCTTGTCACCAGCCCTGGGACTCTGGCCCTCTCCAGTGTCCACAAGGGAGGTGAGGGCTGCCATGTCAGAATCATAGCTTACACTGAGCGGAGGCAGGAATTTCCAAGTCCGAAGCTTTATGTTGGGCAAACTCTGGATCCTGAGCTGGCTCTGACTCTTCAGAATGGTGGAGAGCCACCAGCAGCTGGTATGTGGCTGTGCCAAGCGTAGCCCCTACCAGAGGGGCCACCACAGGCACCCACCACCAGCCATTACCAGCACTACAAGAGAAGGACACAAGGTGGCCTCAGGGCTGGCTCCCCTAGCCTTCATGGCAGACTGGGGGCAGTACCTAGTGCACTCTTGAAAGCAGTTCCTGGGGAGCTTCAACAGCATGGCACTTAGAGACCCCAGGAGAGCCTGGTCCAGCCTCTTGCCTTAGGGAATTGTCTGAATATATCCATTTTGCTGATGAGGTCGCTACTGCCCAAGGAGGTCATATGACATGCCCAAGAATACCATCTCTACAGTTTGTATGGGAAGGGAGTAGGAGGTAAGAGGCAAAGGGAGAACCAGGGCTTAGATGAGGGACATTGTCCTAACAGGCCAAGAGAACTATGCAAGAGGAGAGAGCTGGGACCTAGACTCAGAGCCCTTCACAGAGGGAGGAGAGTGGAGGTACTGGAGAGGGACGCTGTCCTCTCTCACCTGAAGACTTCAGGGCCCCAGCCAGCCACGTAGGTGAAAAGCCGTGGGCCCAGGTCCCGGGCGGGGTTGAGTGGGAACCCACAGTTGGCACCCATGGATAGCCCAATGGCCAGGATCAGCAGCCCAACAGCCACAGGCTCCAGACCCGCAGGCACTCCTTTGTTCCGTGTGTCCAGGATGGCCAAGATCCCCACAATCAGGATCCCTGTGCCCAGAACCTTGGGGTCAACAAAGGCAAAGGAGTCCCCATAAGCTGCCAGATGGTCCAACTGCTCTTTCTCACCCAAGCATCCTAGGCCACCAGCCCGTGTCATCTAACTTTGTCCAATACAGGAGTGGGGGTAGTGCTGAAATAGACCCAACCCCACATTCCCCAGGGGAATGCAAAGACTGGGGCTTTTCCAACTCTCCCTTCACAGTTACCTGATCCAGGAAGCCGTTGTTCAGGGACAGATAAGGGGCAGGGTAGGTGGCAAATATGGAGGCCGTCTCCTTGGGACCCATCACTGTCAGCTTCCCACCTGTATAGTTCTGTAGGGCATCTGCAGGGGAGGGGGACACCCAGGATTTCCATCTTCATTGGCTCAAAATCACTGCAAGGCACTCCTAGCCACATGCAGATGCTCCTGACCACATTACCGTAATAGAGAGCATAGGTGGCTCCTGAAGCACAGAAAGCAGACAGAAGCTGCACCAGGCAGTAAATAGGGAGCTTGGCCCAGGGGAGGCGTCCCAGGAGGCACATGGCCAGGGAGAAGGCTGGATTCAGGTGGGCCCCTTTAGGGATCCAGAAAAGAAAACCAACATCCGTTAAGTGCCACTGCAGGTACTACTGCTACTCCTCACGACTTTGAAAAAGTTTTTACTTATTTAAAATAGTATTCCCAGCGTGGGGCTCAAACTCACAATCCTGAAATCAAGAGTCACACACTCCTCTTAGCCTGCCAGGTGCCCCTGCCACCCCCCTACTCCTCAGGCAGATGTGTCAGGAAGCTGAGGCTCAACCGGATCACACAAGAAAGCCCCAGATCTTCCTAAGACAGTGTTTACATCTCAGGGCTGCAGCCAGGCACACTGACAATAGCACCTGTCTGGGGACCAGCAGGTGATGACTCCAGAGGGCTTCAGCAGGGGACACAAGAAGGCAAGCACTTACCCTAAAGCTTTGCCAAAGCTCTCTGCCTAAGTGAGTTCAGGAGACACACACACAGGGGAGGGGCTGGACCCAGCCCAAGGCATATCCCAGTCATCCCAGTCCAAGGCACCGGTCAAGCTCAAGGAGACGATGTTTATGAGTCACTGGAGGATCTGCCATCTACCCACACTCACGTGCACGTTCTGTCCCAAGGATGACCAGTTCCCACCCTCCTCACCTGAAACATTACCACTCACGTAGATGGCTATCGTAACAGCTAGGGAGCCAGCCAGAAACATGGTGAAGAAGTTGCCTTTGCCTTCTCCACTGGTGACAGCTTGTGCCACAGCACCCTGGGTGAGGATCTGGTGGGAGAGGAAAGATGAGGAACGAGAACCAGGAACAGGGAGCCCCAGGAACAGGGAGCCCGGGCAACCAGAGGGGGACAGAGCACCTGGCAAAGCCAGAGGAACAGCCAGGGTTGTTGAATGAGCAGGAGTTGACAGGGAAGGGAGAAAAACACATGGAGGGAAAATAAAGGAGAGATGTGGAGGACGAGTGACAACAGGGAAGGAGGATGAGAGATGGACAGGAATGGAAGGGACAAGGGCAGGGAGAGAAATGACGGGCAGGGATGCCTAGGTGGCTCAGTGGTTGAGTGTCTGCCTTGGCTCAGGGCATAATCCCTGGTCTGGGGATCCAGTCCCACATCAGGAGCCCCACAGGGAGACTGCTTTTCCCTCTGCCTGTGTCTCTGCCTCTCTCTGGGTCTCTCACGGGAAGGGAAGGGAAGGGAAGGGAAGGGAAGGGAAGGGAAGGGAAGAAGGGAAAGGAAGGGAAGAAGGGAAGGGAAGGGAAGAAGGGAAGGGAAGGGAAGAAGGGAAGGGAAGGGAAGGGAAGGGAAGGGAAGGGAAGGGAAGGGAAGGGAAGGGAAGGGAAGAAGGGAAGGGAAGGGAAGGGAAGGGAAGGGAAGGGAAGGGAAGGGAAGAAGGGAAGGGAAGAAGGGAAGGGAAGGGAAGAAGGGAAGGGAAGAAGGGAAGGGAAGGGAAGAAGGGAAGGGAAGGGAAGGGAAGAAGGGAAGGGAAGGGAAGAAGGGAAGGGAAGGGAAGAAGGGAAGGGAAGGGAAGAAGGGAAGGGAAGGGAAGGGAAGGGAAGGGAAGGGAAGGGAAGGGAAGGGAAGGGAAGGGAAGGGAAGGGAAGGATTGATGGGCAGTTAAAGAAGGGAGACACCAAGAGGAGCCAAAAACTTCTCCCCAGCTCCCCTCTTTCCTTCCCCAATTACCCAGCCTACCATGAGCACGAACACTCCCAGAAACTCTGCCAGGCACTGTCGGGCCAGGTGGCTGCGGATCTGGAGCCTGCTCTTGACTTTGGCCAGGGGGTGGCTGTAGGCCATAGTGAGGACACCCTGTCTCTGGCTGTTGCTCCCTCCGTCTGCATAGGCACACGAGTAGTGCCTGCCAGATAAGGAACAGACTTTAAAACCAATTACCTCAGCTCTTGAACAGCAATATCTGTACACGTGTGTAGGCCAAGGACATAGAGATGATGGGAGAATGTCCAAGGACAAGCTTGGTGCACGACCAGAGCCTGGAGTTTGCCCGGGCTCTGTGTACTTTGTCTGCCATTGTCATTCTTCCTGTGCTGATGGGCTGTAGGAAGTGTCCTGCATCAGTGCAGGTGGCCTCGACCACCCTGGAAGGAAGCACCACTCCTCCCACTCTGCTCATGAGGGACTGGAGACCCTCAGGACTCTCCAAGGCCACACAGCTACTTAAGGGCTAAGCCTGAATTCAAATCCAGATCTTCTGACTCTCCATCCCCTATTGCACAATGCTTTTCATGTAGAATGCGAAGTGTTTCTTCCATTTGGATACTTACAAAGTTCCACAGACATCCAGAGAAGCTGGGTCAACGACCAGAAGGTGCAGAAATGAAATCCACTCAGTGAACACTTGCACTTCCCTCGTGCAGAGCTCACCTTGGTTAGAAAGTGCTACAGCTTTGTGTCCCCTGCCATGGCTAAAGGAGCACTTCTTGCCCACAGGGAGCCCCACCCCCCCTTCTCTGGATGCTTGCCACCCTGATTCTGCATAACACAGAGCCACCACTTCCTACTTCTTATCACAAGTCTCCAATTAGGTTCATTCAACTGTGAGTCAAATTACAGACCTGGGGAGCAGGGTGAGCAAAATACAGTGTGTATTCTCCCATAGAGCATGTTCTTCTGGTTGGTGGAAACATATACATGAAGATACTATATATAGTTTACAAGGTTCTTGAGAGGTGGGCCCCATAAGCCCCAGGTTCTAATGCAATAGTGGGCATATCTGTACGCAGTAGTTCTTTACTGGGTTTAGTGGATATCAGAATGCTCTACACGCAGGTGCCCATTCAGGGGCAATGCACTCATTTCCCAGCTGCTGGGAATATCAGATGCTGAGAGCACACAGCTGTTTCCCTCGTGGTACTACTTTCCATGGCTTAAGATGGCTTCACCCAAGGTGACATGCTCTCCTATAGGGTTCATGTCAACAACTGGTTGATGCAGGGATACAACGACCTGGCCTCTTTGCCTCCATACAGAACAACCCTAAAGGGTCACTCTAGCTTCAAAGTCCCCTTAGCATTAGCTGAGGCTTCTCTTGCAACTTCCTTGTGTCAGTCCCCACTCTGCCTCATCCTGCCTTCCTCAACTTCCTAGCATTTGTATCCCCAGAGAGTGCTAGCACCCCCAAGAAACCTTGCTCATGTCTCTTTTCATCTTTGTCTTTTCCCAGGGAACCCAATTTAAGAGTTGGTGTCAGGAGTGGTTCCACAAAATCTAGAACAGAATTTGGGCGATCACTCACGGGCTGGTTGACAAGAACTCTATTATGGTAGTAGGTAGAATATGGACAGTCTCTAGCTTGAAATGATGCAATGATTAAAACGGCCAGCAGTGGGCAGCTGGAAGCGGTGACTGGTTGGAAGGACATGCACTTGTGCAGTATCTCCAGCACTGAAGAAGAGGCTGAGGGAAATGGTCACTAGGTTCTGCAAAACCCATCACCAAGCAAAGGCAGACCGCAAAAGCCACTGGGCTCCCTTGACAGCATTTCAGGAAAGCCTAACCTCTTGCAACCAATGAGCATTAGAGTGGAGGACCAGCTCAGATGTGAAGTGTATGAGTAGCATAGTTTTAGAGAAAGTGCAATTCTCAGCCCCAGGAGGTTTCCTGTGTCAAGGGTAGGGTCCTAAAAGAAAAAGGGTAGGATCCTGACACTTGAGATAGGGACATCTGGGTATCTGCAACTAAGAATCCTGAATCCCCAGATTCCTCTGAACCTTCTCTCAAATCATTTTGATTTTCCTTTGTCTCTAGTGTTCTGAAGTAGTGTGGGTTTATTTTTATCCTTGCTATTTAGCATGTAGTGGGTCTTTCAGGTTAGAAGTAAAATTCTCGGGCAGCCCCGGTGGCTCAGTGGTTTAGCGCCACCTTCAGCCCAGGGCCTGATCCTGGAGACCTGGGATGGAGTCCCACATCGGGCTCCCTGCATGGAGCCTGCTTCTCCCTCTGCCTGTGTCTCTGCCTTTAACATTTTTAAAAAAGAAGTAAAATTGCCCACTTCTGGGATATTTTCTTGGTTTATTTCATTGATGGTTTACATTGTTAGTTTTTCTTTTTCTTTTTTTTTTTAAAGATTTTATTTATTCATAGACACACAGAGAGGCAGAGACACAGGCAGAGGGAGAAGCAGGCTCCATGCAGGGAGACCGACGCGGGACTCGATCCCTGGTCTCCAGGTTCACACCCCAGGCTACAGGCGGCACCAAACCGCTGTGCCACTGGGGCTGCCCCATTGTTAGTTTTCTTATCGTTTTTTCCTTTTTCTAAGATTTTACTTATTCGCGAGAGACACAAAGAGAGGGGCAGAGAGAGAGACAGGCAGAGGGAGAAGCAGGATCCCTCAAGGGAGCCTGATGCAGGACTCAATCCTAGGACCCTGGGATTACACCGAGCCAAAGGGAAGCGCTCAATCACTGAGCCACCCAAGCGTCCCCCTCTTTTTTTCCTTTTCTAAAAAAATTTTTATGAAACATAGTCAACATGTAAACATTCTATTAGTTTCAGGTGTACTTTTTTCCTGTTTTCTATCTCTTTTAAAGATTTTATTGGTCTTTTTTTAAAGATTTTATCACTTGGTCTTTCTGGAGATTTCCTCACCTTTGTCATTAAAATCTTTATACGGGGGCAGCCCTGTAAAATCTTTAAAATAAAATATAAAAAATAAAATAAAAAATACAAAATAATAGAAAATAAAATCTTTAAAAAAAATTAAAATAAGGGCAGCCCTGGTAGCTAAGCGGTTTAGCGCTGCCTTCAGCCCAGGGCCTGATCCTGGAGACCCAGGATCAAGTCCCACGTTGGGCTCACTGCATGGAGCCTGCTCCTCCCTCTGCCTGTGTCTCTGCCTCTATCTCAGGAATAAACAAAAAAAATTTTTTCTTAATTAAAATAAAATAAAATCTTTTACAGTTTTTCATTTCTGCCATCACATTTTTTTAAACTCCTCAAAGTTGATTTTTATTTTATTTATTCCTCTTTTGCAGGAATACCTTCTTTATGGATGTATCATCTTATATTTCTAAGGACATTAAAACGTGCCCTTGCTAAATCTTCATCTTTCTGCAGGTTATGTTTCTCCCAAGTCGCTTCTCTTGTCTGAGTCCACCGTTCATGCTGGAGGCTATCCACAGATGTCTGGTCATCTCCAGCTCCATGTGTTTAAGGTGGTACTCTGAAGAGCTGATTAGAAAAATCAATTGTGGGCAACCCCGGTGGCCCAGCGGTTTAGCACCGCCTTCGGCCCAAGGCATAATCCTGGAGACCCAGGATCGAGTTCCGCATTGGGCTCCCTGCGTGGAGCCTGCTTCTCCCTCTGCCTGTATCTCTGCCCACTCCCCACCCCCCGCCCATGTCTCTCATGAATAAATAAATAAAATCTTAAAAAAAAAAAAGATTTTATTCACCTATTAGAGACAGAGACAGAGACAGAGAGAGAGAGAGAGAGGCAGAGACACAGGCAGATGGAGAAGCAGGCTCCATGCAGGGAGCCCGACGTGGGACTCGAACCTGGGTCTCCAGGATCACGCCCTGGGCTGAAGGCGGCGCTAAACCGCTAAGCCACCGGGGCTGTCCACGTGTGCTTTTTCAAATTAATTAATTAATTAATTAGTTAATTGTATTCTTACATACTAAAAGGAGAAAAAAGTCAGAGGACATGTTCTACTAAATACAAGTCTGCAATTTTAAAATGTGAGTAGGCACAGAGACAAATAGATTAACAGGACGGACAGACAGGCCCAGCACAGGGAACCATGTGTATTTGTGTGTGCGTGTGTGTACAAAATATATTCATATCTGTACATACATATGCATATGTATTTTTCCAAATAGAATAAAATGAAGTTGGTCCCATGGTTTTTTTTTTTTTTTTTAGGTTCCATTTATTTATTCATGAGACACAGAGAGAAACAGGCAGAGACATAGGCAGAGGGAGAAGCAGGCTCCATGCAAGGAGCTCAATATGGGACTCAATCCCAGGACCCTGGGATCATGCCCTGAGCCAAAGGCAGACACTCAATTGCTGAGCTGCCGAGGCATCCTGGTCCTGTGGTTCATACCCCATAGGAAGATAAATTCTTGATGGATTTAAAAACTTAAATGTAGGGATACCTGGATGGCTCAGTGGTTGAGCATCTGCCTCCGGCTCAGGGCATGATCCCAGAGTCCTGGCATCAAATCCTACATTGGACTCCCCACAGGGAGCCTGCTTCTCCCTCTGCCCCTCTCTCTGTCTTTCATGAATTAATACATAAAATCTTTTTAAAATAATAAATAAATAAAAACCTAAATATAAAAAGCAGAACTAATAAAACTTGTAGAGGATAAAGAAATATTTTTTTAACCTTGGGTTGGGGAGATTCCTAAGATATAAAGAGCACTAACCATAAAGAGAAATATAAACAACTTCTTGGGTAATAAATCAACTTCTGTTCACATAAAGATATAATAAAGAGAAAAGACAAAATTTCATGATTACATCTCTTTGCTCTTATGATTTGCTTCCTTAGAAAAATCCCATTATTGTCATTTTAGTGAAATTTCAAGAAAACAGAGGTAAATAAATGTTTAAGATCTGCCACTATAAGCCACAATGCTAAAGTTTTGTTTTTGTTTAAAGGTTTATTATTTGAGAAAGAGAGAGAGAGATTGAGCAGGGGGGTAGAGTGGGGAAAGAGTGGGAAGGAAAAAAAAAAAAGAGTGGGAAGGAGATAGTCAAGCAGACTCCAAGCTCAGCGTGGAGCCTGATGCAGTGCTCAATCTCATGACTGAGATCATGACCTGAGCTGAAACCAAGAGTTGGATGTTCAACCGACTGAGCCACCTAGGTGCTCCTAAGAATTTCTTTAATGAGAAAAAAAAATCTAGCAACGTTTGTCCTAGTTACATTTTCTCCAACATACATGGGGCGGGGCGGAATACATACCCACTAAAGGAAAAAATATTCGCCAATGTATTTCATCAAATTACCTCGTGAAATGTCCAATCATAGTGATCCCACACCTGGGGAAGCAGGTGTCCCTACATTTCCACACACACTTCCACTTGTTAGACTCTAATGCATCCCTGTGTAAATTTTCCCGGAATTGTCTCTAGGTATCTCCTTCATAAGAATACTCATTTTCTACCAGTACCTGACCCTATTTATCAAATCAGGGTTGGGAAGCAGAACAGAAAATTAAGAAGTAAGAATACTGTGGGCCAAAATAATCTGGGAAGCCCTGGATGGTACTACAAAGTAGAAGAGCCTCCGCTCACCCCGCAGAGCAGGCGGGTCCCGCCGACTGGAAAGAGCTTGGGAGGCCTTTAAAAAAAAAAAGGGGGTAGAACAGCCTAGACAAAACTAAGACCAAGGAGTTAGCATAAATAAAGGTTTTATTGGTCAGTTTAGGTGAGTCACATACTGACATACCCCCAACTCACTGTTCCATACACCCAAGACCCTGAGGTGGCAGGAGAAGCTAAGCCCACTGACAGTGAGCGAAGGGTGGAAAGAATCTGAAGGCCTCTGACGGTTAACAAGGCTACCGGGACCGGAACCAACGTCCTAGAAATAAATCCAGGATGGAATAGGCATCATCCAGGGCTGGAGGTGTTGGTGATTCTGGATCTAAGGAGAAAGTGAAACATACAGACACACTAAATGAAAAAGAATGGGCAGTGGAAAAGGAGAAGAATATCAAAGGCTGAAAAAGTATGTGTGTTTTTGCCCAAGGAAATAAGAGATGGACCTTTTTGATTCACACACTTTACTTACCATCTCTAGGACTGCCATCTGCTTCTTGATGGGTTACTGTGGTCTCTGTCCGGCCCTCACTATCCACCACAGTCCGGCGCTCCTCTACTGTCTACAAGGAGAGACCCCAACCATATCTCTAAGATCAATAGAAGTGAGCTCACTGGTTCCTTTATATAGATTGCTCTTCCATGGCATCCTCTGGCCACATTTCCCTTTACTCCTCTCTTCCAACTCACCCCATCTGGCTTAGTGATCTTAGTCACCGTGACGCTCTTGAAATAGGATTTGGGCTGGGGCTGCAGAACTGGGCCGAGGCCTTCCTGGGAAACCTGCGAATCAAGATCTAGAAGGGCAGAGAGGAAACATGAAATCAAGAGTCCAAAGGAAAAGAAGGGGCCAAGTGTGATAAGAAGAAATGTAAAGGAGAGAGAACAGAGGGTACGTTAAATGTCCCCTCCCTCCAGACTCACCATTGTCTTCTCTGGCTCTAGAACGGGGGGTCACAGGCCACATATCATCAAACTGTAGAAGGCAAAATAGGTGAAATGATACCTTTCAATCTGAAACTTGAGAGGCCACAGAATCCAAAATATTCCTAAGTTCCGTAACTACTTTTCCCCTGGGACAGAGGATTCCACTCAGGATAGCTTTATTTACTCACCCCCTTCTCTGTCCTACCCGTTCAATCTATCTTTCCACCAAAAGGCTCTCCTCAACTGACACTCTATCCTATCCAACAATCCGTCTTGTCCCAGAATCATACAGACTGGTGATTTTTTTTTTTTTTGAAGGTTTTACGCATTTGAGAGAGACAGGGAGTACAGGAAGAAGGGCTGAGGGAAAGGGAGAAACAGACTCCCCACTGAGCAGGGAGCCCAATGTGGGGCTGGATCCCAGGACCCCGGGATCATGTCCCTGCATGGAGCCTGCTTCTCCCTCTGCCTGTGTCTCTGCTTCTCTCTCTCTGCCTCTCATGAATAAATGAATAAAATCTTTTTAAAAAGTTATAGGGCAGCCCGGGTGGCTCAGCGGTTTAGCGCTGCCTTCAGCCCAGGGTGAGATCCTGGAGATCCAGGATCAAGTCCTGCATCAGGCTCCCTGCATGGAGCCTTCTTCTCCGTCTGCCTGTGTCTCTGCCTCTATCTCTCTCTCAAAAATAAACCTTTTAAAAAAAGTCATAAAAAAATAAAGAAAAAAGCAGAACTCCCACCCTCATGCGCCCCCTCCGCCAATCCTACAAGGAGCTTAATATAGAAAACAGATAAATACACTAGAAGTGGAGAACCTAGGATCCCAACCCAACTTTGCTAGATTCTGACAAGCTCCAGTCTGTGCTTTATTAGTTACCTCCCGCAGGCTCTCACTTGGGGCCCAGAAGCACTCACCAGACCAAAAGGTCTCTGGGAGCCCCAGTCTGGTGCTGGTTTGGAGGATTCACTTCTTGTATCACTCTCCAAGACCCCCCCAAAGATCCTGGGCTGGTGACTATCTGGATACTTAAGCATTGAGTCCCGAAGTGTCTGTCCCTCCCGCCGTCTCTCACCAGGTGTCTCTGATTCAGGACCAGGACCTGGAAGTTCTGGGAAAAGGGGGTAGAGAGATGCTGGGGGTGGGAGAGGACCTGGGCTCCTCACAGCCTTGATATTATCATTCTTCTCACACTTCCCACCCCCTGGCTACTCTTTTCAGGCTCCTGGCTTCACCCACTAACCCAGGAGAAACCAGAGGTGCTCCAGGGGCAGCCACACACCAGAAGGGCGGGAAGGCAAGGTCCAGGCCTCCATCTCGCTGAAGATGTTATTAAAATCACGAATCAGGTCATCAAAGCCGAAGTTATCATGGAAACGCGTCCCTCCTGGAGTGAAGGTGAAGCCAAAGCCAAATTCCTCCGGGGCCTGGGGACCCTCAGACCTCGAGCTCCCATGGCTCCACGGGGCTGCTTCTTCCTCCTCTTCCTCATCGTCCTCATCTTCATCTCGAGTCATCCCTCCAAAAAAGGGATCTCTGCGGCTGGGAGTGAAGGTAGATTGAGCACCAGAATCTCAGCCACACCTTCGGCCACACAATCAGCTCCGGGTGGCCGAGGAGCCAAGGGCAGAGGTCTGCGCACCGAGGTGCGGGAGTGAGGCTGGCGGGGCGCCGTCGGGGTTCCGTCTGTGTCAGGGTCGGTCCTCACCTCGCGGGCAGGCCGTGCCCCCGCCCCCCGCGCCCCACCCCCGCCCAGCCCCCACTGTTTCTCCCGCCCAGGCCCCTGTTGCATCACCCCAGACTGGAGAAAGGCTTAAACTGCGGTTAGTCCTCCTCTCAGCGGCCGCCCAGGTGACCGCCGCGGGGCGAGTGCGCAGTGTGCTGACTTCTGTCCTCTCCGCAGCTGGTGAAGGAGTGACGAAGAGGACGGCTTCCCAAGAACTGGGTGTCAGAGATCAAGCTCCCCTCAGGAGACCCCACCCTCGTCCGACCCCGACCCACTCTAACCTCCGAGGTCCAGAAAGGCCGAAAAAGCCCCGAAAGAGATCAAAGAAGCTCATCCCCGTTTTGGGACTCGAACCTGCAGACCCCACCGAGGGCCATTCGCACCTGGCCGCAGCTGCACTCCGCCGCCGGAAGTTGAGAGCAGCGTCGGGCCGCCTGCCGGAAAGCAGGCCGACGGCACGGCACGCTGTCGTAACACGACCGTCTGCACGGCGCAGGCGGTGCGGGGCGCCGCCCGGTCCCGAGCCACCCCCCCTGCCCGCGAGGGGAGCGGGCGAGGGCCCGGAACCCTAAGCCGCCTTCCTGCCCGGGACCGGCCGCCGCCGCCAGGGGGCAGCCTCCGCCCAGCGAGCCGGTGCGGCAGGTGCTCCAGGCTCGGCGTTTGAATCCACGGGTCGGTTGGGGATGCTCGGACTTGGCGCTCCCCGGCCAAGGGGCGTGCGGTGACCGTGACCGATCCTAGCTGCCCTAGGCAGGCTCTGCAGCCTGCAGGCACAGGCTTGGCAAGAGAGCCGGGGAAGTCCCGTAAGCTTTGCCGGGGGAGGAGTTTGGAGCTGTAAGTAACCCTCTGCCTGCCCCCTGACTTTCAAGCCTCTCCTTTCCTGCGCCCCCACCCTCCCTGCACCCTGGCCCTGGTCTCCTGACCCCTCCTTTTCAAGGGGCCGGCAGCACTCAAGAAGCAGGAACTGCATGCCCCCCCCCCCCATTGTCCTGGACCATCTACAGTACACGACCGCTCCCCAAACCCACTCTCCAGCTTTCTACCCTGTGTCTGCTGTCCATTCCTGTCACAGCCTGAAATCTGCAGAGGAAGCAGCTTCTGGAGGAAATGAAAATTTGCAGCAGCTCCTTCTAGGCTGTGAAGCCCCTGGGGAAGGAGGAGAGGGAATCCCAGCAGGGCAGGTGAAGGCAGAAGCTCTATTCTGGGGCCTCCAGAGCCTGCCAGGGGCCCAGCTGGAACGGAATATTCATTCACCAAGCTGGCTGACCAGACTGTCTTAGATGAGCAAGAACGGGCAGAGGCTGAAGGTAGAGGTTTTCTTTTTATATATACAAGACACATTAATCCATTAAATTCGAGGACACAGTACAAAAAAAAAAAAAAAACACTTCAACTAATTCATCTGACAATGCTGTTCATATTCATGACGCCATTTTGTTGTTGTTTTGTTTCCTAATAATAAAGGAGGAGACGTAGGGCTGTTGGGCTGATATATATTTGGGGGTCCCCCTGCCCCACCTCACCTATACACCACCAGGGTGAACAGGAGGAGAAGGAAGGCGGGACCCACAGCAAAGTTTCATAATCTTGAATGCAAGGGGGGAGGAGGAGAGGAAAGGAAAAAAAAAAGGAGAAAATACAAATCCTATAATACATACAACAGAGTAGGGGTGGTATGGGGACGGGACAGACATGAAGCTGAGGCATGGGGTGGGATACTGGAGGTAGGGGCAGCGGAACCCCCCCTTCCTCTCTCTCTGATGCCGTTTCCGTGGTTGCCGGGCGGGAGTGGGGTCGGGCCTCAGTTAGCCCCCCAGCTGTAGCTGTTGTAGGCAGACTTGTTGGTCTGGGGCTTCTGCGGGATGGAGCTGGTCTGGCTACGTTGCCCGCTGCCCGTCTGCAGGGAATGGGATGATGAGGAGGAGGAAAAAGGTGTCTGGTTAGTGGGACAAATCTGTGACATCTGCAGGTAGAGCTCTGGAAACTGTCTTGCTCTCCCACTCCCCTTGCTTAGAAAGGACTCTGAAGTTTACTTCCCCACCACAGAAAATTTGGTTTCTATAGGTGCTAGAGGACCTGTGACAGGGAAGAGAGCATTTTCAAGCTTTGAACAGGGGAACAACAAAGACGGCAGAATACCTTTTGGAGACAAGACAGTGAATGAGTTCTCCCCACTTTCAATTCCACTTTCTCCCTCCACTCCCACCTACACTGCTCTGAGAAAAGGCTCTCTCTCTCTAGAGAGAATCACAGCCTCTTGGAGAGGAGTGATTACACGGAGATTTCATTTTCATCAATCCCATGAATACCTCAATTTGGAAAGCTGTCTTATCCCAGCTCCTCAGCCACCTGTGATGGAGGAGAGGTCACTTGTACCACCCCAAGCTCCCCACCCCTACCACACAGCACAGCTGAGAGCCCACTGCAGGTGAGGTAGGAGAGACAGTCTGAGGCCCCAGGCTCCAGAGGCTGCCCCAAGAATCCTTTCCATTCCAGTAACCAAGTGCTTCCAGAGTCAGGGAAGGGCAGAAAGAAAGAGGGCGCTGGGGAGGGAGGACAAGAGAGGAATGGGAGGCCAGAGAGCTCAGCGAGGTGTCTGTGTTTGTGTGTCCTGATCTGTGACCGTGCAGCCTTTCCAAGTTCCCTGACGCTGTGGAGGTGAAATGGGGGCTGGAAAGGAGTGGGTTCAAGCACATCATCATTCAGTTTCATTACCTGCTCCTCCTGCTGGCGCTGGCAACAGAGAATCATCTGCAAATATGGTAGCTGAGGCAGAACCAGGATATATGGAAAATAAAGGGACAAACTTTGACAATAGAACTCCACCATTAGAAGGGAAAGCTACAATGTCAGGGAATGGGGGAGGCTGGGAGAGGTTGGAGGGGAGGCGTGACCCAGGTCTGATGGGATGAGGCAGCTGTGTTATAGGAGGCAGAAGAGAAAGGCCCCAAAGGAAATTTCAGCCTGGCCCCTTCTCTGACATCTCCTCTGCCGGCAGCTGGTGTTATGTGCACTTGTGTGTGTATGTGCTGTGTGCCCATGGCTGGCGCTGGGAGGGGTAGGTGAAGGTGGTTGTGAGGAAGGGTAAGAGAAGGAAAGGGAGGCAGTTGTAGGGGACAGGAAGGAAGAGGAAGGGAGAGGAGAGGGGGAGGGCTATTACCTGGCCATCCTGCTGCAGGTGGTGGTGGAGGATCTGGGAGTGCGGCTGCTGATGGGGGGTCAGAATGTGCATAAAGGGGGCAGGTGGGTAGGCAGCAGCTGTGGCCGGATTGATGGGCCCCCCACTTCCTAGGGCTGAAGGCAAGTTGAAGGAGGCAGCAGGAGTACCGGAATGAAAACCTTGTTTCTCAAAGGACTGCTATCCAGAGGGATGGGGAGAGACAGTAAAAGGGGTCAGCAAACCAAGCCCTGGAGTTTCAGAGCCCAAGTCCCCCACCCCCCAAGAGCAGTATGCAGCAGAACAGCAGCACTAAAGGCACGTGCGTGGGTCTGCTCTGTTCTCCAAGGGCTGTGGGATCCTGAGAGAAGTACTCACTCATTCTGATCTTTGCTCACACATAACCCAGGGGTGCTGACTCCCAGCTGTCAGCACAGCAGGAGAGGACAGCTATGAGCGTGCTCTGGGACTCTACCATCACAAACCACCCCCACTGTGCAGCTCGGGCATCCTGGTGGCAAAGGTCTCGGTCACCAAGTGCTCCACCACAACTCCTAACACTGCATGTATCAGGCTTAATAGTTCAGATGTACTCTTCTGTTCCCACCTTTTGTTTTTACAAAGAACGGAACAAACTAGTTTCCCTTCATTCCATTCTCTTGGAAAGTTGCAAAAAGGCTGGTGGTATGGAAAGAAAGTCAGGACAGTTGCACAGTCTCAAGACACATCACAGCCACCTGCCATGCCTTACCTTCCTGGCACACTTCTCTTGCCTTTCTCAGAGAGCTAAATTTAAAGTTCTTTGAGAAACTGAAATCTAGAGACCACTCATCTTCTAGGACAGGTTTCCTACACCTCTTGGGGTCGTGCTTGTTCACTGGACTTCTGTCACTGCAACACCACCTCCTCTATGCCCATCTCTTTCCACTTCTACCCAGAGCTAGGCACCTACCTGGGTTTTGGAGTACACAGAACCCGAGATATCTGGCACGCCCGTGTTACTGGAGGTGACTGATACACCTGGGGGAGGAGGAAACAGACAGGAGGATTAGCTGGGCTAGCTGCTGGCCCCTAGAGAGGGCGTGTGCGGCCTTTCTAGTTATCACACTGCAAGGGGACTCTGGTCTGTTTTTCCAGCTCAGGTCAGCACCGAGAGAGATGAGAGCTCATGACCCAAATCTCTTGTCCTTTCCAGGTATGTACTGAGAATGTATGTGAGAAAGCAAGCTGAGCTACTTTTTGTGGGGCAAGCGGATATAGCCAAATCTCACTAGCATATAGTTTTCAAAACACTTTTGTGCCAAAGCTGAAAAGAAATGTAATAAAATTTTAATGTCCATTTCAAATCAACCCACCCAGACTCCGCTTAGTCCTGCTCCTAAAACAGGTAATCTGGGCTCTTCCTGTTCAGAAGAGACCTTTGGGCTCAGGATCTGCACTTTCACAGCTTAAGAAAAGTGCTCAAGGAGCAATCCAGTCCAGCCCCAAGAGCATGGTCTGTTCTTGGAGTCTCAGCTTCCCTGGCCCGGCTGCTCCAGTCTTGGCTCTTCTCGGCTATGTACTTATGACTTAACGAGCTGATGCAAAGGTGCACTTCCAGCTAACTAATTTAAGCCTAAGCATGGGGAAGGGAAGGGGTTAGGAAGGCAGTGGGGGTAGGCTATCTCCTACAGTCTATGTGGAACACAAAACCTGACATCCTCGTTTACAACTTGAGCTTCTCCATGAGACACGGGCTCTGATCCATACTCCCAACCAACCTGCACATTTCCTGGTGAACTCCCTCCTACCACTACCACCACCTAAAGGAAACTAAAGCAGTACCATTCCTCATTTTAATTTCTACTCCCTAAACTGAAATACATATAACTACTCTCAGGTATGGGGCCATGGGTCAGGGAGACAGGAAAAAGTCATCAGATAAAATAATCCAGCATCTTACTAGAGAGATTTTATGCCAAGATTTGAGGAAAAATAACTCCATTTAATTTGGAATTTAAAGCACACTTTTAAGGAAACATTCAGTCTCATCACAGGAGATAAAATGAAACCAGAAAAACTGCATTTCAGCCTGTGTCCTTGATCCTTCTCTCCTGCTGGGAGGGGCACTTTGATGGAAGAGTATTTTAGAAGCACTGTCTATAAACTGACCAAATCACAAATTCCCCCATAACTCAATAGCAGTTCCCCCTTCAAACTCCAGAACCCCAATCCCCCCAATGCCTAGGACAAAGGCAGCCTTCAAAAAGTTAAGCCCCCTTTGGATAGCCGCTGCAGGATCTTTCTTTCATAGCACAAGTCTAGATGGTTCAGTGGAGGAGTCAAGAAAAAGAACAGAACTATGGAAACAGCATGAGAAATACGGCCCCATCACTTCAAAGGCCCTGAAATAAAAGGGGTCGACCCAGGGACCGATGGGGTAGATCTTTCCCTTCCCTCTTAATGGGTGATAGGCATTAAGAACAGTTCATTTATGGAAAAGACTAGGCCACTGGGAAGGTTTGTGTGGAAGGGCTGAGAGTGAGGCAGGACAGACAGGATACAAACAACGTTTTTGAAGGAAATCAAAGACACAAAAGTTCAAACACCTTGCAGACACCCAGGGTCACCCCACACTGGATGGGAGAAAAGGCCTACTGGTTTCTAGAGCTGGGTAGCAGGGAGGAGTTTAGTTCTGGAATGCCCCCCACCCCGGTTTCATTCTTTCCAGAGTCTGGACTAGTTAACATCCAGCTTCTAGGCCTGAGGCTGTAGTCTGAGTGGTTAAAGGGACTGGAGATGCAGGATGAGACGACAGTGTAGCAGCCCTAACAGCCTGAGTGTGAGCACTAATGGAACAGCTGTCAGCTTCCCCACTTACCCTTCACCAGTTATGAGAAAGCTCATCAGACTAGAGCTTTCCTTCCAACAGTCAACATCCCGTCTATCCCCCACTCCCAAGCAGTGACGACCACACTGACATGATGTGGACAGTGGAGGAGAAACGAGAACTAACGTCTCCCAGCATGGCAGCCTCTAGGGGAATGGGGTATCTGGGTTTCCAATGAACAAAGGGTGGTGTTCTCAGCCTACAAGGTAACTGTCAACAAAGGGGTGAGGTGTACTAGTAATTAGACTGAGTGAGGATAAGAATTTCCATAGTCAAGGAGTCATCTAAGCAAACCTCTCCCACGCATCCTTAGCTACACCCACAAGTGCAAAACCACGAGTACTCCACAATCCCTGAAAAGCCTACCAAGGGATAAAGAATAAGAACGATGTTGCAGGCTAGCACAGTGTACACAGCCTGAGTCATCAACTAGCTGGTCACTAAAGACTTCATCAGATCTCAACCAGCCACCTGGCCAAGGCCCTTGGAAGCCACTTCCCTAAACCAGCTCTGAAAACCACCTCTTCTGCCTTTCACCATGACAGGACACTCCAAGCGGTTTCTGTCCTTTCCCTCTGCTCACGTCAGAGACCAGGGAAAGAGCTGAGTGGAAAAGTGAAGAGCTGTAATAAGCAGGGAGAATCAGGGATTTTCTACAAATAGCTTTCTTTACTGATCAATCAAAGGGTTGGAAACTGAGGCTGCTGCCCCTCGCCCCCCTTCATAAAATCACCATGATGAGAAGTTAACAGTTCTTTGGCTATATGGGATTTGATTGAAAAGCCCTCCCCCCCGCCCCCCTTCATCCACAGCACAACATTGGCTCCTAGTGTCCAGAAAGACATGCACGGAAAGAACGCCAGAGTTAGCTAAAGAAATACCACAGTTTATTGAAGACTACAAATATTTTGTTACAAGTTGAAACTACATGCCTTCCAGAATCAAAAGCAACAGCAGGTGTGTGCATTGATGCTTCGGAGGTGCTGCACCGCTTGAACTCGAAATGGGTAAGACAGGGTCAGACACATGGGGGAGAGGGAAATGGGGGAAGGGCAAGTTCAAAGCCCAGAAGGTATCCACCAACTCATTTCCCCAAGCCACGCAGGCCATGGCCTCAGCTCAGCAGGCTCTCCTCAGTGGTCTGGTTTCTGAAACAAGACTTCAGTGCAAATTTATACACACACACAAAACATAGCCCCCAGCCTTGGGCCAAATTAGCTCTCTGCCGTCCAGAAATGCTTGTAAGGGGGTGGATATTTTCTTCCTAAAAGGAATCAAATACATAAAAATAAATGAATTTAGAGGTTGATGCGGAATGGGATGACAAGAGCCCTCTGTGGGGTTGGGAACTGGGGGTGCTCAAAAAACTGTTACAGTAGATTTCTGAAATCTTAAGGGAGATAAGAAACTAAGATTTCCAGAATGAGGTTTGCCATTCTCTTATGTTATCAATCACCTACCTCTTAAAATTCTTGAATCTGGTCCAACTAAACCTTAAATCTAATGTTCTGAGAATGGGGCCATTCCAAGTCCAGAGAGCTTATAATCCTCCCCACCAAGGATTAGGGTGCATCTTGCTCAGTGAGAGGAGCAGCTCCAAGGAGTGAGGCAT